>NW_027526460.1:38536786-38934286 GCF_048455015.1 Haemaphysalis longicornis
TATCTTTTTCCTTTAGGAAAACGGGTTTTTTCGTAAGAAACCGAACAGTTCTACAACACGCAAAAAGCGCACGCAGCTCTAAATAAATCAAAGCCGCTTTCTTGGAGAAAGATGATTAAAACACGGAGCTTCCTCCCATGCAACCTGAGTCAAAGTAAAAGCCAAAAATTAAAACTCCTTCAACCGTGTAGCAGTGGCGTAATGTGATATCCTAACGCGATGGACCCAGGTTCGATTCCGACGACGGGAAGCGTTTCTTTCCTGAGGCGCTTTATGTACCTTCGCTGATCATCATCATCGTTTCGTGAAACCCACTGTGTAGTGTTGGCTTTACTGCAGTTCGTTTTAACGCTGAATATCCACACCATCAGTGAGGCGCAGCATGTATCGCTTAAACAGAACACATTTATTACGAAGTTGCAACAACTTTGTTACAAGAGCCGTTGTTACACAGAATAAAAGCAAAAAATGTGCTTCTCAAACTAACAAATGACCTGTGGCGTTTTAAGTGTGCATCACTTGATACGCATCGCTTACTCCCTACGTGCAGCCGCCTTCTCTGCTCATGTATGGACACGGCGCAGTGGAATTGACGCAAACGTTTCGACAGTGAGGTGAGGTGACTGTGAGAGGGAAAGAGGTTCCAGCCTGCACCACATATGTATCGCAGTATAGAGTATAGACATCATCTTCCTTGCGTTCCTCACCCCGCTCTGAATAATGCTGCATCCAGACGTCTTGAGCAAACGCAAGCGCACACATCGCCCTGGCACGCCAACCGAACTTTGGCACTCTGTTCGCAGAGCCGAGGGGACACCACTGTCGCGAATGCTCGCGCGTGGCGAGATCGAGCACCCAAGCAAGCCAGTGTCGCTCTGCCTTCCTTCGCTCGCCGTCCGAGCGTTTTTACGTCTTCCAGCCACGTTGGCTACAGATGTGTAGCCATTTCTCCCCGCTGAGTTCGGTTTGATTTTCGTCCCTTATTCGCGAACTGCGAAGAAGCTCACATTGTATCTTGTCTGGTTCTCCCAAAAGAAGAATGAGGAATGCTCGGAGAGTAAGCTTGGACCAAGCAAAACAAATATATACACGCAAGTGCAATCGAGAAAACGCTGCAGTCTTGGAAACCATGCCGAACGAAACGAGTGTTTGCGCGGGAATTCAGGCTTGAGACGTCAGCAAAAGGACGACAACACAGAGGAAAAAAATGGGAACGGGAACTACGCCATGGGAAAAAGAAAGGCTTGGAGCCCGTCCGAGTGTCCGTTCCGCAACGGTGAGTTTGACCGAGAGGCGAAGTCATCCGCCCCAACGTTCGGGCTCCTCTGTGTGTCGCGACGCTCGGCCGATCTTTTACTCGTAGAAGGCTGGAGAAAATCCCGCTCTGTCATTTGTGGTCGCGCGCGCGCCAGCGTTATAAGCCTGTGCGCGCACTAAAGTCGGCATACGCTGCTTTTGCTGCTTCCGAGCCAGAGCGGGATCTCTCTGGACTCGCCCTGCCGTTTTATCAAACGGAGCGGCACGCAGCGTGAACCGTCTAGCATTCCAAGCCACAGCCGATACACGCCACGAGTTTCTGTCCCACGGTATTCGCTCGACGTTTTCGAACATCAGACTATAGAGACATACGCTACCGACTAGCGTGCGTGCAGGCCTGCCCGGTTCATTTCGACACGAAGCTCATTAGGCAATACGAGATAAGAGTAGCCGAAAATGATTCGAGGCCTTTCGGTTCTCGGCTCGGAGGGTCATATTGATGCGGCTATTTGAATACCGCTTTTGCTACCGCTCCTCCTACAAACATGTGTCGGCGAAGAGCTCGCTTTCGTGCGGAGATAACGCGACATTTTCAACATCTATTCCGGCAGCCTCTTTTTTTTTTAATGTTGCATTTTTAATGTTGTACAGCCTGTCTGGTTCTACTTCGCTTCGGCGCCGAAGTTTTGACGTGTACTAATTGATACTTGGCGCCGTGGTGTGGTATGCATACGCTCGAGATAGTGGGCTATGGGGGCCACTATTTGTACTGCAAGAAATACAAAATCATGGGTGAGGTGGAGAAATTAATCTTGCAAGCTTCAAATGCGAAAGCATTGTGGCTTCCCTTCGCGCCCTATGAAGCAAGGAGGGGCACGCTCGCGTTGAGTTTTTTTTTCTCCCCTTGCCACCCTTTCGAAGAAACCACTATTGAGCTCAACTGGACACTCTCAGGCGGAGTTAAGACGGACCTCTAGCTCGGACTTCTGTTTGAAAGCCCAATACAATGTAGACGCCCGCCACCGAATTTGGACCCCTTGTTTGGAGTATGAGAATGGCCCTGAATGTCTTCAAATTCAATTGAATTCAAATTTATTCAGGAAAGTACAAGACTGTATTAACAATAGGGTGAATTAACAATAGGGTGAAATAGGGTTACCGGTTATATAGATGAGCCCCTCTGTACGGCGGGTCGTAGCTTGAACGGGGGGCGATGGATGGAGATGATCAAACGTGAGGGAGTGCTCTGGGAGGGCTCTTCAGGGTAACGGCAGTGCAACCAGGCTCAGGGTCTCCCCACGCCTTCTGCTGAATTGTGAGCATCCGTGTTCATTCTGATGGCATTTGAAGTATGCACATGCAGGAATTGCTTGCATTTATTCAGTGGGCGGGTAATTATCTGGAGCCGCGTTTCCGGGTGAAGTTCACGTTTCTCTCGAGGACCCTCCTCACAGCATGGTCTGCAACCCTCATTACTATTCAGGCGGTAATACCGCCAAAAATATCAATCTGGCATAAAAAATTTGTAGAACTTTTGACGCCATAGATATATGAACCTAATTAGGTGCTTGTTTTTGAGGCCTTGGAGCTGGAGCTCACAAAAAGTTTTGCACGCTAATGAGTGTCAAGGGTGCTCTAATGAATGTCACGCGTATGTAGAAACAAAGCTTCCGGTGTGCTTCGAAATGCTTCGAAAACAGGAGATCGGACATGCGTGTACGCGTGCATGTTTCGTTTTCTCTCATATTCTTGTGAATTATGCGAAAACCAGGGAATAACTAAAATTCAATACGATTTTCTCTACGTGCGTACTCCGCGAGAAAAAAAATTTTGAAAGGTGGCGCGGATGAGGCGCGGTTTCCGGCGGCTGCAGTTATTTCCAAATTTGGGGCCTTGCGCACGGCAAGCTGTGATTGTTTTGACTAAAATATGCTTGAAAACAAAGACTGCGCCAAATTGACAAACAGTTCGATTCAAACTTTGCGTTTAGCTGTCAACAATAGCGTAAGAAAACAATCAGGAATTCAGACTACATGTTAGATTGTCGGTATCTGCAGCAGTGACCAACTTGTAAGTGCACGTTACATACTTATAAACATATTTGTAAAATAGCGCTTCGCTGGAAAAAGTATAAACACACACAAAAAACAGATTGGCTGCCTTGCTTTTTCTAGAACTGCATACTGTAAACGACGAATAAAAAAAACACCCTCTCGAATTTTTTTTTTTTTTACAAATTTTGAAAACGGGAGAACTCCAAAGGGGTAACAACACGTGCTGAAAAGCATGTTGCATTATTTTTTTCATACCAAAGTTATACGCGGCTGAACTCGCACGTTCGAGACGCACGTTCGAGCCGACAAAGAAAGAAAGACACAAGCGACATCACAAGGAAGAAGGGAAGAATCCGTTTCTGTTTTTCCCGATTTCCATCGTTACAGGTTTGCAAATTGTCCAACCGCGCTTCAAAAACACGTGCATCATCGTGACGCTTCCAGCGACTTAAGGCAAAATAAGAGGGGTGATTCAGGTAATTAAACCAAATAATTTGGGCAATTGAATGAATTGGTAATAAACATGGTGAAAAAACGGTGCGGATGATGCATACAGGGTGGTTAGGCAAACAGCTTCGCTGCAAAAAGGAGGAGTTGACGTATCAGTATGTGTCAGGGGAGTTAAAGCCCGCATTATAAGAACTACAAAAAAATTCCTTGGGACACTTAGGTCGGTTTGAGCGCTTTGATGGCGAAAGCGTGTTATGGCTGCCCTTCGCAACAATTATAACCGACGTCTTTACGTATCATCGTGGTTCCACCACTTTCTTCACATTCGTTTCTTCTTCTTTTTTTTTTTGGCGCGGATAACCTGTTTCAGGCAGACCGACCACACTTCACGCGAACCCTTCCCTAGAATCAGAGTCCTCCGTAGCTGAGGTGTGCGTGCTCCACTCACGTGCGGTTGAGTTCACCTGTCGCGCGACAACCCGACAGCGCCACACGCACTGGCTGACTCTTGATCCGCTGCTGGTAGCGTGTTCAGGGAGCGCGGTGTGAACAAAACCAGCTTCTACTCTGAATACTCCGGTTCAATTCCCGCGCGAATTCAAATGTATTTTTATTTTCTCTTTTTAGCTTGCGCCAATTTCTTGCCTCACAACAACAACGTGGGTTTTTCGCGCAATGGGGATGAAAAGGATTTCGCTTTATAAGGCACGCATGCAGGCAACCATGTGAATGCGCCGTCACTGGTAACGTCGGGCTACGCGGGATGGCGGTACTTCTCCGTGCTAAGCACATGACTTGTGGTGGATGTTTCCAACTCTACCCCACTGAAAGCAAAATAATGCCTCGAGTCCAATATGCGTGCGATTAATAACATCTCTGTTGACACCACCGTTGAGAGTCGGGTTGAACCGGAGCAGTCGACGCACGCCGGTGTTTTTGCTTTATTCGGCATGCGGGCGCAGCGGCATCAGCCGAGCCATGTCCGTGGCGCAGCGGCCATGTCCGTGGCCGTTTCCAGTGTTGCCAAGCGAAGAAATTGACAGCTAAACTTTTCAATGAATACCACCTATTAAAACTTAGATATATAGATATGTAGACGTGGTTCCAACAGTCGCACTGGTAGAGTGTAAAATTAGTAATAACACAACAAAAAGACGCGAGACAAAGAAAAAAGGAGAGAATAAAGATAGCAGGAAAATGAGGAATGACGGATGAAAAGGAGGCGACAGCGCGGCCCATCCCGTAGTTCCGTCGGTTCATTCGCACATTTCGTATTGACACTGCCCTGTTAAAGAGGGCTCCGTTTACGCGTCGGCACTTAGGTATCGGATCTAGACAAAATGAAGAAACTGATAACCCCCACTAGTTCTTTCGCCCAGTCTTGCGAGGGCGCTAACGTAGTCTTCGTTCTTCTTAATGTTTTACGTCGCCGCTGTGCTTTCCCTTATTGAGTGCTGCCAAGATGCGCGTCTCCGTCGGAGCCTTCTCACGCTCTCCGGTGTCATGGGCGCATTGAGGGATGCACTCGGTAACACAGAACTCTGCGCTGCTTGTGCGTTCAGTAGCGCGTGCAGGGACGGGAAGAACTAAGAAGGAAGTAAGGGAGGCGGAACTGAAAGCGGATCAGGGCACGTTTGGGCGCTTCTCATCTCGACGTGCCGGAATCTGAGCTCGCCGCAACTAAGTAGTGAAAGCTAGCTGTTGTTTATTCTCCTGAAAACCCACGCCTGCAGGCGAGCGCATTTGTTTTATGGCCTCTGCGAACCACTCACGCTCTTGACATGCTTCTTGTATAGGCAAACCGCCATAACTCGGAGTGTGCCCGAGTCGCGGTGTGATCGGGTGCTTATCAGAGATGGGTGGTAATGCCAGAACCCTGTGGCAAAAAAAGACTTAGTTTACTGACGTAGAGTTCGTGGGCCAGCACGTTTACTTTATTACCGTTATACTATGGGGTCTGATAGCCTAAAATTGCGTAGCTTGTAGATTCCAATGCTTTGTTGTCGTGCATGGCAACGCGAAATAAAAAGGCGCGGTCATGATTCCACTTACTGGGCTTCCGAATTCAGTCAGGAACGGGTCATCCCTGGATTACAGAAAATGCGGTCACGACGACGCTGATAATGATAATGATGATGATTATGATGATGAGGGCGAATACAACGACGATGATCATGATGCATCAGTACTAGTGTGTGAAAACAGAACGTGTTCCTTAGAGACAGGTGTGCGGTATGCTCCACAATCAAGGTTACGGATATTGACGGTATTTTTTACAAGAAAAGATAATAAGTAACTCAAAATTAATTAATTAGTTAATTAATTAACGAACTAACGAACGAATGAAATCTTTAGTGGACATAACAGGCGCGGTTCTTAGCGCGGGCACTGATATATAACACAGCGATACGCAGGTGATGTGCGCATCACTGAGTTGTATGTATCATCGCTAATAAATGCAATAAATCTGTTGTGATTAGCGCTTGATTAGCCCCCTCTCTTTTGTTCGTCTGTGTAGCGCTAATATACCATACCCTCTACCACATTGAACGGGAGGGCTTTTATACCTCGCGCATCATTCATCCCTAATCCCAACACTAGATGTGAGTGGCGTGCGGCTCGACTGACCAGCTCTGAGCCCTCTCACCAGTGAGACCGGGTGCCCAGGAACCTGACTGCCACCGAGGACCTGGTTTTTAAAGAAGATAGTCTTTCTTGGGCTACGTACACGCAGAAATTTTGGTCCGCCCGTCCATCCGTCCGTCCGTCCGTCCGTCCGTCCGTCCGTCCGTCAGTGACTCGCAATAGTCTTATATACTCACAGCCAAATCTAAACGTCTAAGTCCGGTTTCAGTGTTCATACTTGCCAACATTGTGGAACAAGAACAAGACATTACACTAATATAAGGCAAAAATCAATACATAAGTGATATTTGCAGTGTTCCTTTATGAAAAAGTTTACGGATGCTTGGTTTTTCCGATAGCAAATTAAATACTACATCAACTGCAGAAAACCGTCGCCTGGTGTTGTCCGTGCTCCCGGCGGCACTCAAGAAATGAAACGGCAACAGCAACGAATGGTTCCACTAGACAGGTTCCACGTTCCGCTTAAAAAGCTCGTGGAGTAGGGAAACGTGGTTCGATAAACGTTGCAGTAGGTTGCCTCGATTCACGCGCGCCTCCACCGTACGGCAGCGTTGGCATCGAGTCACCCGACTTGGAGCAGTGGAACGCGGTAAATTTAAATTGACTTGAGCAAACCTCTAGCCTGTTATCTTGGGAGGAATGAGAAGGGAGAGGAACATCATGAGAGGTGAGCGGGAAAGAGAAAGGAGGCATTTACTTGGCAGGGGCTCCAGTCGACTATCGTCTTTTGTCGACATTTTCAACGAAAGGAGCAGATACGCGTTCATTTTTTTTCATCTATAAAGACCCCACAGACCGCGGGTATCCCTGCAATCAAACTCAACGGGCGTTTTTTTCTCTTCTTATTGACGCATTGGCTTTTGTTATTTGCTTTCAGATCAGGCAATCAGAGTGTGCTATACATCGCCTGCGCCTCAAAGTAGCCTATACAAAAACCTTTCTTAACAAAATAGGTTTGATGACATCACCTCTGTGTACGCTTTGCGGTGTACGAGAAGACACGGAACACCTGTTCTGCGTTTGTCCACGTTTTAACTCGGCGCGAACGACAGCGCGAAGTTTATTACGGGCGAGAACTGTCATAACGGAGGACTTTTTCGGCCCCTGGTACAGCAAAGACAGGGCGGTGCGGGGTTTAAAAGCTCTTGCGCGTTTCCTCAGAGACTCTGGACTCGACTCCAGCCTGTGACTGTGTGTGACTTTTTTTTTTTAATGTGTGTTCATGTGTCTGTCTGGTGGAGTTTCTTTCGTCTTTTTCTTTTCTTTTTCTTATTTGTATTAGTCATGTAAGCATATAACCCTTATCCCATGTTCACCAACCATCTGAAGTAGCAAGCCCAGCATTATGCAGGGCTGTCCTCTTCGGTCTCATTAAAGAATTTTCTCTCTCTCTCTTGGGTTTTCTTATTTGAGCAGACATTGCAAATTACTGAATGCATCCGTTTGCATCATCTTCCGCATAACCCTTTTCATTTCCATAGTCACCATATTCATCTGGCGTAGCAAGCTAGGCATCTTGCTGTCGTCCTTACGCTGTCTCTCCAATTGGCTTTTAATCGACGCGCAGACTTTTTCTAATCGAACGTTTATTCAATCAATCAATCAATCAATCAATCAATCAATCAATCAATCAATCAATCAATCAATCAATCAATCAATCAATCAATCAATCAATCAATCAATCAATCAATCAATCAATCAATCAATCAATCAATCTCACAGAAAGCACGGCATAATTGGCCGTCGAACAAAAGTCCAGAGAGCCACAAGCGTGATCTTTCAGTTAAAACAAGAAGTTTAGTGTGCTCTTAAATAGGTAGTAAGTTAGGCTTCCTCTCTGTGTATAATTAGTACGCTTGCGGAGAGCTAGACTTAGCTGCTAGAAGGACGTCACTATTTTCAGCTTCCGACGCGCCACCACAATAAAAACTTGAAGAACGGCTTATGCCATCGCTTTCACTTGCACCCCCCCCCCCCCCCCTGCTATTTTAGCCCCTCGCTGCAAATGGCCAATTTTGCCTTCTCACACCGCATGTGAGTGAAAGGGAAGGCTGAATTGCAGATAAAAGGTAGGAGAATCAAGTATTTTACTCTTCAGGATCTGGTGGGTGTACGGTATGGCTGAAAATCAGTAGGTAGCTATACAGGTTCCCAGAAGAGGGCGATCGAGAGGGATAACTTTGCACGCAAAACGCATCTGCTAAGGCCCTCTCCAGCGCTCATCCGTCCTTGGGACGCTGTCGTCAGACGTTCCTCTTACCGAAGCTATTTACCCGTCTGTGTTAGAACACAAGCATAAAATTTGCGAACAGCCGAACGTGGGGTAATATTTTCCTGTGATCGAGTGCTTTATTTAACGCATTCAACAGCGCATTTACGGGAAACCTCTCGGTGTTGAAACCCGCCTCGGCTGCTATTGGCTCCACTAGTTGTTATGGCCATACGGCCATAAAATAGCATATTGCGTTTTATTGTTCCTATCACTCTAACCTTACTTAGTCTTTTACTCTTAGTTTAGACGTTCGTTTAAGCAGACGTCTCTCGATGCGGACAAAATAAAAGCCTAAATGCGCATCATAATTCATTTTTTTAGGGGTAGCCTGCTGGGAAACTCATGCGACTCAACGTCCACTTTCCGCCTAAAGACGAATGTCACGTAGAGCTGAAATAGGAACAGTGCACACCTGCGAGCTCGGTAAAGGTGGGCTTACAAAGTCGGAAAAGCCGTTGCGTCGTTTTCTGCTAGATTTACACTTTTCTCTATGCTGTTGAGGCTCCCGCTCAATGTTTCGCTTCGTGTACACAACCCTTGACACGTAGGCACGAAAGAAGACCAAACATCGGCTGCCGTCTGGTGTTAGACGTGCGTCATCACTTACCGTGGGATGGCACATGTTCAGGTCAATATGCCACAACGCTCAGAGAGAAATAACCCCTGGGGCATGCAGTGAACGTCTGCGGAAGCCAAGCTGTGCCCAAACGCTGTCTCGTGTGTCTGATTCGTGTTTTAGTCTGCGATAGCATTCCTTACATAGAAAACTCTAAAACGCTGCAGTAGCACTTTAATAATACAGTTTCGACAGCTCCAGTGCGCGGAATCATGGCCCGGGGCGGAGGGTGGCCCACGTGGTTTACTAGCGCACTAGAAGCGCACTAGCAGTGCATTATGGGGTGGCACTAGCGCTTAACTACTGTGTTGGAGGAAGGAACATTAGAGTTATTGGAGCCTAACGATTGGAAACTGGGCCAGTTTTTACAGGTCCATGTGGGTTCGACAGCGTGAACTAGCAGGACAAAGACGAGAAGACGACTAGACTAGCGTTGACTAACAACTAAAGTTCTAATTAAAGGGACCCGGCAACACTTTGTTCAACGTCTTTTACAGAACGTAGTCAACGAACATATCCAGTACTTAGATTAGGCTGTCGCAAAGTAACTCAGCCAAAAATTACAGCTCTAGGCGCATCAGATATCTTGGAAACTTGCTCAAAAGATTTTTGTCGCTTTCCCGGTCTTGGCGTTCTCGGACCGCTGGAATTACGTTATTACAGCGGTGTAGCAGCTATTGGCCGGCTTTCCTTAAGTTGCAGCAATGAACACATTAGATTAACATTAAAAGAAAGCCACATAAGCAAATAGGAAACAAAAGGCGTATCTTTTTTGAGGAGCAAACCAACGCAGTGCTACCCTGTGGCTATGCTGGCGATAACTAAAGCTTTCACAGTGCTTCCAGGTACAAAGGAAAGAGTTTATCGAAAGCGTTGCAGACTCCCTATAAGAACCGGAAAACATGTTTAGAAGCGCGTGCATCCTTAACGAACGTAAGACGTAAACACACGTTATCTTGATAGGCCCCTTAAAGGGACCCTGCAACACTTTGGGTAAGCGCTTCCTCTCTTTCCTTCGCGTCTGGAACCACTGCGGAAGCTATAGTTGTCACCAGAACACAGCGGCACTGCGTGATGAAAACCGGCCAAGAGCCGGTACTTGGCCTTGGTGACGTAATTCGAGCCGTCGAGCCTTTACATTGCCGTCATTACTTAACTCGCTGGGTACGTAGATATTCCTTTGTGTGAAACTGTTATTATAGAGTATTTCTCATTTTTGTGTCTGAAATGTGTCTTCGCGCATGTGCTGATCAAGAATGTTTGCTGTATAAAGTTTCAACTGTGTGTATTAGTTTGTTAACGTTTCACATGCACGATTAGTTTTTTTTTTTGTACATTACTACGAAAGGGGCACAGACCCCGTCAAGCCTTCTTTCTCTGGCTTTTTGTCTGTGCCCCTGGTATCTGTGTTGTTGTTGTTGTTGATACCAAATAAAGTATGATTGATTGATTGATTGAAAAAGTCCAGACAGGGAGAGAGAGAAAAATCTTTTGAGCGAGTTTACAGGTTATCTGATTGGCATAGAGCAATAATTTTTTTGGCTGAGGTGCTTTGCGACCCCCTAATCTACGTACTGGGTATGTTGGATGACTACGTTCTGCAAGCATTTAGGATTCCAAAAAAAGTTGAAAAAAGTGTTGCAGGGTCCCTTTAAAGGGTCTTTGCAACACTTACGATAAACGCTTTCACTCTTTCCTTTGCGTCTGGAAGCACGCGGCTAGCTATAGTTATCGCCAGCACGGCGAGGAACTGCGTGATTTCTCGTCGCGGCAGATACGCCTTCCGATTTCTCCTCTGCTTTTGTGAATTTATTTTTAAAGTGGCTATCGAATGCGTTCATTGCTGCAACAGAAGTAAATCCAGCAAATAGGCGCTACGCCGCTGTAATGACGTAGTTCCAACTGTCGATGAAAGCCAAAACCGGGAAAGAGACAAAAATCCTTTGAGCAAGTTTCTAATTTATCTGATGGGCCTAGAGCAGCAACTTTTGGCTGAGGTACTTTGCGACTGCCTAATGTAAGTACTGGATGTGTAGGTTGACTACGTTCTGGGAGCATTTAAGATTGCGAAAAAAGTAGAATAGTGTTGAAAGGTCCCTTTAACGATCAAATGGAGACGTAGATGACCAACTAATGCTGTTATCAGAATTCATTTCAGAAAAAAAAAAAGGCTTCAGGCATTTTTTTAGCGCGCAGGTCTTTGTGCGCAAGGAAAACAATTTGGCGATTTAACAACGTATAGCAGCCGCAAACAGTGATAGGCCGAAAAATGGAATGTGGAACTGCCTTTTAAAATGTCGCTCCGCTACCGCTTGCTCACATTTATGAACCGCCCGGTCTGCCCAGTGCCCATTTTATCACACAACCGAAATCGGTGCATCGATGTGGGCGTACGTCAGCATTGAAACGCTTTAAAAGGCACGCCCTCGTTCAATTTGTCGGCCAATTACTCTGTTTGTGGCTGCTATACGTTGTTAAATTGACAAACTGCTCTCTTTTGCAAATTGCAAAATTTCTGCAAATAGCGGACTCGAGCTGCGCAGAACCGGAGCGGTTGGAGGTCAATGAGAGAGGCCTTCGTCCTGTGATGGACCCGAGTAGACATGATGAGTAAGTAAGTAAGTAAGTAAGTTCTTTCCCTTCTTTCCCTTCTTTGCAGTCTTTTTTTTATAGATAGTTATAAGAGTACTGATATACAAAGTACTGATGTACTGATATCCTGACATACCGTTTCCATCAAAAGGTGACAACAATTATTTACCGCGTAGTTAACAACGAAATATCCCTTGGTGCCTTAACACAATCTAACCTGCTTAACCTCAACCTCACGAGATTCTCTGAGAACAACAATCTGCTATTACCCAAAGTTAAAACTAACTGTGGAAAATTTACGGTGTATTTTATGGGAACTATGTTCTGGAATCAACCACCTACTAACATGAAAACTTCTACTTCATCTTAATCATTTATAAAACATGTCGAACACCACCTAGTTACCACACTTGATTCAGCAATGGCATGAACGCTGCCTAAATAAGTACATATTGCTTATATTGCTGTTCTATTTTAATGATGTAAATATTAGCAATGTGTTTTGATGATCATTTGCATTCTACAATTCTTTTTATTTTGTCGCTTTCTTTTTTGTTGTCTTGTGTTCTGACTCACGCTGTGTAAGCGTGCTTACAGACTTGGTTTTATTCTGATTAACTAACGCATTATTTCCACTGCCTGTAAAATTGTACTTTTCATCTGTTTTATGTATAATAGGAGGTCCCCGTGACAGTTTTGTAACTTTGGGACCTCCTTCGGTATTAAATGTTGGTGCAATGTTGTTGTTGTTGCAATAAACTTCCTTCTCCCTTAAAAAAATGTTACGAGCTGGTTGTTATCGTTAACTAGCTGTCTGCTCTCAAACTCAAACTGTTCACACGCCGCAAATTCGAGGCTCCATCGCCATCATGTGCCCATCCGCGGACATCCTATGAAAGAATGCGTTCTGTTTCTCTTTCACCCCATGCTTCAATGTTCCCGCGGCACAAGCTGTAGGGTCTATTTTTCATTTACAGTGTCCCGCCCATATCAGCTGGAGTAGGCGCGCAAGCTAAGCCAGCAGGACTCTCCAAACGGGTAGAAGCAATTTTCAAGATGAAACAAGCTACGTCGCCACTCTGCGTACACCGGGACGTGCGAGAAACCCAGTGTCCCTCGCAGTGTCTTTGGGACTGCCACTTTCTGAGGACATGCAGCTAGAGGACGTTTTAGTACCATGGGCTTGTCCCATACGTGCTTTACGGGCTACAAAAGCTCTGATAGAGTATCTCCAACACACGCGTCTAGACCAGTCGCTGTGAATAACTCGACGTTTCTGTGCGCATCAAGTTCTTGAACATCATCGCCGTCATCTTCATCGCGTCACCAACTGGCGTAGCAAGTTAGGCATTTTAGCCCGGCTGACATCGCCAGACTTTGTTAAAGATCGTTTTCCCTCTCTCTCTCTCGACAGGTATCGCGTCAAAGTATTAGGTGGTGTAATAGGCCTTTCACAGTTAATCCGAGAATACCACCCCAGAAGGACATTCAATGGACAACATCTAGACATCACGGCAGTTGTCGTGAACTTGTTCTCTTTAACCGAGTCTATGACCTTTTCTTATGTGAAATGTAGAAGCCGGGGGCATATTGGGTTCCAACCTCTCCACTCAATAAACCAGTTAAACTCTCTCTCTCTCTCTCTCTCTTTCTCTCGTTTTCTTTGTCTTGGATTTTTTGTATAATTTTGCTTTCTATTAAACTGGCCCTCATCCGACCTTCCAATCTCACTTTTGTCCGGAAATGGGAGAAACCTAATTTTAATGGTTTTAGGCTACCGGATTCATTTTTATTTCTTGACAGTTATTTCCCAATTTTCGTCGGGCACTGTTCCTACTCCCTACCTTCCGCCAAGCTTCGTTTCGGGGTTTTTAGCTTGAATTTTAGCTTCTCTGATCAATCGGACTTTGTCCTCGAATCTCTTTTTCTTGCATACAATCCGATCATTCATTTCAGAATTCTATACCTTCAGATTTGTCGTCAGTCTCTCTCGTAGCCACATCCCAAATTCCATCTACCTATGCTTTCTAAAATTAACTTCTGTCGGCGCATAGAATACAAAGTCTGTATAGCTGACTCCTCATTTCATTCCTTTCTCCCTGCTGGTGTGCTCGTGTTTAACTGGATATCGGTGGTTGGCTTCAGCTGCTTTTTTGTTTAGCCCTCCGTAGCAGCTTACTTGCTGGCTGTTGACAGTGGAGCTAGACTCGGCACTCGTATTTTTTTTCTCTCCCTGCAATTTCTACAACGCATGGCTGACCGCTCCTGCCTTTCTGTCGATTTCTTGCGGTGGCTGGTCTCTTTTCACTAGCCTTTTCACTGGAAGCCGATTTCGATATCGTTCCCGGGATCCCCTTCCTTGTCGAGATTTGAAAAGCCCGCTCTATTCATCCAACGGCCGCCTGTCGATGAAAGACCACGGCGTTCAGCGGAATGAAGTTGGGCAGGGCACGGCTGCCCTTCGAACCTGTTTGTCTTCGTATGTTCGTGCCTTGCTAGTGGTTCTTCCAGGTTCACACTTTACAGAAATACCGAGAAAGAAAGACAGGAAATTTTATTGGTGATCCTAAAATTGCTTAGAACTGCACTAGTCCAAGTTGTTTTCATTCCTTGAAAACGTCTGGTTCAGTGAAGGTTTAAAAGGGTTTGCCTTTTGCGCTAGAAACGATTCCTTTTCGTCTTTGCTGCCCCCCCCCCCCTCCCCCCTCTGAATGTTTAAGTTACGCACTTTCCTAAAGCGGAACGTGTTTGCGTCGGCTGCTGTGTTTTGCCTATTCATGCCCCCGAAGCTGAACTTAGTTATCATTCCCCAAAGAAAAAGCACTACGCCAGTGCTGGGGATTGTAGAGTAGAGTTACTGGTTAATGTAAACCACGAGGGTTTTCTTTAACCTGCACTGAAAGCAACTACACAGGGGAGTTTGTGTTTCTCAAATATGGTTAAAACTTTCGATGGGTGGCCTAAACTTTCTTACGAACGCAGCCGAGCCGAAGAGACGACGCAGGGTTAACTTCTTCAAATTTTCGCAGTTCAAAAGTAGAAAAACAAGATTAAACTAAAACAGAGGAAGTTGGGCCGGCCTGCCGGCGCATTTTTTACCTGGTTTATCGCGCACTCCTAGTGTTGACTCCAGCTTGCGCAGCCTTTCCTTGAGCAGAAACTGCGTTGTTGAACGGCCATACAGGGAACCGCGTGCGTCGGTGCAAGCGGCCCGAGCAGCTTAGAATACAGGAAGTCTCCAGGGTACTCGATATGTTTTTTTTTTTTAGGAAAAAAAGAACTTGAAGCTATCTTGGCCCCCAGCCTGCGAGTTTCGTTTTTTGTTCGCTGAAGTTGTGGCTGCCCGTATCCACGCGTGTTTGCATGTGAGACCGTGTGCTATGGATGAATAAAAGTCCGCATTATACTTATTGCTGCATCCTGCGTAAGTGCCTTCCTCCTTCTCAGCGTTACCCCGGCTGGTTCATGAAAAACCGCTTCTTCGATTCTTCTGTATTGTTTCATTCGGGCATGGTTCCCGCAGCTCGAAGACGGCGTTCTAGCTTGGGCGAAACTCACAAAAAAAAAGTGTGAATACCGTGAAGAAGAGACTCCTATCATTGGAGGCCCCTGTGTGTGCTCGCTAGAAATACTCAGGAGTGGGGAGTTATAAAATTATCATGACGGAGAATCGGAAATAAAGTATAAAATTGGTTTTTAAACTCTCGTTATATCATAATCATCCCAATCATTATGATCATCATTTTTGAGTGCACTGCGGGACGAAGGCCTATCCCTAATACTTCCAGGCGCTTCTATCGCTAGTTTGCCTACTCCATTTCTTTCACCTGAAATTTCTTAGTTCGTCCCTCCATCGAATCAGAGGCCTTTCTTTGTTTCGTTTAAGTATCGAGTGGCAACCCTTTTGTTAAAGGGATGGTCGTCCTGTTGTCTCTAATCGCATCACATTACCTGACCAACTTAATTTCCTTCGCTTAACTTTAACTGGAATATCTTCTACACGAGTTTGTTTCCTAATCCACGCTGCTGTGAATACAAAAGAGAATTGATCGAAGTCATATTTGTAGTTGGACTGTGTACTTCAACTCGTGTAATTCCTGACTGCTCTCTTTCGCGCTAGTATCAAACCTCGGGATGATCGGTAATTCGTTACATTGCCTAAGACTCATGCGCCAATCACTGCCACCCTACTGACTACCACAGTGACGTCATACTGGGTTTAGGTGTATTTAATGACATTTCCGTCTTTCGAATTTTCATTTCCACCCGTTGCAAGGTTATCCCGACTGTTTGTTCACACACAGGTTTAACAGCATAAAAATTCTGGAACAGTGCTAAATTTTAGGAATGAAATGAAACAGTGCTACAGGCTAAGGACGAATAAAGGACAACGAAGCACCGCTCTGGTGTTGGTAAACTGGACTTCGCAGTCCGCGTACCAGCGTGTTGTCATAGCCGACGTGAGCGATCTATGGGGGGGCATGGTGCGACCGAAATGACACTTACCAGCGCACCTTTTCCCTTAGGGATGGAAATTGGTGCAAATACGTTGACAAAATTAACTGAAAATGGGGCCAGTGAAGTTTATAACTTACTTCAATCTCCCTTTAGCACACTGTGGGGACCTACATCCCTACTAATTTGCTGAAGGCACTTTTCTGGTATTATTTACTGCCCCCGTACGGTTTTGTAGCACCGCGCTATTTCAATAGCGCACACGTACAGACTTTATCAAAATTGTCTAGGCCAAGCCGGAAACGCGCCGGCCGCGAAAAATTCAATGTACAGGTTTACGCCCCGAGCGAGACTGAAACGTTTTTTGCTGAAAAGCTAGATAAAACACCTTTATTTCTTACTGTCATAAATATTATTATCACATTTAAAAGTAAAGCTTATTTTTTGAATTCTTTGTGGCCGAGGAGGCTGAGGATCGGCTTAGAAAATTTTGACAAATAGTGTACATATGTTGCTAGCGGTGTTTCAGTCTTGTGTTGCTCAGCATGGGCGAACCTAGATTGAAGCGAAGGTCACGCATAAAGTGTGTGTTTTCAATTTTCTTTAACATTTTGGTAAGTTCCAAATGTCATTCTCACTTTTGTTGAAGCGTACATCGGGAATGCGTTTTTACCTTTTAATTCAGCGCCCAAGACAAAGCGTTCAATGCAGATATTTCTGATTACTACGACGAAGTGTCATTGGATGACGCCCCTTGTTTTCTGCTGGTTGAACTAAATGTTTTGCGCAGATTTTTTAACCCGGCGTTGCGCATCAACGAAAACTAAGCGTGGTGACCCGTACACGCATAATGCACCACGCAGCGAGGAACAAACTTCGCATCTGTACCCGTTTGTGCCTATTGGAGCTCTCAGGCTCTCGCATGCTGTGCCTGTAGCAGCGCATAAAGCTAAGTTGCCAGCCTCCAGCCGCATTTTACCATTGCGAAATTTCAGCGTGTCTTTCAAAGTGATCGTGACGGTGCTTTTTGCTTAGCTCATCGTAGCACTGAGGGAGATTCCTCAACAGCCAAAATGCAACGTCCGTGTTTTGAGACATCTGACACGTCATTCACTATGCAAAAAAAAAAACAAATTTAGGTCGGACTTGGTTGCATGCGCCAACACCTACTTGCTCACATTCCAAACGCTGAATGTCAATCAAGAACTGTCGCTTCTCAGGTGACTGCCGTCTCGGAGGCTTTTCCCCCTGAGAACACCGACTTCTCGATTTCGGAAGTTTTTGCTGACTCACTCTTTCGTGCGAAAACGAGCAAAGGTTATGAGGGGAGAAAATGGACAAGGAACAAGGCAACTGATAAGAGTCTCCTATCCCGCTTATGGGGAATGTGGGTGGAAATGATGCCGGGGCCGTCTTATTTTACTTCTTCCCAAAACTACTTTCCCACAAGAACCTTTTCTAAGTCTTAACGATTAGTAAAAAGGGAGCTGAGCCTTAAGAGTGTGAGCAGGGGTGCCTTTCCTTGGTACCGACAGGCTGACAGGCAAATCGATCTTTTTTCTGATTGTTTTCACATCCTTTAGTATTGCCATTGAAGCCGCCTTTGCAGCTATTTTCCCTGCTGGATTGCTTTCTCTCGACAATAGAATTTTTATCTTTACCTTACAATTGCAACGAGCAACATTTTTGCCGCCGTTCTAGACCATACTGGATACGAAGGTCCAGCTTCTGCCCCTAACGCAAAGCGTTGAAAATAAACGCGCTTGTGTGAGCACCACCCTTAGCACGGCAATCATCATGGTCATCCAGCGATATATTCGCGCCCCAATACCGCAAGCGACGCTGCAACGGTAATCAGGGGGCCTAAGCGCCTGTGCGTGCGGCTTGATCAAGTCTGTCACTTCCTGTGCCGACAGGGCTGAAATAGTGAGGCTTAGAGCGTGACACACAAAGAAAACATGGGCGTTATTGCAGGAAAGTCAAGTGTTTTCCGCGATCCAATAATTGGGTCGCACGTGGGCTTGGAGTAACAAGAAATTGAAACATTTATCTGTGGTACTAAGACGGTGCGCTGCAATAAATCGAAAGGGATATGTCTTCTCACAAATCGCATTACAGGGCGGCACTGGTTTCATTGGCTAAAAGTTGAAAGCGCTTCGATAAAGGGCACTTTATTCCTCCTGAGATGGAAAAAAAAGTCCCCCGTAGACAATAATTGAGTAATCCCCGGGGAAGACGTTTCTGGCGTATCTCAGACGGCAAGTGCGCACAACAGCAGTCCCTGATTATTGAATTTCCGTCAGATGGTGTAGTGCACAAGGCAAAACGTCCTCTGCTGTCTGAGGCACTCAGCTATCCGATGTCGGGTTCGTTTTAGCGCGAAACATTCCTAAAGAAGTAAGAAAAGAACTATAATATTATACATAAAACTAGCGGTAGGGACATCTTCCAAATTACTTGGGAATTGTCTTTGTTTTGCAGTACTTCGCTATACCTTGTCTGGAGGCATTGGAAGGTTCTTAAAGAATGTACTTATATCTTCGTTTCAACGTGAAATGGGGAAGGGGAAAGTTGTTCTAAACAGAAGCTTTGCTCTTCGACACAACGCGTAAACTCCGGAGAACACTGTTAATAGAATACTACGGTCATATTTCCGTTAATAGGGTTATTTGACATACCCATAAATCTCGTCCACATTTTCTCTTATTTTCACGCGTGTGAGGAGCGTAAGGACATGCAATAAACACTCTAACATGCTCAAGAATGTTTTTCCTTGATGATAATCTCCGTACAAAAAAGATTACTGGGATAGTTGAGCTTAGGTTTCCCCATCTGATGTTGGAATGCGTGAGCCTCAATTCTCGTCGAGTTGTGAAATCATTTGGGTTGGTGGGCGTACTGACGTCGCTGCCAGTGGTTAGGGGCGGATCGGCCACGAGCATTTGCGGCTGCTGTCACTGGCCAACATCCCTGAATGAATATGTAAGAATTGTGGCTAGTTTTATCGTCGTCGCTGCATGCCGACCGGGAATTGGTAAATTGGCCGTGGGCTTCTAACGGCTGGTGTCATCGCCACCGCCCATTCTACCTAAATGAGTACGTTGTTAAGCATATATATTAAGCCTCAAAGGGACCCTGCTACACTTCCGATAAACGCTTTCACTCTTTACTTCGTGTCTCGAAGCACCGCGAAAGCTATTGTTATCACCAGCACGGAGCGACACTGCGTGATTTGCTCGTCGCACCAGATACGCCTTCCGTTCCTGCTTTGTTTTCGTGGCTTTATTTTTAAAGTGGCTATCTAAAAGTGTTCATCGCTGCAACTGAAGGAAAACCGGCCAATAGCCACTACATTGCCTCACGGACGTAATTTGGGCCGTCGAAGAACGTCAAGACCGGGCAAGAGAGGAAAATCTTTTGAGCGATTTTCCCAGTTATCTGATTAGCATAGAAAAGTACTTTATGGCTGAGGTACTTTACGGCACTCTAATCTAAGGACTGGTCGGGTTGGGTGACTACGTTCTGTAATCATGTAAGCTTTAAAAAAATGTTCTAAGAAGTGTTGCAGAGTCCCTTCAAGGTTAGGCGACCTCAACGTTTGCACTAACGACGTGACAAAAAAAGTGTTGTGTGTGTTGTGTGTGTGTGCCTCCTCCTCTTGTCCTGCGTTCTGCTCGCTGGTTTCCCCTTTTTTGAACATTATGAACCAACTAGCCCAGCAATTCACTCTCTTGAACTATTATACGCCAATCTGCGTTTACAATGTTAGGCCTCAAAACGCGAGGTTAGGGCTAATGTTTTGGTATCTGCCGCGAGGTTTTGACGGCTGCTGTCGCCGTCATTGACCAAACAACCCAAATTGTTAGGCATATTTTCAGCCTTACTGTTAACGTTGACGTTAGCTACCTGCTCTTCCCCCGCGCATGCTTGTGTGAACGCACAGAAGTTTAAAATGGGCGAGGGAAAACGCACTTCGTGCCTATTCTCGGTTTTGTCTGAGGGGTTCTCACCGTTATGAATATTGCTAATTTGAGTAATTATATTCTAGGGCTGACATAAAGTAATGCTAGCCTCCATATCACTGTGACGCCCCCGATAGGGGGATAGCGCCACGCTACCCACTAGGTGGGTTCGGACGGAGTCTAAGAGAAAATATGCAACACAGTTTTGGCTGTAGAAATAATTTAATTGACAATGAAGTTGGACTGGTGCCGGCGCGCTCACCCGGTGAGGTGGTGACTCGCAGGAGCGGGCCAGGAAGGCGGCTGGCGCAGGACCTCGTGGACGGGGCCTCTCGTTCTGGGGCGGGGGTGTGGAGGGTACGCTTGAGCTGATGTGCGGAGAAAGTATACGGACAATCGTTCCGGGGCGCGGTTGTGTCCACACAAGCTGCACGGCCGTGGGGCGAACTCGAAGTGCTGCTGCGGGCTGCGTACAAGGGATGACCGACGTATTGATCTTGGTCGGGATGCGGGAACTCTTTCGTTGTCTCCTACGGCGTCTCCGACGACGGCGGGTGGCAAGAGACCGATCGGGGGGTGTGTGGGCTTTCTTATCAGCTCCGCTGGTGTGTGGAAAGTAGGCAGAGCTGGGTGCTGGTGCGGGGAACGGGTGGTACGGAGGTCAGCGGGGTGGTACTTCCGCGGGGTGGTACGGAGGTCGGCTCTTCCCTGAATCGGCGGCACGCAGTCAGCGGCCGGTGTCAATCATCGCGGAGCTCTTTTAAGGGGGAAGCCTTAAGTGTCCCGCTGTACAAAAACACTCTTTGTTTCTGCAGTTGTCCGTTCAATTAAAAGGGTAAATAAGCACATTTGATTTTGCATGAGATTTGAATCAACGTCTCCTCAATAGTAGCCAAGTGCGTTCCAGTGCGTGTCTCCGCACGCTGCCAGAAGTGGAAGAAAAGAACAAGGGCGTGCTGCTGGATAAGGAAGCTTGACGGCCAGTGAGCAGAACAGGTGCACCGAGCCCCGCAGACCTGTTATTGTGGGGCAGCTGTGGCCCGTCATTCGTCTGCCTGTCTAAGAATTTGCGCAAAACACAACGAAACGAACCCGTAAAAATAGACGCAAATACGATCTAGCAGTAAAGAAGCCCTTCAAAATAATGCAAGCCAAAATACGAAGAAACGCGAGCGAAGAAAGAAACTCAGCCCGATGTAGCAGTAAAGGATGCGTTGAAAAGTATCGCAAGGCTTTCGCCTTCAAAGCCCGCAAGCAGAGAGAGAGAGAGAGAGAGAGAGAGAGAGAGAGAGAGAGAGAGAGAGAGAGAGAGAGAGAGAGAGAGAGAGAGAGAGAGAGAGAGAGAGACTTTATTTTACAACTGGGATTTAGGGGGGAGGGATGGCCGAAGCCCATACGGCTTACTGCCCGGGAATTGTTTTCCTCTGATACGCAGATTCGAAATGATTGAGCTTATATATTGATGATGATGATGATGGTTGCATTTTAATGGCGCAAGGCCAACTGGGGCAAAGAGCGCCAAAAAAAAGATGGTTAGCTACCACATATTAAAGTCAATACTAGAAGTGAATAGCACCAGAAGTAAAAACAAATAAAGACAATGAGGATGGCTGGTGTAGAGGGCCAGGTTGTGATTATGCATGATACGATATGAGATTCAGAAATTTAACTTCTGACAGATAATTAAAAACACGTTTGATAGTAAACATTGGTTCATCGCCTAAGAAGTGCGATGGGTGGAGTGGGATTTGTTGTCTGTAGATTTCTGGAAAGTGTTTGCGTCGTGTGGTGTGAAGTGCCTTGCATGTTATTAGTATGTGCACTACGGATAGGGCCTCCGCACCTGCCGCACTGGGGTCTAGGAGATCCCGTCAGCAGATACGAGTGAGTTGCATGCGTGTGCCCCATCCGTAGCCTAGCCAAGGTGACTTCTGTGTTTCTGTTGTGTGAGTCAGATGTGTACCGTCCCAAGTGTGGCTTTATTACATGCAGTTTGTTGTCTGTCTGTTCGTCCCAGTGTGTTTGCCATGTTCTGCGCAGGTGTTGTTTTATGTGTTGCTTGAGGTCTGTATATGGTACGCTTGTTATGTCTACAGTGTTCCTGAGTGCAGCAGCACCGGCCCTCTCGTCTGCCAACTCGTTCCCAGCGATCCGAGCGTGTCCTGGGACCCAGCAGAGAAGCAGCCGATGCTTGTCCGCATACACCGACATGATAGTGTTGAATACAAGATTAAATATGTGGTTTTTGGGGGGTGTATGCGATGACAATGCGCGAACAACACTCAAAGAATCTGTGTAGATGATAGAATTGGGAGTTTGATTTTCAAGGATATGTCGTACAATCAGTTAAATTCCGTACGCTTCTGCTGAAAAAATTGTTGTGTGCACGCTCATGGTTCTGGCTGCATTGAAATTCGGACCATGAGCAGCGCACGACACCATAGTGGAGGTTTTAGAAGCGTCACTGTAGAATTCAGCACGTGGGTATTTGAACTGCAAAGAAAGAAAGTGCTGCAGTATTGCAGCTCGCGGTACCCGATTTTTGTCAAGCTTTATAAAAGAAAGGTCACAGGACACAGGGCGAACTTGCCAAGGCGGTAAAATGTTTAAAGAGGATGACCTGTACACGTCTAAAAACGAAGCACTCAGATCCGAGGCTTGCTCTCTCGCTCGAAGTGAAAAAGGCGGAGTAACGGACGGGCGATTTACAAACAGCACAGATGTGGATGTATCGTTAAGGACAGGATAAAAAGGGTGGTTATTCTGAGATGAAATTTTAAAAGCATAAAGTAAGTCCATGTACGTTCGCTGGTTCTCAAGGCTTCACTTATTACATTCAACATATAGACTCTCGACAGGGCTAGTGCGAAAAGCACCCGACGCAAGCCGTAGCCCCAAGTGTAGTACTGGGTCAAGCTTTCGCAATGCTGTTTTACTCGCCGACCCATATACCACACTGCCATAGTCCAAACGAGACCCAACCAAAGCAGTATAGAGCCGTAGTAGGAGTTCTTTGTCGGAACCATACGAATTGTGGGAGAGAACCTTCAGGATATTCATTGTTTTAAGACATTTATGTTTAAGTTTCTTGATGTGTGGAATGAATGCGAGTTTCTGGTCAAACACAACACCTAAAAACTTGTGCTCCTTCTTCACAGGAAGCGACACGCCATTAAGAGTAATGTCTGGGTCTGGAAGGATCCCGCGCTTCCTAGAGAACACAACGCAGGAGCTTTTTGCAGGATTCAATTTAAAACCATTTTTGTCTGCCCAGCTGGCAAGTTTCTTGACGCCGAGCTGGACTTGACGTTCGCATATTGACATATTACAAGATTTAAACGATATCTGCACGTCATCTACATACATAGAGTAAGAAATTGTAGGCGGCAGTGCCTTCCCCAGGGAGTTCATCTTTACTATGAAGAGAGTGCAGCTTAGAACTCCACCTTGCGGCACGCCATTTTCCTGCACGTGTACCTTTGACAGTGCAGAACCAACTGTGACGCGAAAGGTTCTCTCTGACAAATAACTAATAACGGTATTTAACATGTTACCAGAGACACCGAACGACTTAAGGTCAGTAAGTATGCCATAACGCCATGCGGTGTCATAGGCCTTCTCTATGTCAAAAAACACCGTAAGACAGAATTGTTTGTGAATGAAGGCATCCTTAATGTATGACTCTAGTGCCACAAGTTGATCGTTTGTGGATCTCCCTGCCCTGAAGCCTGCCTGGCAGCTCTCAAGAAGACCGTTGTACTCCAAAGAGTACACAAGCCTCCGGTTTATCATCTTCTCGAGAAGCTTGCACAGGCAGCTGGTCAGGGCAATGGGTCTTATATATTATATATATTACCATGGTCATATATATATTACCTTATATATTATATATTAGCTTATATATTACCATGGTCAAATAAAAGTAGGAAAAGTTAGTAAAGGTAGCTTGCGATAGCCTGAAGATTCATATTTCTGGAATACTTCGCCCTGGACAAGCTCACAGGAAGTTAAAGACGAGTACTCGTAACTACGTGCAGTTATCCGACGCTCGCTCACAGATAACGCTAATTGATCGACACCGGCTTGTATCTGCTGCGGTTACACAGATCATTAAAGGGTATTCGTCCGTACTCTCACATCGTGCAGCTTTGTGCTGAAGCTGCCGCTCCTTCCGCCCCTCAGTTCTGGTGTCTATAACACTCGTTCTAAAGCCCCTTCAACTCCAGAGCACCGAAACGCAAAAACAAAAAAAGCGGGGGCGGAGGAAGGGGGGGTGGGGACGAAGATGGGGGGAGGAAGGGGGTGCAGTGTTCTCAACAGCCGCGGATCGTGCTTCGGGCAATCGTCCAGTACTTCTCACCGTTATCCTGCACCGTTTGTCGAATTTAAGCACCGCTTGTCGAGATTAAGCGATTTCTCCACCCGAGACTTTGTATTACTTTCATTACTTTGTAAGGAATTATTTTCATCGCGCTGTCCTCGCCCCGTTCGGAAAAGGGCTCCCTCTCTATGTTCGTAAAAGTATAGCCTTTATTTGAGGAGTTTGTCGGAGACAAATAACGGTCAGAAACAAAATATTAATTGGGTTCTCGTTTCAAAAAGTTTGCTGTGAAGTTTATGCCATTCGTGGTGTGAAAATGGTTGGACATGTTTTTTTTAAATTCGTCATAAAATTCCTCTCCTGCCCAGTCCATTGATTTCTGTCAAAGTTTTTATATGCATGTTTTCCTCAAATAGAAAGTACAATAGTTATTTTTTATTTTAAAGATAATGGGAATTTCTGTCATTCAAGGTTCATTCATCCATTCTGTCATTCAACCATTTTGTAAAGGTGATACCGCGCATACGTCAAAATTTCACCGTAAGTACTAACTCTGAAAGATAAATTTGTTAAACTTCCTAAAGAATTTATGTAATATTCGCCAAACGTTGCAGCCCAAAGTATACGCCTGGCGGCATCCATTTCTCTCGAACTTGATAGAATAGCGTATTATCATCACTCTGAACACAAGTTTTCTCCTGTAATGCAACTGTTAATTAAATACAATAGAAGAGAGATTTCGGTTTTCAGACGATTCTTTCCATCAGCTTATGTTTCTGAAACGGAACACCCAAAACATCGGTAGTTTAGTGTTTTGGGCGCAAGGAGCTTCCGAAATAGCCATTTGTGCAGTGTTCCTTTCTGAAACAAAAATCGAATAGTGCCATTTTCTCTGCATACATGGGATGGGTTCTCTGCTATAACCGCAGCTAACTTTTTCCTTGTCTGAATCTAATCCCATCTGCTAGAAACATTTCACACACTAAAATAAGAGGACTAGAATATGATCGCACAGCTAGCACGAGAGAACCTTGTGACCGTCTGAGATGCTGCATTTCTGTGTTCAGTTCAGTTCAGTTTCAGTTTATTATTCATAACAAAATAAACAATGCGTAAAAAAATATTGCACAGAAAGGGGTCCCAGAGTTTAGCACTGTAATGGGACCCCATGTAATTTAATGAGTAGAAAAAAATTCTCAGAAGTAAGGAAAGCTATGAACAGTGTTATTCTGAGAACGCAGTGAAGTAATACAAAAGGAATTATACAAAAAACTAATAAAAAAAGTTACAGTAAATTATTGCATAAAATATTTAGATGTAAAGTCACATATTTAATTCACGTGAAAACGGCAAAACACTGGGAATAAGGTGGGACAACATTTCAATACAAAACATGCTGTATCCAGCGATGTAACTGAATGTCTAGGACTTCAAAATGTACCGACTGGAAGTTAAATGGCGTATGATTGTTCAGATATGTACGACCTCAGTAATATTTTGAAACGTGGAAGCGACAGCGTAGTTTTTATAGTGAGGAACAAAGTGTTCCAAAATTTTATGATAGTGAATCGCACGATATGTAAGCCGTAATTAGTGCGCACTTTTGGCAGCAAACAGTTTTTCTGTAGCGAAAACCTCGTAACATTCGGGTTAGCTAAATGATCGACGCCAATAAAATATAAGAAACTAGGAGTTCTAATTAAATGACATTGCGGCGATTCCGAAGCATTGTAGGAATTGCGTGTGATGATTCGGACAGCTTTATTTTGTAGATGCTGCAGAAAAGTTACGTGAGAGCGGTATGTTAATCCCCAAGACTGTAATTGAAATGACTGCGGATGAATGCGTAGTACAGCGTGATGAGAGTTTGTGGCGAAAAGTAATGGCGCGCTTTTATTAGGACTCTGATACCATATGCAGTCTTGTTTTTTAGCGAGTTAATGTGAAAAGTGAATTTGTTCTTGTTTTCCTGAAGACGCTTGTGGCAGTTCTCCTTCGTATTTGAGTCCAACTGCCATTTATAGTCACTCCATATTATAACAAAGCGGGAAAATATAGAATCTTCGGATGGAGTTTCTATACGAGATGCCGTGTTCTTACAGTGCGAGTCAAGCGTTGTTTGAAAGGCCCTAGCGTGCAAATAGAGATGGTAATACTTTCAAGCCGTTAGAGAATGAATGTGACTGTTTTCTTCTAGGAGCATATTGAAAAATATATGACGCAGTATATTGCATTGTGGTATGTAAGGTGCATTGTTACGCTGCTCCAAACTTGACTTAAAAAGAACAAACAAAACTGTTACGAACAGCAGCACGCCTGTTTTGGACCATGAACGTTCTATAAAACGCTCGGCCAACGTCCACGTGAAGTTAAAAATGAACTTGTCGGCTCATGAGTCAGGTCACTCAACTCCAAGCCAGCTTGACACGTTGACGGAGCTAAGGCCGTGCGTCTTCCAATCCAGACATGGCGCGTTTGAATACCGTGGCTAACACAGCCCGACGGAACCAATATAGGCCCCGGCATATATGGAGGCGCCAAAAAGGCGTTCAGCGCGAATCTGAAATTCAAAATAGCTCTAAGCCCCTCAAAAATTTCCTTCTCTGATCGCACAGGCAACTCGCACCGAGCCGACGGTACGCTCAACGAACCGGGTTTGGGCCCCGGCAGAATCTGATTCCAGGGACCCCCGTCGTGCATATAGCAACCGTGGGCTAGCCGGGCGCATGTGTTAATAAAAAAAGTGTCTCGTTTCCACTATGCTGCGCTATGGGCGAAGCTCTTCCATATGGGCTAAGCCACCTCCGAAAGTTGCAATGGTCGACGAGGAAACGCTTGTTGGAAAGGAAGCTAACCCGCACTGCGTAATGTCTACCAAACAGTGGCGGGCGATGCCCGATTCACTATCAAACACATGGAAACGTATGTTTAGGATTGGAAATAAGGGAGACTTAGGATTAGCGTTGACGAGAGTCACCGACGTACAAGTCAGGAGAATGTTGTCCGCTACTAGGTAGGCCTGTGATGTTTCGCAGATATTGGTGCATTTAAGAATGGGCAGCAATAAGTGCCAAGCTAAGCAAAATCTTGCTAGCAGAATAACTTATCAGATTAATAGACGCTTCGGAGGAGAAGATGGACTTGGGTTTGAACGACAAGAAGAATTAGGGAAAATGCTCCAGCAAAATCGATTGTAGCTCGAATGGGAAAGGCAGAACAGAATTCTCACAAAATATCTGATGCTTACGAGAGGCTAAAACTGGAATGCGGGCACGATCAAAAGAGTGAATAAAAGGCGTCGAACGGAAATCGAGTGAGAAAGAGAAACACAGAACGTTCTTGCTGTTCTAGCCTTCTCTTTGTTTCAAGACACCCAGTTTATTGTTTCCTCGGAGGTTGTAATGAAGCTGATCACAGTTGGCCGCCCTGATGTCCACATCATGTCCCCGGGACAACCAGTCACCCAGGAAGTGATGCAGTAGTTAATGGTAATTAAAAATAAATAAATAAATCAGAATCTTTGCCAGGACAACGATGACACGGTGGCCTGCGTGAGAAATTGGAAAAGGGGGGGGGGGGGGGGGGGGGAGGGTGAGTTCCATGCGACAGTCAACTCTTGCGAAGCGCGCAAACTCGCACAGAGAGAGCCGCATCTGCCGTGTCCGGCGACCATCCCCAGGTTCGTCGAGTCAGAAAGACGCCGATAACTTTGCGGAAGGACTTGAGTCGTTGCATTTGTAGGACCGGGCACTCCCGTAGCATATGATGTACTGTGGGTTTAGCCCCCGTGAAGCAGAAGGCGCACGTAACGGCTGTTGCAGGCCACGAACTAATTGAACGAACTGACAAATGCAAATGATACAGAACCATAAAAAGCCCGCACCGTTTTGTCCCCCACCCTTCTGCCATAATAAGACCAGCAATCCTTTCCATGGAAACAGATTTCGCTTTCGGGCATTTTATGGAAGCCACTGGCTACGCGAGGCTTAGCAACAAAGCCGGCCCGCAATTTCAATTTTTCATCTAGATCACGGCCTCATTTTATCCAGCAACTTGCAAATTACGCAGCCGTCTATACGCCCTCTGCTAGTACGACGCAAGGTGTAACGATCAGGGTAGTTCACGAGATATTTTATCACACCTTGCATGGACAGCAGTCCCACCGGGACTATATATGGCACGCGCAAATGCGAATTTCTTCTGGAAAGTGCTTTCACCGAGCGCATGCATCTGTATCACAAATACAATGCAGCAAAAAAGCTAGACTTAGGACAGGAGTCGTCGCCTTTGCGTGCGCACGGAAGGAAATACGGCACGTCGTCACGCGATCGCGAGAAATCGCACGCGAAATCAAAATGCATTCGGTAACGATCTGGAGAGGGTTTCGTAGTGCTATCTGAGTCGCCATTGTGAGGCAACCACACCACCAGTGGCTCCTTTTCTAGTGATGTGCTCTGTATATTTTCCTGAGCCCCATCTTTTTTTGGAATGCGATGATACAGACGAAGACCTATATTATCGGCATTTTAATACCTTCCGGGTGATTTACAGAATTGCAGCAGTCCTTGATACGAGAAAAAAACGATACGATCAGAAGGGCCGAGCCTTGTGGTACTCCAGCGGCTTTCACTTCTTTTAATGCAGATTTTCTGTCACATGTATGAAAATACATTTTTCGATATTTAGACTATAGCGACTCCGGGAGAAGTAAATGGTTTGCCATGTAAACAGATAACGTTCATGTTTTGCAGCAAGATGCAGAAGTCAAAACAACAAAAACAATTCGAGTATCAAGGAATATACCTAGTGCTGCCTAGTTACTATACCGTTCTTTTAATGTTGGATTAAATTTTTGTGAGAAAAACTTGTATTGGTGTTAAGATTTCGTTCTTTTTGATGTGTTACTTTCGTAACTTTCGACCGCAGCTCTCTTTTCTATATATTATACTGGGTACACTTGGGGTTCTCCAGCTAATAATCACCCTGGACATTGGAATTTGTTTATTATAAAATGTGAGCTCTGCTAACAGTTGCAACACGTTTCCAATATAGAGATTTGGACGCTTCTACTTCTGTTGAAGCGTTTATAAACCGCACCAGACTATCTCAGGGGAAATGTTTCAGTTGATGCATGGAGCAGTGTATACTTCACTTCAGCGCACGAGTAATTTGGAATTTGGCACTAGAAAACATAAATAATGGCACTGTCGACAAAGCTTCACTAGAGTATAAGTGGAACAGTATCTGGATTATCCAACACCGCCTCCTCCGCTTATTCAGTTCTACATAAAAAGGATAAAAACAAGGAAAGCAAAAGAGAACTTCCACGTAAAATCAGCTTCTCTTTCTTGGGTCTCTTATTATCCATTCTGATCCAGATAAAATAACTTGTACAACTATTTTGGCTGTAACTTATACTGAACCGGATTAAGGGCAATAGACCCTTTGCAAAAAAGGCGGGCCACACTGAACATTCAATGGTGGCAACACTAGTGGCTAAAGCGACAACGCCATGGTAAAGGAAGTGTCGCTCAGTAACGCCGTGGCGGTTACGCGTTTTGGCCCATCCCTTCACCATTCTGCAGCCTCATAAAGAGATATTTTTGGTTATTTTGTATAGCTGCTAGTGCTGTAGTAGCATTATAAGGCAGGATGCCCACGCACTGCTGCGTACTTCTTTGCAAGCGGTACATTTACGTGCAGTGATGCTGGGCGAAAGACGCACGTCGCGCACCTTTAGCGACTCCCGTTTTAACTTGGCAGTCTCCAGGGCAATGGGTCTTTTTTATACATTATCTTGAGAGATGTGTTTCACGTGCCGGTCACTACTGCCATGCACTATTATTAGCGCCGAACCTTCAGTCAGCAGAGTTTCGCCGAAGGCGAATTCGAGCCTGCATGCGTACGTGCTTCGCTCTGTCCGCGCTAATGGATGTTTCGAGATCTTTGAACCGCAAATGCGCTCGTCTCCCTCTTTTTCGGGGGGGGGGGGGGGGGGGGATGTTTTGTGGCACAGTTTCCCGTACGGATCGTGACTGCCGATGTTTCAACGCGAGCCTTCAGGCAGGAGAGTTCTGTCGGTGCCGCCAAACATTTGTGCCTGCAGGTGTGTTTCGCTCTGCTTGTTTTTTTTGTTCATTTACCCTAAACACCCTTACGGGCGTTACATAGGGGTCGCAGTGAAAAAGAAAACACATTGTAACATTAAAAACAGCAACACCCATAGAAATGCGAATACAAACACATTCATGTCGAAATGCATAGTTGCAAAAAAAGGGTACTCAGAAAGGCGAACACCAGTAATCCAATTTCAAAAATGCGTGGGTTAAAAAATGACCCAGGGTCAAAATGACACAAACATCGAACATTGAACCAATATAAGAGGTTCAAAAATGACAGAGGTTCAAAAAAAGGTTCAAAAAGAGGTTTGACATTTCAACGGCACTAGATCGGGAATTCGGTTTAAAAGTTTATTTTTTTGTCTTTACATTATGCAAATTCCATTCTCTGGTGCTGTTGACGGCGCATACCGTGCAGCGACCATGCTGTACTTGAACTGATTGAGCATCCTGCTTTTCTATAAATCCAGGTACGAACAACCTGACCCAATGCACGGATTGTACTGCTTATGGGATACAGGTGGAAGATACATCGCATGTTTATAACTTGCATAACTTAGCTGCATGTGTCCTATCGTGTTTCCAACTAACAAACGGACAAAAAAAAAAGATGGATCGCAGCAATCAAGACAGACCCGGGACAATATTTTACTGTCTTCAGGGCAACGAAAGTTTGTTCGGAACATTTCGTAGAAACAAAAGCAGCGTCTTTTTGTATGCTTTCGTCCTTCCCGCGAATGGTTTAGAAAGTTTTAAAAGTCACAACGTGAGCGCTCAGCAAAGAACGGCCCCCTCGTATTCCGTTCATAGAGGCCAGCCACCTATAAGACGGGGCGAAGCTGCATCGCATAAACACAATAAGAACTAGACGACTAAACGAGTAGACAGCGCTAAGGCTGATGGTTCTTAGTAACAAATCCTGCATTCGTTTGCTGCTGAACGGCATCCCAGACGACAGATCGTCCACATCGTCGTATAAAAGCCCAGAATATGCTGCTCTTCAAACAAAGTAAGAGCAGCATGGGTATTTTTTCACCCAGTTATGGTTAGCCCAGTTGTGCATCGGGAATGGCAGCTCTACCTCCAAATTTCGGGTCCCATGCAGACCGATGTTCTCGCGGGAAGCGTCCTCGATACCCCTCATGTTCAAATCTAAGAAGACTGGTGACTCCGTATTACCCGCGTCATTCAAACAACAGACCATACTTTGCGATAATCAAGGGCACGATTAAGATTATTGACACGATACCTAACAAAGAACCAATAAGCAACGCGATTAACAAGCGGTGCGGGAACGTGGAAACAAAAAGACGGTCAAAGCGACTGAATGCGTACCAGGACACGCACGCACACTGTGCCAACTCAAGCAATGATGATGATGATGGTTGGATGTTTATGGCGCAAGGCCAACTGGGGCAAAGAGCGCCAAAACAATAGTCATATATGAGGGGTGAAACCTTAAACACTAAGTAAAGTCAGTGAAAACAAAAGTAAAATCACAAACGACAATGAGCATGGCTGGTGTATAGGGCCAGATTTCATTATGCGTGATAGGAAATGAGGTTTAAAAACTTGACGTCTGACAAATACTCAAACACACGTTTCAAGGAAACAATGGCATCGTCACCTAGAAAAAACGATGGATGTAGGGGAATATGTTGTCTGCAGAGTTCTCTGAAGTGTTTGTGTCGTGTTGTGTGAAGTGCCTTGCATGTGATTAGTATGTGCACTACGGATAGGGCCTCTCCGCACCTGCTGCACTGGGGTCTAGAAGATCCCGTCAGCAGATACGAGTGTGTCGCATGGGTGTGCCCTAGCCGTAGCCTACCCAAGGCGACTTCCGTGTGTCTGTTGTGTGAGTCAGCTGTGTACCGTCCCAAGTGTGGCTTTATTACATGTAGTTTGTTGTCTGTCTGTTCGTCCCAGTGTGCTTGCCATGTTCTCCGCAGTGTTGTCTTATGTGTGGCTGGAGGTCTGTGTAGGGTATCGTTGTAATGACTACAGTGTTCCTGAGTGCTGCAGCAGTGGCCCTCTCGTCTGCCAACTCATTTCCAGCGATCCCTGCGTGTCCTGGGACCCAGCAGAGGACCAGCTCATGCTTTTGTGCATACACGGACATGATAGTGTTGAATACAAGATTAACTATGTGGTTTTTGGGGGGCTTGTGCGATGACAGTGCGCGAACAACACTCAAAGAATCTGTATAGATGATGGAATTGGGAATTTGAGTTTCAAGAATGTGTTGTACAATCAGTAAAATTCCATATGCTTCTGCTGAAAAAATTGTTGTGTGCACGCTCATGGTTCTGGCTGCATTGAAATTTGGACCATGAGCAGCGCACGACACCATAGTGGAGGTTTTAGAAGCGTCACTATAAAATTCTGCACATGTGTACTTAAACTGCAAAGACAGAAAGTGCTGCAGTATTGCAGCTCGTGGTACACGATTTTTGTCAAGTCTCATAAAAGAAAGGTCGCACGACACAGGGCGAACTTGCCAAGGTGGTAAACTGTTAGAAAAGGATGACCTGTACACATCTGAAAACAAAGCACTGAGATCCGAGGATCGCTATCTCACTCTAAGTGAAAAGGGCAGAGGAACGGATGGGCGATTTACAAAGAGCAGAGATGTTGATGTATCGTTAAATACAGGATAAAAAGGATGATTATTCAGCGACGAAATTTTAAAAGCATAAAGTAAGTCCATGTACGTCTGTTGGTTCTCAAGGCTCCATTTATTACACTCGGCATACAGACTCTCGACAGGGCTAGTTGACCCGGAAGCTTCCGTGGCTGACCCGGCTCAGCCACGGAAGCTTCCGCGGGGTGGGGAAGAACCAAGCGGATTTAGGCGACTGCGGCATCAAGTGATAAATGCCTACAAAACCAATGGGGCAATTTTCACTGAGTTGTGCTGTATCCCTAAGTTAGAGTGGGTTATGCCCTTGCGGTAAGGAAAATTGTATTGCGCTGGCGTAAAGCCAAAGATTCTGGGAATCCCCGGCAAGACGCCTAGATCAACGCCTCTGCCACCGAACGCTTTATCTCTTCTGCAGCAGCTGTGGTGATTGAAAAGCACGCCCGAAATCTCCTTGCGTCAACTTTTCAGACCGTTGCCAAAAACTTGCTGTCAGCTACCCCAAGTATCTCGCGCACCGTGAAGTAATTTGGGCATGGGACCAAAAGAGGCAAGCTGGCAAAGAGGAAAAATTAAGAGAGTGAGGCACACCCGAACACTCGAACACACGCACTTCGCTGCGGTAACAGCCTTTATGAGCATTACTGAGTATTTTGTCACTTAAGATTTTAGGAGACAAGTTTATGATTCACCTCGGCCTGTCGGCAATTGGCCAAAAAAATCACTCTCCCGTGGGAAAGCAGGATGGTAGCCAGGGCATCGGGCTACCGTAAACTGCTTTTGCAACAGCTTACGTACAAGCAGCTTTGTGAATCTACGCCCGGTTTAATCCCGCGCTGTTGCCTCTGATCTTCGAACATCTTCGTATTCCTAAGCTATACTGCAAGACGCCCGAACTGGTGCGATTTGATTTAGCAATTCTGCCATCCAATCCATGTACCTAAACGTCTGAAAAACCGTATATACTGGTACCACTTTAGAATGGCCATGACCCCAAGAAGAGACGAGATTTCAAGCTACACACAAAGGCGGGCGTTACGCAGGCTAAAATTCTTGAAAAGCAGACAATCCGGCAGCGCACTCTGGTCTCGTTTTCCCTCGGAAAGACGATACGAAGCGAAAAGAAAATCCCACCAAAAACACTGGAATCCACAAGCTGCTTTCGAAGCTTGCGGTCGGTGGTGCTCAAGCGGGCTGTCTCTCTAAGAGGACTCCAATGTAAAGTCATCGGCGCTTAGTGGCTCAAGTGTTCGCGAAGTATAAACCAGTTTGGGAGGAAACAATGACGCAAAAAGCCAAGCAGCGGCAACCGCGCACGTTCGGCGCTGGAAGTTTAGCGCCGACGAGAAGATGGAAAGGGGGAAGGGAGCACCGTTCCCGCCATTTTTCCGGCCGGCAGGGGATCGAGCGCCCCTTCACTGAAAAGGCTGAGTGCGGGGAAGAAAATAAGGATGGTCCCTATTCCGTTCCAACATCCGGTGGCACCCTCGGGCATCTCGCGCGCGGCACTTTTCTTTGGAACTGTAAGGGTGGCCGGCCTCTACAAACGGATGTGTAGCATTTGTTCCGACGTCACCCGGCTCAAGAAGGTGAAGAATAAGCGACATCCCCGAGGGGCCACGGCTGCTTCCGAATTCCTTTTTGGCACTTATGAAAAAACGCAGCAGCATTCAAGGCAGCGACGGAAGGATAATGAAAACGGAGTATATCACGCGGTTGAGAGAAGAGATGTCTCTTGCTGCCTGCAGTTAGTGGATAAACGAATTCGCAATTCGTGTCAGAAACCCTTGATAGAGCGCATGTGGTGTTGAGAATCGCAATACGTGGTTGAAATCAATATTTCCCATAAATTATCTGTATAATCCGTGTCAAACGTCGTACTTTTCAGGATAGGAACTTAAAACATAATGAACTCGTTCACGAAAATTTTAAGCCTTAAGATTTAAAAGCGTGAAGGTGAAAGCCTTTGGGCATCTTCTGTTGATCTGTTGTTGAAATCTTTATTGAGATGTTCGGCCGCAATCGTGACTGGTTTACCAGCCCTCTGGACCACACTCGATCTCCCAAGCTCGTCGGTGCTCGCTCGTGATCGCCAAGAGGGCAGAGCACTTCTTCGCCTCCGTCAGTGCCTTCAATTCTCAAGACGGCCCGGGCCGTATTGAACGGGTGGCAGCGGCTTGTCCTAGTCAGGCGCCATTGTTTCCCCTTTCCCTGCGCGCGCCCCTATATGTACCCCCCATTTTCTGTACCTAACAGTATTTTCCATGAGAAATAAAGATATGAGGCTTTCGCCTTAAAGGTACCTGGTTCGCGGTTTTTAGATGCGACGCATCTCTTTGACACGCCTTGTCCCTTCATCCATCCGTAGTCCGCACACCTCTCCCCCATTCTCCTCGCCACGCCAGCTGCGCGCGCGCGGTAACGCCGCTCTCACCGCAGCGCCATCTTGCGTTAGCGCTCGCTCCCCTCGCCATGCCAGCTGTGCGTCAGCGCGCGTTAGTGCTCGGTTAACACATGCGCATGCGCTGCTCTTTCTCATTCCCCTCACCGTTAACGCGCGGTACATATAAACGCGATAACTGCGCCGCTCCGCTCAGTCGCTCCACCGCCGCCGCTCCGATGACATCCGATGACCACCGATGATTTGAATGGAGACTAACAGGTCTGCTACCGCGATGGTCGGCGCAACCGTAACAAGCACAGCCCAGATGCGTCGCATCACCCCATGGTTTCCCCCCGCGGAAAGACGTGGTCAATTTTAAATGCAGAGCATTTTAGTAACTAACGATGTCACCCGCGTTGGCGTCCGTAGTCCGCATCTCTACGTAGTCCGCACCCTACACTATATAAAGAAATAATACCTTCCGGCGCCAGGTTTCGATCACACGACTCTGCGGGCGGAACGCAAGGTACACGGCACTTTACCGACTGCTCCACGGAGCCGACACAGAATGGAAGGTTACGCACGCGCTTTATATCCTTGACTCATTCAACCGTCGGCCACAGGTGCGCCCTCTCCCCCGCGTCCTCCTCGCCTTCTCTCCGCTCGCAACACCCTCTCTCGCCGCGTTCGGTTCGCGTTCATGTGGTGGCGCGATTTCGGCGCTATAACACTCTCTCGCGAAGGGCATTGGATTGGATTGGATTGGATTCGATTGGATTGGATTGGATTGGATTGGCTTGGCTTGACTTGGCTTGGATTGGATTTGGATTGGGTTGGATTAAAGTGGATTGTGTTGGATTGTGTTGCGCCATAGCCGCACCACGTTGCGTCGTAGCCTCTCCACGTTGCGTAATAGCCGCGGCAGGGGGTTCACGGCACGTTTCACGTTTAACCATCGACTTCATCGACAATGTCTACGCTGGAAGACAACAATTACAACAACAACAACCAATACGTAATCCATAAGACTTGCAGGCACGCCCCCCGCGGAAATGCTCTGCATTTGATCGTGCCCCTCGCGAGGGGGATGTTTTGATTTTTTTAAATGCAGAGCATTTCAGTAACTCACGATGTCACCCGCGTTGACGTCCGTAGTCCGCACCGCACCCCTCCCTATTATATAAAAAAATACTATCCGGCGCCCGGTTTCGATCCCTCGACCCTGCGGGCGGATCGCAATATACATGGTGCTCTACCCACTGCGCCACAAAGCCGACACAGAATGGGACGCTACCAACGCGCCTTATATCGTTGACTCATTCAAATTACTGCTGACGAGCGCTCTCTCGTCAGCAGTTGCCACAAGTGACAACATTAACGTAACGCAAACTACTTAACGTCGTGCGCCCCCGGAAATGCTCTGCATTTGATCGTGCCCCTCCCGAGGGGGATGTTTCACTGCGTCTTCTCTCGGTCGCGGGACCCGTGGCGCCATCTGGCGGAGGCGCGGCACAACTCGTAGCACTTTCTTTGAAAAAGCGACTCGAAAGCGCGGCAAATACGAAATAGGGATGACGCGCTTTCGAGGCAATCCGTCGACGCGGCTGCTTTGTGTACAGACTCGGCGGCGAGCGTCCCGGGATTCTGGTGCCGACCGAATTTTCCCCTGTAGGATGTCCTTTCCCACACAAGGCACACTTCACCACACACTCGTGTTCCTCCATGGGATTTGCAAGACCACATGCGCCGCATGTGGCCGGTCCGGGCTGATAAGGCCGGTCCGGGCTGATGCGTTTGGCATTGTAAAAATACAGGAGGCGATGACAAGGGGTCGCGTATCAGATTCCGCAGACGTGTCGTGCATCCTGCATTGGTCAAACAAGGTGGTGTATAATCACATGCATCTGCGAGCACCGAAGCAATACGGGGAGCGATTTGTTGTCACATTAGCGCTGCGTCTAATCTAATTTCAACGCATGCTTTACAGACACCAATGTATTATCTCGTCTGGGAGGTGTTGGTTTTAATATAGCTCATGAAGCAGCATTCCAAGGGGAAAATAATTTATTTTTCCCCATGCTACGCTAAATTAAAATGTAAGGGTTTTTAACACGAAAGTGTTTTATTCCGGGATTCCCGAAGATTTCACTTAAGTCATATCCGTCACGGAAGTGACGCCAGTACAACGAAGCAAGCGGCCTGTAAAGGGTGCTCCCGCGCACACAGGGTCTTCTTGCGGGAAAGCAACCTTTAGTACTAAAGAGTACGTGACGTTCCGGGTAGTTCGTTGTCGGGATTTATAATTTAACACGGAAGTGTTTCATGCTGGAATACACAAAGATTTCACTGACTTCATATCCGTCACGGAAATGACGCCAGTACACCTTTGCCGAAGCGACCCGCCAGCAGGACGTCGCTCACCAAGCACACCCACAAGACAGCCGCCAACTACAAAATTATGCTCACCTGTAGATTTCGGTGCACATTTCCCTTTCGTGTTTTAGTGATTTACATGACAAGGGAATGAGCCACAGCTTTATAATCATTCCCCTGCTTCAAGAAATACAAAGGCAGAAGGAGGGGAAGAAAATCCCCACTCTAAATCGCAAAATCTGAGATTTCCCTGTGCCTCGCTAAAAAAAACAATTAAGTTAAAAATCAAGAAGTGGGCACACGCCAAGTACGACAGACCGCAAAGAGGTAATCTGATTTGAATCACATGTCCAAGACAAACTTCTAGTCTAGGAAAACACCCCGAATAAAGGAGGCTGTAATCGATACATGCGCATTTTTGTGGTGATGCCTTGCCCACTCTGCGTACTTTCTACGAAGAACTGAACCAAGCCTAATCTTATAGCATCCCCGATCGGATTTTACGCCCATCCGTTCGCAGACGAAATCTTACCCATCTTTGTAGCATTTATTCTGGTGCCTCTGCCGTGTTACTTTAGGCGACTCGTGTTCTACCACACCCGAGGCTAATTCCAAAAGCAAGGAACGGTACCAAGATTTCCGGCCTTCGAAACCCATTGCCTTAAATATTGCGAGCGAAATATTTATGAAGCTTGGAATCCTGTTTTCGGGAATTTCGCTCCTGAACGGTTGGTCCGTACATTCTCTTGAATAAATGAAAATACAGCAGGGAGGCCTAAAGACATGCCTTTGGAAACGATGGAAACGGGAAAAAGGTATTTTGTGCCTGCCCTCAGAGTGGGGCTTGTAAGATGACACGTCCTCTTGACACGTTCTTGGTAACACGTTCTTGTACGATGACACGTCATAACCCCGTTTCAAAAGAGATACCGCAATCAATCAATCAATCAATCAATCAATCAATCAATCAATCAATCAATCAATCAATCAATCAATCAATCAATCAATCAAATCAATCAATCAAGCAATCAGTTTCACGGTCAACACCACCCACAACGCCGGCTCTGCTGCGACACGATGCCCTTAACGCTACGCGTTAAAAACTCGTCAGGACGAGCAATTTTAACGCGAAAGCTTTCTTTGTTGAACCAATGGCGTGCGTTAAGAAACCAATTTCATTTGTTCAAAGACTGGTTGGTCGACCGAAAGGGCACTCTGGGCACTCGGCGCCCGCGTGAAACCGGGATTCCATTGTGTCAAGACAGATACTTGAATGGTTACCTGAAAGGAACGGTTTTGGATAACTACAATGCACGCATAGATCTTAAAGAAGGAGTAGAATAGTGCGCCTTTATCTCATACGCGGTTACTTATTGCGCGAAAAATTGTCGCATGGGTTTATAATTCGCTGCGATTTCAGTTTTTGAACGTTTGACGATCGATTTGATGGACACACTTTTAGCGAAGTTTTTGGCGCAAATTTAACACAGTTTTGATGTGAGAAAGCTTTCGCACGTCCCTCAACTTTCTTTAGGAAGGGAAGGAACAGTTTTTCCAGCGCCCTTGTACTACCGAGTTGTTTAACTACCGGTGACCCTTAGTCTTGTTTACAACAGCGACGCGGCGGCTTTCTCGCAATCGCTCCAAAATTCTTGCGTATAAGCCACGTCCACGTGAGCGCCATACTACTCAACGGTAAACGCGTTGTTTTCGCTGTCTCCGAACGGAAGCAAACAAGTTGCTCCGCGTTGCAGAAGCGATCGCGCAGCTTTTCCCGTTATCCCTGATGCATGGTAGCGAATGGATCGGAACCCTGCCATTATCTGCGCTTTAAAGGCGCGGGGAAGCCAAGTTTCCCATGAGTTAAGCCGATTTACTCCTCCCCCTCGCTTCACGTCGGGATCTTGCAGGAGCAGATCCTTCAGTGCGTACAAATGAACCATCTATCCCCTTTTTATAAGTCTCAAACTTTTCTCCGTAAAACTTAAGGGCGCACAACAAGCAAAGCCGAGGGAAGTTTCTCCTGGTTTGTTGGGAAAGTAACCCGCGGTAGGTGAGGTCATCAATTTTAATTGAAGAGATTTTGCTGGCGTGTCAGTGCTAACCTGGCGATCCGATGAATCAAACTAATGCAAGCTTCAGGAACAGCTTTTTGCGAGGACTTATGCCTCACTTTTTTTTTTTACGCGAACTCCATGTGTTCGCTTAAGCAGCTGTGCTTCCCAGAGAGATTGTTTTCTCTACTTTGCCTTCCGGAGAACCCAAATTACGTGGGTTAAGCAAGGGAAGCTTACGGGCGTAATCGACGGGTTTGCGATAGAGCAATAGAGGTTTGCGATTGAGCAATAATAAACCAGTTACTTCAATTGATCAGTGGAAATTGAAATTAACTGGGTACAACAATTTCAAAGTACTGCAAGGCATGTGCACTCCCGGCATTCAAGTCAAAGTGAAAGGGAGTGAAAATGAATTTCAAAATGCTGCCTCCTGCAAGCAGCGCCTTTTTGTGAGCAACATTAATCCGACGCCACCTTCCATCTCCTACAGCCATATTATGAGTACTTGATACATACTCTTCTACCTTGACATTGGCACCGTGCCGTTCAGCTATACACACTAAATTTTCTTACACCATTTTCGGCCGAAAAGGGTGTAAAAATCTTGTCCCACGTCTAACACCTGTTTTGGCTCAAAGAGGGTGTACGGATGAAAAAAAAAAACGGGTGTTCGTGTGAACACTCCAAAAAAAAAAAGGGGTGTAAAGTTGCTTAACACCCTAAAAAATGGCCGTGTATCTGCTCCTTTCGTTGCAAATGTCGACAAAAGACGATAGTCGTCTGGCGCTCCTGCTAAGTAAATGCCTCCCTTCTGTTTCCCGCTTACCTCTCATGCTGTTCCTCTCCATTTTTGTTCCTCCCAAGATAAAAGGCTAGATGTTTGCTCAAGCCAAATTAAATTTACGGCGTTCCACTGCTCCAGGTCGGGTGCTTGGATGCCAGCGCTGCCGTAAGCCGGAGACACGCGTAAAGCGAGGCACCCTACTACAACATTTATAGAACCACGTTGCTCTACACCACGAGCGCTTCAAACGGTATGTGGAACCTATCTAGTAAAACCTTTTGTTACTGTTGCCGTTTGATTTCTTCGATGCCGCCAGGAGCTATAGTACCGCGGGCAAGAGCAGGCGACGGTTCTATGCCGTTGATTTAGTATTTTATTTACTGTCACAAAAACCAAGCATCCACAATTTTTTAATAAAGGAACACTGCAAAATCACTTATGTATTGATTATCTGCCTTATATTTTAGTAATGTCCTGTGCTTGTTCAACAATGTTGCGAAGTATGAACATTGACACCGAATTTAGACGTTTAAATTTGGCTGTGGGTATATAAGAATATAGCGCAGCTTGTTTTACTTTGGCGGCTGCCTGAATCCAGTCACAGAGAGACAGACAGACAAACGGAAATTTCTGCGTTATAGTGGCCCAAAAAAGACTATCGTCTTTAATAAGGGTGTGGGCAGCCCAGCTACGCGTGCCACTGTGGATCGGGAGAGCACACAGCATGACATACAGGCCCTCAACAGACACAAGTCACACTTGAACTCCAAATAAATTGAGCAAGAAAACCAACGGGATGCATGGGTAAAGTAAGTGCATACTTAGAAATACACGTGCTCTTCTTACTTTTATATTCAGCAGAGGAGAACCCTCCGATAGAGTCGTTGGGCTTGTCGCAAATAATTGAAATTGAAATTTTGAAATTATGCATTTTAATGTGCGAACATACAAAGCAGCATGCGGATTTGCAAAAAAAGATTTTTATGGCGACGTAGTTATGTCAAAATTAGTTATACATTTTTTTTTAAAATACGAAACAAATATACATCTCTATCCCAACACCCTTCAAGAAGGGTGTTCATTATTTCAACACCCTTTCTTGCACAAGGGTGTAAACGTACATATTAGGGTGCTGGAAACTAAGACTAAGGGTGTAAAGAAAAAGGGTGTAAGACAAGACCGCCAACACTGAGAAAAAGGGTGTAAGCGACGTCCAACTTTGGTGGTATTTCGTACCCGTTTAAACACATGGGTGGACATAAACCTTTTTACAAGAGGAGTATGCTTTTTACCTCACAATGTTTAAAGCAGTATGAATTGGCATAATTTATTACCAGTGAAGATGTTGAAGCTTGAGCTAATTTCGGTGGCGATAGCAAAATTATACCAAGAAACAAAACTGCGTCGTCTGTAAAGGGGGCACCACCGCGGATAGGGTATTAAAACAGTGAAGCCGACTTTCGAGCCTGTTAGAGTGTGAGCACAACAGCCGCATGCGCATGCGCACCTCTTATGACACCATTTCGAAGGCTCTAAAAGTTTTGGGATTCTAAAACGCAAAAAAAATTGGCTCCGCTGTGATGGTGGTTGGAAAGCAAAGCTTTAAACGACACCCGCAACAATTGTCAATACGACGTCACTTGAATTCACACGCGTGGCTCTACAAATAGTGAAACCAGAGATTCTGCCAGCCATTACCTGGAATTCGCGGGTGGGGCGTCCCAAACGCAGCAGCAGCCTCGGCTACGGCCGGGCTAAAGCGGCGGACGCCGCCGCTGTAGCCCGGGCGTAAGTCCGGAGGAAGAAAACGGAAAGGAGAGTCTTTCGAATGGTGATACAGCGGAAACTAGCCTTCGTGATGTGCTGGCTCAGGGCTACATCACTGCGCGACACAAGCGTAGACACCGAAACAAATTCGGCATGTGAGCTTAGTGATTCCCGTTTATACTGATTTAAACTACTTAGTTTAGTCAGTTTGGTAATTGCGAGAAAAATGAAGAAACTTTCATTATCGCAATTTATCGGAACCAGTTGCTACTTTCGCCATTTGTAATACCTCCCAAAACAACCGAATTGGTATTCACCAATTTATAAAACGGAATCCCATTCGTGCCAAGCAGTGCGGAAAAGGTAGCGTTTCTCTAGCGGCCAGATGCCTCTATGTTGTTTGTACATTTTGTTTTCCCGCCCTGGAAACCAATCCTTAACGTATGTTTGCCGTACGATCACTTAATTCCGTCGGGTGCGGGTTACCCTGAAAGTGCTGTCGAACAAGTTAATCAATCCATGCGAAGGCAGCGCGCAATGAACGCGAAGCTGCGCCAAAACAAGCCCAAACGAAACCGTCGCTAAAGCAGACGACAAAGCCGTACCGCCGACGCCGACGCCGGCGATCAGGCACTTCCGCGCGGGGAACGCGGGGTAAATTCGTCGCCCCATCTACAGTGTGCTCCATGAGTGAAACCCTCCGCCCCCAATCCCGCCTCCGCCTCCGTCGCGTTGGGAGTTTGTCGTCCCGCACGTCTCAAAACAACCGTTGGCGGGTAGAGCTAGAAAGCTCTGCTTTAAAATGGCGCAGCTTGCAGTTGTGGTGCAAGGCTGGAGAACTAGCAGAGCTGGGGTTCGACCTAGCTTGTTTCCTTCTTGGATCCTCTGCCAGTGGGGGTGACACACTCGAACACCCTTGTAAAATCCGGCTAATTTTGGCCTCACCCCTCGGCACTCACCCCTCAGCAAGAACATTCCAAAACATCTTGGTCACTTGCGGATGCCGCCTCGCCAACAATCAACTTAAAAACAATGCCGCGCCACACCTTTAAGTGATGTAGCGGGCCATTACCTGGGCAGAAGTTGGGAAATTCCCGATTCGCCCGTTTTGCCTGCGAGACGGTTCGGAAAAGCGCTGCGCCGGCAGAGCTGGGCAGAGGCCGTCATTTCAACCCACATCGCTTTGCCGGCCGTTCGCTGTAACCGATCGGCAGAGCTCCAAGATGTTCGTTGTACGTGGGATTTTATGCCATTGAAATAACGTATATTTTGACGGTCACGTGGGTTTTGTTCGTTGTAAGCGAAAGTTTGTTTTAAGTGGGGCTGTTATATGTGGGCTCGACTGTATACTGTTTTCATGCCGTACATATTGTGCTTGTGTTGTTTAAACTAAAAAGCACTGTAATTTTTCCTGTACCTTTCTGTTGCAGGATGGTGTTTCACAAGGTTTGGCGCTGCCAGCACCACCACCACAACAAGTTGGACACTAAGCGGAACACCCATTGCCCTGCCAAAATCGACATCAAAATCAAAAAGGTCAACAGGAACACCAAGAAAAATGACCGCTTCCTATGCGGTACCGACCCGCTGCCAGCTGTAATTAAGTTGACCTCACTGCATAACCACACGACCGAGTCAGCTGACGCACTGAAGTTGCTTCGCCAGAGCGAAGAGACAAAGGCGCAGTTTTTCAGTTACTTTGAAGGTGGAAAGACTCCTGCAGCAGCAATCCGCCACCACGAGGGCAAGCTGGACGAGCAAGGCCATGCGTCATTGGCTAATGCCAAAATGAACCCGCTGCAGAGGACGGTTTACTACTGGCACAACCTGTGGCGGCAAACCAAGTTTGGGTCGACAGGCAATCCCTTGCCCAAGCTGCACGACAAGATGAGCCAGTACATGGCTGAAGGAATGTTGTCGTTCACAAGGGAAAAAAATACAGTACATCCTAAATATGTGGGGCAAGTGGCAGAGTTGCATTGCAAAATGAAGCCAGGTTTTTATTTGGAGGAGGGGGGTGTCCAGCACCTTAGGAGCTCTACAGCACAATCATTTTAAACAGAACCCGGGACAAGAAAAAGAAAACTTTCAGCGAGTTAGTGGCCTCCAAGTGTTGCCAACGTTTCGGCAGAGTTGCCTTCGTCACGGCCCTGATGAAGGCAAGTTTCTCGGGCGAAACGTTGGCAACACTCTGAGGCCACAAACTTGCTCAAAGTTTTCTTTTTCTTGTGTTCCATCTTAAGTTTCACAGGCACATTCACCGAAAAAGTTTAAAGTTGCTCTTCATATTTATGACAAGTTACCACATGACAGAGACATCTAAGGAAATTGAGAGCTATCTGGCGCTGCTTGTCTGGCGCTGCTGCCTCCTCAGTTTATACGAGAGGCGGTTTATTTAATCGTTAGCCAAGGATACTGCAGAGGCCTCCTGATCGCGACAGTGCGTCATGGGTTGGTAAAAGACTTAGCGTTTACCGATTTTCGTGAGATAAAACGTGGTTACATGCGTTTTACACAAGCTGTGTTACCTGCGATAAAAACGGAAGGGAAACCAAAACACTCGTGATAACCCACTATCGCTCGGCACGAAAGAATGACAACAAGCCTTTCAAAGGCAGGTTGCCGCCACTTTAAAAGTTTCCTCTAATATTATTTCTAGAACCTGTAGAGCATGCCATTAAAGGGACACTGAAGTGATATGTAAACATTGCGGGATTACTAGCGCAAATTGTAGTCCGGAGTCCCCAGGCCATGTTTCGACCACTCTAGGCGCGTTTACGCGATTTTATTTAGTAGAAAAACTAATTCGAAAACGCTGTCCTCCTCTCTTTACGCTCGCCCATTTTCTGTGGCGTTTTCGTGTGACGTCAGGAGGGGATGAGCTGGCAATTGGCTGCGCCACGTCTGCGCTACTCCACGGCTCCCCGGCCGACAGAGCCAGTCGGCCCAGCGTTTCGTCCGCCGGCCGCCGGCGGGTCGTGGCAATCAAGGATTTTAAAAAAAATTGCTTGGTCGCAATTCGTTCGCTTAGTTGAAACGAAGCCAGGACACGTTTGTGAATGGAAGAATGTGCCTTTCTTTACTTGGTTTGTTTGTACACTGTATCTAGCTCCAAGTCAAGGTCGCTTCACACAAGCGCTGCACATGCGACGCTTCGCTGACTGGTACGCCAGTATGAAAATATAAGGCCTCTTGAAGGCGGGAGAAGAGTCAGCGAGTCAATATAGGTACTAAGGAAATAAAATCAACTGATATTTTTACCGTACAGCGTAAAACTAGGGCGCGGGAAGCACTTTTTCGCGCTGGGCGAACAAGCACAGCGGTCAGCAGCACGACTACGCATCTGCGAACGCTTTTCCGTCTACGAAATGCAATCGCTAGACGTGAGCTACTGTGGAAACTCGGGCGACGCTTACTGCACGATCGCAGTGCAACAAATAGTCACCTAAGCGGCTTGAAATGCCAAAACTAAATAAAAGTGTAAACTGGTTGTACAATATATACCCTATATTAGCAAGGCCTTCGCGTCCCGCTCCGTGGCCTAGCGGTCTCGGGCGCTAGAAATTCACTCGCAAATGTTTTGCGAGTCACGAGTTCGAATCCCCGCGGGTACGTGCTTTTTTTTTTTTTTGTAAGTTAACTTTTTTGTTTTCCGCCGATGTTTTCTATATTGAGTGCACCTTTTTTGGGGCGGCAACGTTCATGGCTACACGAACTAGTTCACAAAACGCGCGCAGGCTGGCACTGGCGCGCTAGCGAGTTCTCGTTGGCGTGCTGTTGCCATAAGCACCGACTGCTTGCAGGCAGTGGGCACAGGCCAGAATGAACAGACCCTTGGCCTGGTGCGAACACGCTTTTTACGATACAGGCATGAGGGAGGCAAGCTCCAAATATGGGGGAAAAGCGCATGACATTTGGGCGTCTGCGGGTACGCGGAGGGCGTTATGCACTGCGTAGGTCTCGGCTAGTGAATGCTACGACTACAAGCCGTCCTGGGAGGCTTATCTTGTGCATTTTACAGCCGAAAACATGGCAGAAGCGCGGTACGATGATTACTGAGATATTGAGAATGCCCATCCAACAAAGCCATTGGTTATGTTTTACAGAACCGAAACCGAAACCGAAACTTGTGTGATTGCTAACCTTGGGCATCGTCCAATCACGGCGCCCCTCCTCTCAACGTCACAGCCTTAGTTGGTGCGGCCGCCGCAAACCGCGCATGGTAGTTTTTCTTCTTTCGCGCTTTGTAAAATAATTACCGATTTGTCAACCGGATAAACGATGAAAAGTGTGCTCATTTGAGCCAGTCTACGCAGTGCAAGCAAAAACGGGAGCTTGACAAATTCACTGCAGTGTCCCTTTAATAGCCGCTTACCTCTGAGTGCTGCAGGCGTCTTTTAGTGCTGCAGTCGTCAAAAGACGCGTCTGATCACAAGGCAGCCATCTTGAGATAAACCCGTGAGAACTATAGCTGCCATGAATGCTGCTATTTCGACGGTTAAAAGAACTACCGTACGCATCTATAACCGTACGTATTGCCTAAAATATTAGATGTAATATGATTCCGAAATAAAATTAATCAGGCGGGAAGCGTTTGTCAGCAAATTATACATCTGTAAATTTACCAAATACATCACAGACACAAGGTGGATTTGCGTTAAGCTTGGCCGCACGCTCGGTGGCGCTACCAGCGGTACGTAGCTGTAGGTACAGTGGCTAGAATAGGAAAGTGTGAATACCGGCATGCAGCGCCTATGAGGCGCTTTGAAGCCGCCGATAGGGATCCGCGAGGGGGCGCGCGTGATCGTTTACACGTCGCCTGGTGAGGCGCGCGCGGATCGTCTGCAATGCGATTGCTGCTTTGACCAGAGAGAAGCACCGCTTGTTTCCTGTGCCGTAGCAGGTTTAACTGCCTCCAAAGCAGAGCCACAATTTTGTGCCGGGCCGCTACACGGTGTACAAGTCCTGCAAAAAGAAACTGTCGTTGTTTGGCGTTCCGAAGAACGCGAGTCTATATTGGCGCAGTGGCGACGAGCAATACCACGTACTGAGAAGCGGCTCAAGGAAAACACCGCTATGTGCAAGCTACACTTCGACGTAAGGTAAATCTTCCGTCACATTGAACATACCGTGAACGGAGAAGTTGTCTCAATCTACAGGGGCAGGCCTCGGTTGCCCCCGGAAGCTGTGCCCACGCAATTTCCCAATCTTCCGAAGTACCAGCCGAAACAACTTCCCCGAGCAGAAAGTGTCAAGCGAGAAGCGCACCGGCGCACCCGCGGCCTCACCCAGCAATAAAAACGCTAAGGATGGTGACTCCTCTGTGAGTACAGAGTTTGAAGAACCCCATGCTCCTTTTCTGTGAAGAACTTGACCTTCGGCAACATGGGAAACCACACGCTGAGTGTTTTGCCCTTCACAGTACCTTACAGCGTGTGTCGCACTGCGCAGGATAAAGCCAAAGCCCGTACACGTACCCTTGCAGACATTGGAAGCATTTACGAACCATCTGGCATACTGAAGAAGCCTGCCACTCTCCCCGTCCATGACTATCATTTGGTCCTCTAGCTGCACTTTTACACGAAGGCATTGAAAAAGGAGAAGGCACGCCTTTTCGTGAAAGGAAAAAGCATTTAAAGCTCAATCACCTCACGTAACAGCAGAATCGAACGTCGAAATGCTTGAATTTCTTCACACACACACAACACACACACACAACACACACACACAACACACACACACAACACACACACACAACACACACAACACAACACACACAACACACACACACAACACACACACACAACACACACACACAACACACACAACACACACAACACAAACACACACAACACACAACACACACACACACACACACACACACACACACACACACACACACACACACACACACACACACACACACACACACACACACACACACACACACACACACACACACACACACACACACACACACACACACACACACACACACACACACACACACACACACACACACACACACACACACACACACACACACACACACACACACACACACACACACACACACACACACACACACACACACACACACACACACACACACACACACACACACACACACACACACACACACACACACACACACACACACACACACACACACACACACACACACACACACACACACACACACACACACACACACACACACACACACACACACACACACACACACACACACACACACACACACACACACACACACACACACACACACACACACACACACACACACACACACACACACACACACACACACACACACACACACACACACACACACACACACACACACACACACACACACACACACACACACACACACACACACACACACACACACACACACACACACACACACACACACACACACACACACACACACACACACACACACACACACACACACACACACACACACACACACACACACACACACACACACACACACACACACACACACACACACACACACACACACACACACACACACACACACACACACACACACACACACACACACACACACACACACACACACACACACACACACACACACACACACGCACGCACGCACGCACGCACGCACGCACGCACGCACGCACGCACGCACGCACGCACGCACGCACGCACGCACGCACGCACGCACGCACGCACGCACGCACGCACGCACGCACACAAAGAAATAGCAGCAAAAGGCAAGGCCCATTGAGCAAAGAAAGTTGATGGCTTCGAGCCTTTGCAATTATGAACAAATAATGAGAAATTCACCAAAAGTGAGTAGTTTTTGTCTGTTTGTAACGAGCACGTCGAAAATAAAATGCGTGTTTACCAATTCCCAATTCTCTAATTTGCTTCATAAGTGTCCGAGCCAGCCGGCTATATTCGGCTGTCAAAGTGCGCCCAGTCGGTTGCAAACTTCGACTGTAGTACTTTAAAATACGACATTCATTGCATCTCAGTTTGCGCGACCACGTAGAATAGCTATGAAAGAAAATATATTCGTACTCCATACTCCGCCGCCGTCGCAGCGAACGTGTAATCGTGCGACAGCGCCACCTGGATTTTCCTCCTACAGCGTTACGCGGGAAAGGGCCCGGTCATCACACTTTCCTATTCTAGCCATTACAAGCAGCGGCTAGAGTATTGGTGGGAAAAAAGCAGGAAAGTTGATAAAATAACATCCCAGCCAGGAGTAGCGGCAGGGCATAATTAAAAATAAATCCGAGTTGAAGGACTAAATGTACATTCAAACTATACTGCCGTCACTTCGATTCAAAGGGGAGGCCTTTCATCATCATCATCATCAGGTTTGCGCCCATTTGGTTGCGCCTGTGGTATTCTTGTTCACTGTAACTGAGCTGTGGTTGTCGTCTTCTGTTCTCCAGTCCGTAATAGTTCTGGATAGTTCGCGCGCAATCGAAGGGAAAGAAAAAAATAATAATACGGAGCTACTTACTGGCAGTCTAAAATAACAAATCAAGCCTTGTCTTAGCGGTTGAGCTAGCAGACGATATTGACGCGGTTTTTGTTGGAGCTGGGTCGGTGTACGTCTTCGCCGTATGTCTACGGCATTAACAAATGAATCTGAGTGTTAATCATTAGTTGCTTTGCGAAGTCACACGCCTTCGCCAGGCACAATGGGCAGCGAGGCTAAATTAACGGCGTGAACGACCAGCTACCTTCAAAAGCAAGAAAACCTAGCTGTGACTGATTCAAGGGGTTTCAAAGACAAAATCAAAGTTTGGCTCACTAAAAACAGCCACTTTCGGCAACGTTTCTATGACGTCACAGAATCTTGCGCCGACCCAAGCCATCGCTAATAGCGTCCTCGATAAACACGCACTGGTGTTGCCCCCAAAACCGGCGCGGTGCACAGTGCCCCACGACGGTGCGTACCGGCACGGAGCGATGATCGAGGACAAACGGGGCGGTTCTACCCAGGCGCTTAATCTAAGAAATCAACTCATAAAAACGTTCACAAGTAGCAATACAGCACTGTAATGAGACACATCGCTATTAGAAAGTGGTATTTACTACTATGTATATTTTATTGGCGCAAGGGCGTCTGAGGCCAAAGAGCGCCAAGACAATGTTTGTTTTGTCACATTTATTAAAATGCCATGGCGATGATTGTGATGTACTTGATAAAAATAGTGTATATATGGGTGTAAAGGGCCCGTACTCTAAGAAGTGAAGATGAATAAGATGAGAGGTAACAGCGACGATGTTTATGTGTGTGCTGGGAGCGCCATAACATAGCAGGGATGGCGGTGACGTCCCTGGCACGTTATGAAAACGCTCAGAACCGCCCTCACTATTTGCATTGGGTTGCCCTGATGTCACACATGGTATGAGAGGAGTGCTAAAAATCCAATGTCAGCGAGATAGGCTAAAAGGCGTTCACTTCTAATCGGGGGTTGATCAGATAAAAACAAGGATGGGTGTAAGGGTATCGTGTAGGTGTATAGTTCTGGGAGGTGTCGTTTCCTTGCGTCATGGTATGCCAAGCATTCAATCAATACATGGAGGACTGCAAGTCTTCGTCCGCATTTCTCACAAGATGGTGGTGGGGTTCCCTTTAAAAGGTATGAGTGTCTAGCGTGTGTGTGACCTATTCTTAATCTGCATATTGATATTTCTGTGAACCTGTTCTGTTTCTCTGTGTTGTATTTCCCTATGTGTGGTTTTATAATGTGCAGTTTGTTTTCGATTTGTGTGTCCCACTGTACCTGCCAGCGCCTCCGAAGCATACTCCGAACTAGTGGTTTCATGTCTAGGTAGGGCACATGTGGGATATCTACAACACTGCGGAGAGCCGCCACAGCAGCATTCTGGTCAGCAATTTCATTGCCTGAAATTCCACTGTGCCCAGGTACCCAGCACACTACTACAGTCAATTTTAGAGCGTAAGCAGACATTATGGATTTGATAGGACGGTTTAAAATAATGTTTCTAGTTGGTTTTCCTGAATGGAGAGCTAATACTACACTCAGGGAGTCTGTAAAAATAATGGAACTGTGTATTCTGGTTTCTGTAATGTGTTCCACAGTCATTAAAATGCCGTGTGCCTCAGCTGTAAAAATTCCTGTATTTTTGTTCATTGTCTTTGTGATAGCAAAGTTTGGGCCATGTGCAGCGCATGACACAGAATGGGCGGACTTGGAGGCATAGAGGGCCGACTGAGAAACGAGTGCATGGCAGAGGTGTCATTGACAATAAACGAAGAAGGGTGATTTTTTATGGATGTTGCCTTCATGGCATACAATAGATCTGTGTATAAGCGCTGGTCTTCCAGGCACCACTGGTCACATTCCTTTGTGCAGGACTCGTTCGGAAGGCTCCTGACGAAAGGCGAAGCCCAAGGTGCAGAACAGGGTCAAGCATTTTTAAAGCGGTTTTCGAAGCTGACCCGTATACTACGCTCCCATAGTCCAGCCGCGACTTCACTAAACTGTTGTAGAGACGCAGCAGGCACATCTTATCTGCGCCGTAGGAGTGGTGGGATAGGACTTTTAGGATATTCATTGCCTTTATACATTTTATTTTGAGTAGCAGAAAAAAGTGGAGAGAAGGAAAATGCTAGGGCATGGAGTATGAGGGAAAGTGGCGAAAACGCAAGGAGCCTTTCGGCAGGTGTTCGAAGCGCGCGTCGAGGCGCAGATGTTCAGGTGGGTAGGCGCGCGCCAGAGATTGGTTGCGGCTAGTGATGACGTGATCTCTGACGTGCAGGTGTTCTCCTCGTGATCGCTTTCTGTATTCTTTCAATGCCAAATGCATCATCCCCGAGCGGCCAACCAAGCCCTTTCCTTCTACACCGGCAATTCTCCCCCAAATGCTTGGCTTCTGAGGGCTGTAGTCACGTGACCGGTTAACCTTGGGGCGACGCGTGGTGGAAAGCGGAAACGTGGAAAACGTGCTCAGCAGCGGTGGTCAGTTTTCTATCGCTAGCACAACTTCGGTCGTCTTGGCAACCAGGCATACGCCGCTCATTCATTAAGATACGGTCCGGGATCCCTGTTAAGCTTGGGGCCCCACCCTACGACATGTCACCGATGCGTTTGGCATCTAAAAAATACAGGAGGCCATGTCCTTGTTAATAGAGTCAGCGTGCGCTCGGCGGGGGAGGAGGAACAGGATAAAACATTATTCCAGCAAGTGGTCAGAGAAGCGCGGTGGCTCTTTTTACCAGAGATTCTTGTGTAGTCCGGTCGTAGCTACCCAACGCCTCCCTCCACTGCTCGCTGCTGGTGATTAAATGGAAGGGGTCTTGGGAGCACTCCCATATTGGATGACTTAGTGAGCCGTGCTCCCCACACAAGGGGCATGCTGACAGAGGGAATTCTGTTGGATGGATGTGGTTCGGCAGACCCAAGAAAAGCCAATATAAATCCAGTGAAGATTACAAGCTCCGCTGTTACTTCAGTCTTCACATTTCAATTCACATTTCAATTTTCAGAGGACACTCAGGGGTCGCGCTTCAACAGCGTGCAAGTCTGGGTTCACTGTGAGCTTTGCTGTTCCGTAAACGATCAACTTTGTTCGCGGCCTTGGAAGATGCTTGCGACCCCATGATGCGAGGAAATACTATTACTGCCACCGCAACTGAGTATCATGTTCAGGCGTAATCAATTGGAAATCTGAGGGAGACCTCCTTTTGTGCTAAGACGAATGGAGGTGGCAGTGAGAACATACCGGGGTGGGACGAAGCCATGAATGTAAAGGAAAGTTTGACATCCACCTAAATGCAACCATACGGCTACAAAGGAAAGCTACACAGCTTTCTCGGAAACATCGCAGTTGAAGAAAAATTTGTCCTGGTCCAGGATTGGAACCCGGAACCACTGCTTAACCGGAGCAGTCGCTCTACCAACTGAGCTAACCAGGAGGCTAGTCGTAACTAGCGCGAAAGCGAAGTTGGTAGAGCGACTGCTCCGGTTAAGCAGTGGTCCCGGGTTCGAATCCTGTACCAGGACTAATTTTTCTTCAACTGCGAAGTTTCCGAGAAAGCTGTGTAGCTTTTCTTTGTAGCCGTATGGCTGCATTTAAGGTGGACGTCAAACTTTCCTTTCCAGAAACTTACTCCACCTTGGGGATTTCCCCTAAATCTGGTCGATTAATAGCCATGGATGTAGTTAAAAAATCTAGCGGCAACATTAAATACGACTCGTTTTGTACTGAAAGGATAGTGAATGCGGATCATAACAAACGCAATGAAGTTAAAGGAGGGAAGACTGAAGGTCACTGACCTGGTCTCATATTTTTAAAGAGTGAAGCTGCTTAGAAAACTGTTAAGGTTTCGTGTCCGCAGTTAAAAATACCAAGAAAATGCCGAGCGCACGTGAGCGCCTACTTCCCGGCGACCACCCGACAGTTAACGCAGCCATGAAAATGGCGAGCGCTCGTGTGTCCGCGCCTCGCGGCTACCCCCAAGCGTCCCTGGCGCACGTTCGTCAAGCCAAGCATACCCCCTTAGGAAGATTGGCCAAGATTGGCAAAAAAAACCTCCGGCGTTCACCGTAATTGTGGCAGCCCTTACTGGGAACGAGAAAGACTACATCGTTCACCGTAGGCATGGCAACACTTGCTCGGAACGAGAAAGACACGTCATAGCGTACGTCACTTCAAGGTGACGTCCAATAATTATGACTTCCAAAAAACAAAAAATGAGGGAATCTCACACTTATAGCAGCAATAATGGAGATGAGGTCGCTACCGCAGTGAAAAGAAGCAAACCGGCTGCAATACTGGACTTAAACAGTCATGATGGTCGTGAAAGTTGTGTACAGCTTCGCTGTTTTCAATGCTTACGCTTTAGTGGGAGCTCCCTTAGGTTTTTTTTCGGTGGATTCAATTTTTAGACTATTAGTATAAAACAATCGCAACAGCGTATGTTTTCTTTCCTTTTATCTGCGGCTCACAAGATTCTGTAACACCGAGTGCAAGTGCAATGGGTGAGGGGCAGCACAGCAAATCGCGATTTGGGAAGCTTGAACCCTCACATTCCATGTTGCGAGCCCCTGTATTTCAAACTCCAATAAATGGGTTGACGGAGAGTGGGAAGAAGGTTATATCGTCTTCCAAAGCTCCCGGGATGTCCTCGGCTTTTTCGACAATTCTTCATAGTGGCCACCGTTGCTATTGCGTGCCCTTCCTTTATGGCCTTCAGAAAGTACCGCATCTCTTTAGCATATTTTTCTCGTAACATAAATCGAATATCTCTTTGGTCTTCCTGACTTTCTACTCCCTGCCAATGCGCCTATCTGGACGGACTTATCTGGTGCAAAGTAGTTATACAATCATGACTACACAGTCAGTTAACGTAACGCATTTTCACGAAACTAAGCACCTGTTTAGTTCCGTTCTCTTATTTCGATTCCGCCATCCCCCGCGGTGGCTAAGTGGCCGAGACGTTATGTTGCTGAACCCAAGGATACGGGTTCGATACCGGCCGGGGAGAATGCTTTTCTGATGGAGGCGAAAATCTAGAATACCTAGTGTGTAGATTATTAGGCGCACGTTAAAGATACCCAGGTAGTCAAAATTAATCCTGAGCCCTCCACTACGGCATTCCTTATAACCAAGTTGTAGCTTCGGTGCGTTGAACCCCACAATTAATCAATAATCCTCGAATGCTTCAAATCTGTAATTTTAGGGCTATTAGCTTCGTTGTTCCACCTTCGACATAAACCTTATAACATTTTTTTTTTCGAAGCTGTATATGTTGGGGTTCCCTGCATTTTTTATGCTCGTGCGACCAATCGCCTTGCAGCAAAGCCAACTTTTTTGCGAATGTTCAGCAGTAAACGGCTCTACCTCTTGTTTTGCCGAAGCTTTTCCAGCAAAACGTAGATCACAATTGGCTGCTGAAGAGACTATATCAATGAGCTGAGTTTAATTTGCCTTATGTAGTTAGGCCACAGCGAAACTATAAACGTTACAAAGTTTCTTTCTCCTGCCCACACAACCGTCCTAGTTTCGTTTAGTAATCACAAAGTCAGTCGCTACTATCGACAAATGAAAAACAAATACGTGCACAGTCTCTAAATAAGTGTGATGTGCAATTTTTAATCGGCTAGCTTAGGGGAAATAGTCAGGAGTGGGCCAAAATTCTGCGAAGGAAAATTGGACCCTCACCTGTAATGGGAGCCGCAGGGATACCAATGAAAGATTTCTCTGCGGCTTTACTTTTTGCCGTATGGATGAACGTGAAGGGGATTTCGATTTTTTTTTTTTTTTTGCAGATCCGCATTCTCAGTATTCATGCATCCTGATATGAAAGAGTCCCTTTGTTTTTTGGTCGCAACAGCCCAGAGACGTCTGTACCAGGGAGCCCTCCCATGGCCAGAGGACTGTCAATGAGACAATGCTTAATATAGTTTGGTGGCAATAAAGTTTGCTCCTCCTCCTACATTGGCAGCTTATTCTACCAGTTTTGGAGGAAGTCCGCAAAGGGAGAAATTTCTTGCAAAAGAAAATTAGGCCTCACCCTGACAGGTAACAGTACTAATACAAACCAAAGCTGTACAAGTTTTTTAGAACGCTTGCAAATTAAGAAAAACTCTTTCTGACCCTAGTGAAAGTATCCGTGCCTACGAAATTTTTTAAAGCAAAGCTTTCTACCTCTACCAGCTAACGGTTCTTTCGTGGAAATCAGTTTATCGTTTCATTCCTGCTGTGTGGCTACCTTTAAGAGGGATGTCAACCTGCTCTTAAGTATTTCCCGCTTATTGTCACAGTACCCACACAATGTCCCCGTTCAATTTCCGAGTACGGCTGCAATAAACGTTGTCTTCCTACCTCGCACTATGTCGGGATGAATTTACTTCTGATGCTCTTGCTTCCCCTGCGATGCAAGCGATAACGAATGGAACGAAAATGCGGCGCATGGGAACGCGAAGCACCGTATACCAGCACAGCAACCCCCGATAGGCGGTATGCGAGCAAATGTTTCGTCCCCTTCCCAGCGACAAAATCCTGCATACCGTGCCGACACGATGGATGCCTAGTGCAACTGGAAGCTGGGAACTTGCGCTCCTCCACGCGAGTTTCAAGCCCGTAAAGACGAATCATGTGCCCTAACCGCGAGGCACCGCCCCGTGCATTCTGACTGATTACTTCGGCATGCCAAAAGAACCCGGGCGGGCTGCAACTGACGACCGGAAGGGAAGGCTTGAAAACGCTGGAAGCCGCCGCCCCTCTTTCGCGACTGCTGACCAGAAGAAATCGCTCGGCTGTGCTGCGCCTCTAATGGCCGCCATGAATCTGCAACGAGGTCGGGATCCTCTCGCTGCATTCGCCCAAGCGTGCATCCGTGCGTTCGCTGCCCGGAGGGGAAACTAGGGCGCGTGTTTGTGAGAGGTGCGCGCGAGCATCAGTAACACAGCCTATGGTTTGCCATCTCCTAATGCGATTGCCGCCAGGGTTTTGAGCGCAAACTCGAACAGGGAGAGGAAGGGCGGAATGACTGGAATGAAGTGAGGCAAAGTAGAGAAAAAACGGGCGCGCAATGTCTGTCATCGACACCCGAGTTGGGGAGAAAGTTGTCCACACAACGCCAAGAACCTTCTACTGAAGGTTTTTTTGTGTCACTTGCTGTGTCGCGCAAAAAACCTTCCCGGTATTTATCCTCAGTTCGGTGTGTTCAGTATAGTTGTGAAGAAATTGGGGAAATAATGTCTGGCTTTAAAGAAAGAGAAGGCTAATAGAAAGTTACGGAGAGTTAAGTTTGTTACCATATGCTTGGGGTAGGGAGTTGTTAAATAATAATTTTTTGTCAAACAATTGTTGCGCTTTTGTGCTCCCAGAGGCGTTCTGGACGAAGACGACTGGAAATCGGACATACAGCGCAGTGAACTAGCTGAGCGCTGCGAGACAGCTGACCACCGAATTGACTCCAAGGCACGCAGTTGATTGACACCAAAACAAATTTATTCAAAAGCGTCCTCCTCGAGTGCTAGCACATGCAAACACCTCTGGGAAAGCTAAACCGATATATAGGTTCCCTTCCCCCCATTTACACCCTTGGCTTAACAAGCAAACCAAAGCTTTATAACTGCCACCGTTATAACTGCCACCCTGGTTTAGGAGATGATGGAGTCGGCTCCGAAAAGTTCAGAACGCTTTTAATGAAGCCCTTAGTTGAAGTATGTTTGCTTTCATCTAAGACTCTGTTATCCATTTGTCTCTTGCCCTATATGTTTCCAAGGCTACCGGTCCGCTGAGCAATGTTGACATGTATGATCCGTTTCACCAGCAGCAGTCATTTGGAAAGGCAGCCTGTATGAAAATTCGAACGAACCTTCAAAGTTCTTGATTACTTGCCCGGGGAGGATACAGAATGAAAGAGCGACAAACTAGTAAGTTCCGGCGACATAAGGACAAGCGCAAAGACAACAGAGGACATGCTCCGAAACGCACGGTCGGCCAACTTCCCTCTCTTCTATTTGTCACTGCGCTCGCCCCGTTTAATACGTTTCGCTGACTAACCCCTCCACGTATTCTCCTTCCACTCCCAGGGCAGCTTGAATCGCCGGATGAGGCCCTCCTTCCGCTTCTATTTCCGGCCTCGGACGAGAGCATTCCAAGACGTGCGGCGCGCGACGAATTTCCATTTCCGTTCGTTGTCATAATCGGCAACGCCATCGTTTGGCGACTCTGCCTCTCCTGGCGCCATATCCTGTGTACCTCATCATCTCGAACAACTCCACCGTGGATATCGCTGCAGTGTCATTGGGGGGAAGTTGTTAGGATTTTTTTTCCTTTTTTGTGGAAGTGTTGCTCGATCTAGAGAAATTATTGTAGCTTCTCTCACTGAGAGAACGTGTAACAATTTTTCATAAAGCGAGTATAAAGTAATTAGGGCTCCGCAATATTCATGCGGCATGTTAGACCTAAACGAGACCGGTGATAGGCAGTGATTAGTTCCGTTCATGTTCTACATGCAATTATGCATAAAAGTGTGAGATGCGCGCTCCGTAGCTGGGTTTGTTAACAAAAAAGGAAATCCCGTCCATTCCGCCTTGTGAAGATGGGTGACCAGCGTACCTGTAAACATCGTCGTCAGAAAAAAACTGGCCAACACATGATTGTACCGCTCATTTTCACTTAGTGAAAATGGTGACAGTGGCTTTGCTGCCTCTGTGATTTACACTGATCGGCATACACGGAGCTGCAGACACATTCTGGGATAATTTTAAATTGGTGCAGGTATGCAGCTGGGCGGCCGGTTGGGTGTCATGAGTGCGGCATCGAAACCGAACACCTCGGACACGAAACGCGTAAACCGTTCCATGGTAGGATTGGCCACAGTCAAAGTGAAATCCCGTAGTAGAACAGGCGTAAAGTTATCGCAATCAGCTTGGAGTTCCAGGAGGGCGAAAACTTTAATGCCGAATGGAAGGCATGCGTCAAGGTCCTCTTGCCTTTTGAGACGATTTGCCTCGCGATCCCCTTTCGCCCCACGCTTTCCAATCGTTTCGATCTGTCTCCTATGCGTTGCGCCGCTGGTCACTCCTGTTGCCCTGTGTTGGGAGTGTTGACGTCGTTGGTGCATTGGGCTGCCTGTCTGCTCGCTCACTTCGATATGAACTTCCACACACTTACGTAACTTACCTAATTACCCTAACTTACCTAAACGTGATTACGTTTTCTTATGGTTGTGAAAATCTTCTGTTTTTTGTGTATTTTTATGTGTGACAAGCGTATTTATAAGCGAGCAGCAATAAATTACGCTCAGTTGTTTGTCAGCGCTTGTCTGTGCTTCTTTCTTAGTCCTTGTCTTTTGCGCTGTTGTTTAAGATCAGTCTTACTGAGAACGGAAGAGGGAGCCGAAGACGCTGGAGCCGAAGGCGCGTGTGCCTGCACTTTGCTGCACAAACGGTTCCCCCTTTCCAATGCGTACGGCATATTCAGTACAACGGTTCATGAGATGCAGTTCCCGGCTACGTCTCTTTTGCTCTTCTGTTCCTTCCCACCTCACGAACGGCCATGTATCGAGGCTATATTGGCTACTTGCCGGGCCGTCATCCTTTCCCTCCTTTAATCTTGGCCGAATATTTCACCTTTCTTTTTTCTTCGGAAGTGTGTACTGTCTCGGATGGTTCCTGTAGCTTCACGTTCGATCGGCTCTTGCCTCTGCTCCTAAAGTAAAATAGCAATTCGAACTTGGAGGATGAAACTCCTGCTACTGCAACCCGAGTCAAAACTTGAGAAGAGAAAAGCTTTCCACCCTTCGCTCTCCCTCCGACAACTGACAAGAAAGGAAGGGTCGAAAGCAAAAAAAGGGCGAGTCCACTCTGCATAAGCTTCTGGCTCCGTTCGCTCCTGTCACGTCGCTCTTGAACGTTCCTACTCGCGCACTGCTGTCACTGATATCTTGCATCTCTCTTCCGGCTCTCTGGCTTGGAAGAATTACGTGTTCGAACTGTATCTTCGTTGTTTCTTTCGCCGATCCTCTGTACTTGCACACATTTCTTTTCGCAGCATTCGGTGCCGTCGTACCCTCCCGAGGCTGCGCTCTTGTGTGTTGCTTCGTTGTTCCAAGTTTTAACGCTTTCGCCGCTAATAATGCGTGAGGCTATTTAGAAGTTTTGGGGAGGCACTTGAACCTCCCTGTCGCGACGTTGTTGATGTTTCGTGAAGCCCGTTATGAAACGTGCTGAATTTTTGTTTCCTCGTTCCTAGTACCTGCAGCTTTCTAGCCTTCCTAGTTTTTTTTTTTCATTAGCTCAGGATCGCCGTGGCCTGGACGCTGGGAAACGAGCATGATAATTTTATTCTTTTTTCTTTATTTTATTCTCATTCTTTTTATCTTTCATGATGAGCGCAACTTAAAATTCAGGTGGGTCTCTGCTTCCTTTAAAGCAAAAAAGTTCTTGGGCTGCATTTTTGATACGTTGAGGGAGAACGGCCGTTTCTCTGGCTAAAAAGTACACGCTTACGTGAATGTTCTTTTCTATCCATCCTCGTGAAACAACCGTTTATGCTTGCATTAACGCCATTTGCGTATTTACATCTTGCGGACTCCGCTTCTTGCATATAAACGATTGGATTCACCGTGACGAATCATTGAAAACTGCCTTTCTTTTGTATTTTGGAGTGACTTCTCCTATGTTGCTCACGAGCGACCGAATCCTCTGCGTCGCTGGTTTCTTCTTTGAATGACACTTTTTCTTTTGCTCTAAACTGCAATGAGAAGGAGAAAGCGGTAGAAAAGAAATGACGAGGCAAGGACAGGGGAAAATTGAGCAAGTCAGAAATGCGTAGATAGCCAGAGGGCGGAAGCCGGGAGAGAAGCAGCAATGGAAGAAGGGATACAAGGGGGGGAAAGGCAGAGGCGAGCTTGATAGTGAGGAGGAGGAGGGGGAGGAGGATGAGGATGGCTATTGTGATGGTGAACAGGATATGTAACAAAGAAATATTTTTGGTTGTCATGTTAGGGCAGGGATAATGAAGGCGACGGAGATCGTGTGGAGAACGGGGGATGAGGAGAACAATGTGAAGGCTCGTATTTCGCTGAGCAGCTCTACAAATGCTTTTTTTTACTTCTCTGTTTTTGTTATCTCCAGTGTAAAAATACTGTTCTGCTAGCGCGTGGCGCTAATTGCTTGTCGCGAACGCCTTTTTTACTGCCCTCTTGCCAATAGCTGGGCCAAAAATGGTGACCACGGGAAAGTAGAAGGAAGAATGAAACCTGAGTGTCGCCTCCCTTGTCCTATTAATTAATCCCTGGAGTCCGCGAACGGACGGCGCGTAGATCGATAATACCTTGCTGTGAGAAAGGTGTGCATATCCGCATTACCTTTCTCAAATCTTCGTTCTTTAGCCCGAGCGGGCCCTGCTCGCACTTTCCATTGTAGCCTTGTCTCAGCCGAGGGCTTCGTTTTGTTTGGATCACAGCATACGCTCATTTCGTTGACAGTGCTTTCTCAACCTACTTTCTCCGGCTAAGAAGGTCCTGTCTTCTCTAGGGTAATTTAAATCTTACTCAATCACTCTGGATTTCTTACGTACTAAGAGATAACCCTGATCAGCTACTGTTCGGTACTGCACTTGACGAATCTTGGCGTTGAGCTGCGCAGAATAGCGACGGACAGAGAAGTGCACAGGGCTACTTTTCTGTCCGTCGTCATTCTGCACTCTTCTACACCAAGACCAACGCTACCCAACTCACCAAACTTTTTTTTTAAAACGAAGGTTTAGTGTTCTAAAGAAAAGAGAACTGCAGAATCAATATCCAAGTCAAGATGGGAGTACGTAATGCATTCTAAGTTATGCCATGTAGTCTGTTCTTTGCTAAAAGGCATGCTCGACAGGATGTGAGAAACTTCGCTATCAGGCGACCTCGGGCATCCGTGCGAGAAGAGCCCCAAAGAGAATTGTGCCCATTCAGGTCACCTGTCAGGATATATTGTTGGGGCAGCTTGTAAACCAGCGCCTCGAAATCAGAGCTTGAAAGTGCGAAATCAGGAGGAATTTAAAGGACGCACACCGTTATCAACCCATTAAATATTATTGTGAGAATTGCTACAGCCTCAAGGACAGTGTTCAAAGTGATAGGGTTGCATGCTAAGGATTTTCGGGCGATTATTGCCACACTGCCCAAAGAGTGTGTTCAGCCAGCCCTGTCCTTTCTGAATACCATATACCTATTAAGAAAGTTTGTCGGTTTGCTGTTAAGGTGAGATTCCTGCAGACACATGACACTTGGCTGATTAGCATGCAGTATCTCGTATACATCATCAAGATTTTTAAGAAGGCCTATGCAGTCTTATTGGATTATGTTTTCTCTTCCCATTATGAAGGTTTTTTTCGGAGGGTTTTTTTTTTCTTTTGGCCGCTCTGAAGGTTTGGATGAAAGGAACCGTTCCTTACGCTGCGAAGCAGATAGGAAGGGTCCGACATCCATCTCGTTATCGGATATCCGGGGAGTGCCCGGCGCACAAGACCCCCTGGACTTGGCAACCTTTCGGGTGCCCTTCGTTTGGGCAGCCACCGTCGCGGGCGTCGGAAGCGCCACGGGTGGGGCAGGCTGCCGAGGATGGGGGCTGCCACGGGCCCTCCCGTGTCCGTGTCCTTCGCGCCTTCCGGTGTCCCTTCGACAGGTGGAGCGGAAACAAGGGGAGAAGCAGCGCTCCCAGCAGCGATCGCAGTCGCCACGTTCACTGGAGCACGGCCTCCGCGATCGGCTGCCGGCGGCGCGCCGTTGCCGGGATTAAATCCGAATTCTTCCAGACTCTACGTAGTGCTAAATTAACAACAAAATTACTGGATTCGTGGCAGAAAGAATACAGAAAATATCCCGGGCCATCTCCCCTAACGTGAACCTGGGCAGGGGCGAAGCATGCAGTGCATTAGCGTATTCTTAGCGCCTTGGAGTTTGACAATCGAAATGAAACCGTTGGGGGTTGAGGTATACAGCTTTGCTGAAAAAGTCTCCTGTCCTTGAAGCATGAAGCGCTCTAGCGTGAGGCGTTGGAAAACGAGTGTCCCGGTGGGTTGTTTTAGTGCGCGTTACGTTCTAGAGCGAGGCATTAGAAAAGGAGTATCTCGATGTTTTAGTACCGTGACTACATGAGACGAAATACGACAACGACGACGACAGGAAACGCCGACAGCCCAAGCCCCTAAAATGCTTAGGGGCACTAGAGACTTTTTGAGGGTTAGGGATGCAAAAGCATGTATGTCGAGTTTAACGCTCAAGACGCCTTCATCCCACCTTGTGTTGTCAAAAAGCTTTGTAATCTCGCCTCTTGAAGCGCTTTGCGTTGCATTTCACCTTAACGCTTTCGAATGGCTTCCATCTGTTTTCTACGAGTTGCGGCGCTGCTCGTAATGCCGCTGTGTAATGGAAGAGTTGACGTCGATGGAGGATATCGTTGCCTGCCGTTCTTCCTCTTGGCAGCGTTCTTCCCCCGCCCCATTACGTTTGCGCTGTACTGGCGTGGACGGGCACCTTTATATGCGGCTGAGTTTAAGCTCATGCTATGGAAAGCGCTGCACTATGCGAGATTCCCAGGGAACCCTTCACTGTTACAAGTATACCGACGCCGGCTTCTTCGCCCAAACAGCCATTTAATGCAGTTTTCGCATCATTTCTTGGCATAATTTCCGGCTATGCAAGTAAATAAGCGGTTAGTTCGCTCATCCTCAGTCAGTGACGAGAGCAAACCACTCATCCTATTTACGTTCCTGCGAGCACGCTTATCTCAAACCTGTGGGGATTTTCCCTAAAAAGTTGCATCTTGGCAAGTCGGTGTTTATGATGGTCGCCCGTCACAGCTCAGCTAAAACCTCCCCTATTAGACAAAACCCTGCTTGCAGGGTCTCCACTCGCGGGCCATTCCGCTAATGGGAGTAGCCAACTGAAATTAAAATAAAAATGTCAGAAAATTACACTTCGGGTGGTCGTAAGCAGGGCTTGTCAGCCAATTCCGTCATGCTGAGCTTACGCCGTCAAGCTTTATTCTCTCTCATCCAGGGGGCCGTGGCCCAACACCGAATCCATAAAAAGGCCATCACACGCAGCAAGGAGCGTTAGGCTATAGTAATGAGATTTGGCGGTTGCTCCTCGTCATCCACTGTAATAGCGTTTGTCGCGTTTGGGATAAGCAAAGATAACCCATGCGTGTCGATGGAAAACGCGAACATGACAATCGATGGGATACTCTTCATTCTCTTCACTACCCGTGTTAGGGAATCGGTGTTGTTCTGCCCCATGCGCGTTTCTACTAATATTAAAGCGAAGCTTTACTACTTTCGTCCAGCGATTTCGTGAAGGATGCGCAAAATGACCATTTGACCGGAGACACACCCCCGGTGACACACCCCTCGAACCACATCGCGTGATTCGCCGGGCCCGCTGTCGCCGTTGCGCACAAGGCCACGGTTTCAGTCGTTCTGCGCGGCGCGAAAACGGCGGCCGACCACCCCGCAGCATCCCATGCATGCGGCGCTGGGTCATTTCGGGCAACGTGACTCGTATCGCGCCCTTAAAGAGCAACGGTGCGCTCGCCATGAATCAACGCCGCCTTCGCCGCCTTCGCCGCCTACGCCTGGCCTCCTTCTGTGAGCGTTGCACGGAACGGAACGGCTTTGAGGCGTGGTCGGCAATACAGCTAAACCAGAGGTAACCAAGTGAAACCAAGAGTCAACCAGACTAAGCCAAGCTTTTGCTTTGCAAATCCAAGGTTCACTGAGCTAAGCCGCAGCCGTTTATTTGTCAAATCCGTTAAGTAGAACTCTAAAAAGCTACCAAAAGCAAGATAAAGCACCGTTTAGCGTTAGAATTAATGCTTTGGGTCTGATCTTATCCCTTTACCGCGACATGTGCTTCAAGGAGTCGATCAGCGGCAAGGAGTCGATCATGCTTCGGGGTAGGTTACTGAATTGCCATTGGTACCACGAAGTCCGCCCACCCCCTAGCTCTCCCTTCTAGCCTTGCACATGCTGGTACCTTGCAATTGTCGTGCGTGCAAGCACGTTGCGGCAAAGCCAACTTTATCGTAAATGATCAAAATGAAACCGTTGTCACTCTTGTCTTGTCAAAACTTTCTCAAAAACGATTACATGAAAATTGGCAGCTAGAAAGATTCTACCGTTACGTTTGGTTCAATTTATTTGTCATCCATAGATAGTTTACAGTGAAGTTCTAAACTTTCCATATTTTCTGTCTACTGCCAATACATGGCATCTGCGGGAAAAGGATGGCTGCAGAAAACGACTCTATCTCTTGTGTTGTCCAAACTTTCCAAAAAAAGATTATATGCCCACTGACTGTTGAGACGACTCTATCATCACGCCGAGTTCTGTTATTCTTCCATAATTCGTCCGTACAACACACACGGCAACCACACAAGAAGCAGTTATTGCTCCTGCCACAAAGACTATACGCCATCACAGTGTTTTACGGATTATCAAACAGCATGCCGCAATTATCTACGGGAACACATCTCTAAAACAGCCCTCCGTACCCTCAAAACCAAGTCTCAGATAACCGAGAATAAAACCGTCTGGGGAGTCGGACACAACTCCCTCACCGACAACGAAGCGGCAGCCGCTGACAGCACGCGTTTACGACGAACAAGCGTCACCTGATACTCCCAAGACGGAATCTCTGGTTAAGTATGGAGACATTCTGGCCCACTACCGCCAAAGCAGAATAGTAATCCTGGCTTCACATCCCCAGGTGTCTAAACAAGAATATATCAATCTCACAAGACTACAAATGAACTCCAATCCACATCGCTTCTTTCTTCATTTCAGCTACCCCACACTATAACCGGTCACCGGTAATTTCTGTCCCTTTCCCGCAACCTTATACCATCAGGTATAAGAGTATGTACAAACCCCAGGCCTTACCCCTAACCTTTCCGCTCTCCCAATCTGTGGTAGGCCTGTCTGAAAGATCCGGAACATGAGACCCAGCGCATACTGGCGAAGAGGACCTGAACTGCCAGCCAAGGCCAGGACATTCCGGACTACGGACGCCCTCATCAAACGGGTGCCCTCCTAGCAGCACCAAGGCTCGTCAAATAACGCACGAGCAGCACCAAGGCCCGTCACTTGCTTCTAATGTATGCTGCCGATTGCTCTGCTCTGCACTTTTGCGGGTTCGATTCCCGGCCGCGGCGGATGCTTTTCTGATGGAGGCGAAAAGCAGAAACGCCCGTGTGTACGAGATTTCGGCGCACGTTAGATCCCCAGGTGGTCAAAATTAATTCGGAGCCCTCCATACGGCGCGCATCATCGCTCAGCGCGTTAAACCCTACAATCAAAATCAAATAAACATTTAAACCTTTTCCTCCTTCTATAATTACTTTATTTTCTATCAATGAGTCTGTAGCTCAGTTCTAAATTCCGTATCCGCTCAGTGTTCTTTGCTAAGCAGTATTCTTACTACAGTTTCCCCGACCATCTGCAGTAGCCAGCCCAGCGTTGTGCCGTCGGACCTCTTTCAACCCATAAAAAAGCCTTCCTCCGCTCCTAAACAGCTTCCCCGGCCACCCGGCTCAAAACGCCAAACGCCAAAAGCACAAAACGCCAAACAACCTGAAAATTCGGCGTCAAAGTCAGCATCTAAGCAGAAACATTCAGAAGACACATCGAAGAAAGCTTCAGCACACGTTGGTCTCCACACGATTTTCTTACCGCTTCACTTTTGTCGGATGCCTAAATGGTAAGTGAAACTGTAAACGGCTTCAGTCGCAGCATGCGTGAAATAATTGTCTCCTCTCCACCCTGCAAAGATGTTCTTATAGTCTGCTTATTCATCCGCACTTCTCTTACACATAGTAGCATTTCCCACTCCTACTGAGCAGAGCTGATTTATTTCCGAGCGCCCCTTTCAAGCTCCCACAACAATCTATGGACAGTTTATTTCTTGTCCTCCATGTCAAATAAATAAATAAATAAATAAATAAACAACAGCTCAGCTCCTCCTCGTTTTCCGTCCGAAACAAAAAAAACCAAACATTTCTCTTTTCTCTCGGTCTCATAGCGTCTTTCACGAACTTCCTTGGCAGCAAATTTGCGGTGATGGGCCCTCGTTGAGTACGAAGCAACACGCGCTCGATTTTTCTCGCTTACGCGCGGGCTTGGTACTCAGCGCCCGTGCACAGCGTTCAGTGAAAGGGCAAGTTTTATGAGCTAGAAATTACATTATCTCGGCCCCACACAAGGGGTCGAGTCGGGAGAGGCGATTAATTTCAGACCGCCTCCGGTTTGGGGATTTTCTCCCAGGAGGGAGCGCTAAACGCCGCTCAGGGGCCGCGGTGCACTTTGGAGAGGCGGCACGATGTGAGCAGCTCCCCCAATTGTTAAAGCACCCATTTTGTAGCGTAAGCTACACTGGCCGAGGTTGGGCAGTTTCGCGTGGACACCGAAGGGCCGTGCTGCGCAAGCGCGAGGAGCATTGGATTGTATTGGATTTTGATTAAATTGGATTGGATTGGATTGGATTGGATTGAAAATCCAATTCAACCGGAGTACGGGTGTGTTGAAAATTGGGTCTGCATATTCGCCGGTCTGAGCATTACAGAGGAGTGACGTCATAGCCGCGGCAGACGCACTGGCGCCGGCGCGTGCCCAGCTGTGGTTGCGCCGTAGCCATGTCTCACGCTGCGCCAGAGCCGCTTGATAGCCGCTTCGCGTGGCTCCTGGAGAGTCGTGCTACGCATGCACGAGAAGCAGCGACTGGACTGGACTGGTGACCGGACCGGACCGGACCGGACCGGATTGGATTGGATTGTTGAACCTTAGCTCACGCTACGTATATCTTGGCATAGCCGAGCTAAGCCACTGCTATTTTTTTGTCAACAACCCCGAAAAAGGGGGCTCTAGAATTGTCCCTTACTACGTTTCCGGAGATGAACTGCGTGTTTGGACCCCTAAAAATTTTGTTGCTGCTGCAGCTGCTCCTGCTGTTTTACCCACCGTTATTGCTTCAGCGCGCGAGCCAGTCATGCTGAGAGTACGCGATGCAATTTTTGCTTCTGCTCGCAATATAGCTTTTATACCTTGCACAATGACATCCTAATGGCCTCTCAACCCTTTTCTCCAATACGGTGATGTTCCAACACTCCGTATACATGTTTTTATCACTCTATATTGACGACATAAATTAGTGCGAACGTGAAAAAGAGGTACAAAAAGTTCTCGTCCCGTCATCTGGCAAATAATGCACATTCATTGTACAAGGCAGTAGCAGTCATTCCGCTAAATTATAATTTAAACGTGTTAAGAGCGTGCTTACTTTCCAGCTAGAGGTGCTGTGAATTTTCAAAACTGTTGCGCACACGCGTAAAAAAACGAATCTTTAGTATCTAATAATGGGGCAAGTTAGCAGTTTCCTAGTGCACATCCAAAACGTAACCCTTGTTATTAAGACGACGGACGGTGGCCTGTCAGGATAATGGCTGCCGCTATGAATTTGAACCCGTGCCTCTACATTGGGAGCCAAAACGCTAACAATCAGGTGCACCCGTAAATGCGAACCAGAAAGAGCGCTTAAAAACTGCGCAATACCTTGTTGTACTTACGCTTGTACTGCGCTTAAAAACTGGGTCGACTATTCTCTCATCAATGGATGCCGAAAGGAACAACAGCCCCAATAACGGCGTACCAAAGAGGCCAGTGTGGGCTGTCGTAGGTCGGCGCAAACCAAAAAGCTACGGCCTAGAGCCGCATCTCTTTCGCTAATTGCTACTAAAGAGGGACCATCTTGATCGCCTTCGCTTAAGTCAGTGTTGCATCTTCTGCTTTTGGTTGTTGGGGGTGGTGCTGTTGTTTTCCTTGAACAAGGTGTACGTGCACTTCTTCCTGTTTACGAACGCTGGTGGCTCTTCCATGTGTGTCCTTCCTGTGTAGTTTAACTTCAGTGAAGTTTTATTTGGTGTTGTCGATCGCTTTTGCTTAACTTTATTTCGTCTTTTGGTCCTGGTAAGTTCATTGGACAAGGTATATGGCCTAGGGAGAGCAAAACCTTTTATCGGGGGCAGCGTTTCGTGGGTCTCAGAAAGGTTTGTGAAGATTTGTGGGGTTTTTCGGCTTGCGTGTCTGCGTGTAATGGTGTTGCCAACTTTTAGCTGAAGGTTTGTGGGGTTTGTGGGGTTTTTCGGCTTGCGTGTCTGCGTGTAATTAGCGTATTTGTTAGGCTCGAAAGAAAATTTTTAATATTCCTGTTCTTTTTATTTTGTGTTCATTGCACTGAATAAGTCGTCCCACATACAGTGCAGTCGTCCCCACATATCCCATTAATATTATTTTTGGCACTTGTGCTGAAGCTGGATCGTTCCGAAAGCAGGATTGTATTTCAATCAGCTTTTTTTTTTCCGATTTGATGGTTCACGCCCCGGGATTTTTGTTTCATCTGGGCGGTTCCAAAAATTATTGCTATCAAGGCGCAGAGCTGCATCGGTGCCGCAAGTTGGCGATACGGGATTTTTCACTCACACCAATTTTCTCGAAGTTACGCTTTAAAACCACTCGCCAGAAGTTTAAAAGTTAGGCCACACAGACTGTCTTTGCGCAACCGGTGCAGGCCACCACACGTAATAGCGCCTTCAACCGGTAACTCTCGGACGAAGGGAATAAGCACATGTCCTTCTTCACAATGACCTGACTATACATACCGCCCTAGAACACGAACCACCACAGTGCACCACATGCAAGCACAGCATTGGTTGTAAAGCCCCTTAGAGCTGCCCAACTCCTAAAACAAAACCCTTCTAAAACGCACCGCTGACAAGTCTTCTGAGCGAGGGTGCTGTATCCACCACGGAGTGGTCGAAACACGCTCTTATGGGGCCGATTCTGATTCTCAAAGCCAGTGAGCCTCTGATTGAGACTACCAATCTTTGTTCGGTATCAACAGTTACCGCGGGAAGACCGGCACGCATCATCAAACACATCTACGGCACGGAGGGGCTGCCCTATTAGGCTGGCTATGTACTAAACCTCATTTGCGCGCTTCATGGCATCCTCGGACGAGTCCTTATCGTGTAGGCTGATTGGTAGTGAAAGCCGCGCTCTTGTCAGTCACAAACCTACGGACGTGGGTATGATTGAATTTCTCTGGCAGCGCGCCCCATCTAAAGCTTCGTTATCATGAAAATTTTGAAGCCGTGTTAAGACAACGCGTCGTAACGCATTTAGCCCCAGGTTCGCCTATTCTGTAAAGCACTGGTACAAGGTTGGGGTCGCTGCTACATGCAATGACCGGCTCTACGAGCTTTTCCGCTTAGCAAAACGATTTTTTTCGTAAAGGCCGAAACAAAGTTTTACACCAGGCATAAAGCACGCGCAGGTCTCAATAAAATAAGTGTCTTTATCTCCCTCGCTATTCCTCTTTCTCTTAAGGAAAAGACGGATACAACACCAAGCTTTCTTCCGTGCAACATGAGTCAAAGTCAAAACCCAAAATCCAAACTGCTTCGACCATGTCGGAATGGCGCAATCGGATACACGTCGCCTCCCAAACGCGAAGGCTCAGATGTACAGCACCGCAGCGATGTCTCAGAGGTACAGCACTCGCCTCGTATGCGGGAGGTACTGGGTTCGAATCCTGGCACCGCCGGGCACCCACCGGTTTCTTTAACGAGTACAGGCGTCCCTGGTCGAGTGCAGACCCTTGAAAAGGGGAATTCATGCCTGGAAGGCCCCTGACCCCCTTGTCCATCTGGCGGGGTCCCCGGCCATTATGCCGCGTTGCACCATTGCCGAGGGTGAAAGAGTCTGGCGGCATGTCCTGCCACAGGCGGTTCCGAGTTCAGCGTCCACCGTGGCTGTGGAAGGCACCATGTGCATTAGTGTGCCTTGGTGGCCCCGGGCACCTACCGGTAAAATGGGTACAAGGGGCTCAACGGCCTGGCGCTCGGTCCTAGTGTGGGACTACAACGCTTGTGAAGTTCACCCGGCTTGCACGGGAAATCGCTCCTATGGAAAGGGGTGGCTGCAAGAACGCAGGAACTTTTTTTTCGACCACGGGAAGCATTTCTTTCTTGAGACCCACCATGTGCATTCGCTTTTCGTCATGGCTTTGTGATACCCATTGTGTAAAGTTGGCTTTCTTGCAATCAGATTTAACACGGATGACCCACGCCAACAGTGAGGCATAAAAATATTCGCTTTAAGAGCAGAGTTGCTACAAAGTTGCTACAGTTTTTTTACAAAAGCCGATTTTTTTGCAATGCTGAAGAAAATGAGCCGTACGCTTCACATGATACGCATCGCTCCCTCCCGTGCAGCCAGCCCCCTACCCTGCTCATACATGCACACAGCGCACTGGAATAGACGCAAACGTTTCGGGAGTCACCATCATCTTTCTTCGTTTCGTCAGCGCGCGCCGAAATTTGCTGCAGCCCGACGTCTTCAGCAATTGCTAGCGTATACCTCGCCCTGGTACGCCAAGCAAACTTTGGCACTCTGTTCGCAGATCTGAGTGGAGACCACTGTCGCGAATTCTCGCTCGTGGCGAGATGGGCAGCCAAGCAACCCAATGTCACTTTGCCTTCCTTCGGTTGGCGTCCGAACGCTTTCCCGTCTACGTTGACTACACATGTCAAGTCATTTCTACATGCTTAGTTCTGTTTGATTTTCGCCCCTTATACGCGAACGGCGAAGAAGCGCACATTGTATAGCTCGTCTGCGTTCTCCTTTAAGGAAAATGAATGATGCCCCGCGTGTAAGCTTGGACCAAGCAGAACAAATATATACACACGTGTACAATCGAGAAAACGCTGCAGTCTTGGAAACCGTGCCGAAAGAAACGAGTTTTCGCGCGGGAATGCGAGCTTGAGACGTCGGGAAAACAAAGAAAACCCCGAGGACAAATATGTGGACGCAAACTGAGCTATTGGGAAAAAAAAAGGCTTGGAGCCCGTCCCATTTGTCCGTTCCGCAACGGTGAGTTTGACCGAGAGGAGAAGTCGTTCGCCTCAACGTGCGGGTTTCTCTGTGTGTCGCGACACTCGGTCGATTTTTTGCTAGTAGAAGGCAGGAGAAAACCCCGCGCTGTCATTTGTGGTCGTACGCGTGCTGGCGTTATAAGCATGTGCGCGCACAAGAGTCGGCATACGCTTCTTTTGCTGCTTCCGAGCCAGAGCGGGATCTCTCTGCACTCGCCCTGCCGTTTTATTCAACGGAATGGCGCGCAGCGCTAACCGCGTAGCATTCGAAGCCACAGCTGATACACGCTACGGGTTTCTGTCGACAGTATTCGTTAGGCGTTTTCAAGCATGAGACTAGAGACATACGCTGCCGACTGGCGTGCGCGCAGGCCTGCTCGGTTCATTTGGACACGAATCTCATTAGGAATTATGAGATAAGGGCAGCTGAAATCGATTCGGCGCCTTTCAGTTCTCTGCTCTTGGTGTCATATTGATGCGGCCGTTTGAAATACCCCTTTTCCAGGCGTTTCTGCTACAGCCTCTTCCATTTTTAACGTATATATTTTTCTGTGTTTTACAGCCTGTCTGGGTGTACTTCGCTGAAGTGTCGGCGTGGACTAATTGATACTTGGCGCCGCGGTCTGCTAAGCGTACGCTCAAGACAGTGCGTTATGGTGTTCACGCTTCGTACTACACAAAATACAAAAGCCTAGGGGTGGGGGGCGTGACCAAGTAACTCTGAATATGAGCTTACGAGGAAACCAAATGCGAAAGCATTCTGACTTCCTTTCGCGCAATATAAAGCAGCGAGGGGCGCTCTACAGTGTGTTTTCTCTACTTTTTCTATCCTTTCGAAGCACCCACTATATAGCCACAACTGGGTCTCTCAGGCAAAGTCAAGATGCACCTATAGGTTGTGCTTCTGCTTGAAAGTTTTATACAATATGCACTCCCACCCCCAAATTTGGACTTCTAGTTTGGAGCATAAAAATGGCCCAGGATGACTTGGAGCGTACGCTGAAATAAAAAAAAACTATGTATATATTTATCGCAGCTGAGCTAACTAGCATGTTGCAGGGTACAAACTTGGCACTACAATACAAGAATTTTATTCTATTCACCAGTTCGATGTACTGTTTAGCGCGAACTGAAAAGAGAATTTCTATACGCCTGCGCTTATTTTCACGTGAATGAAGTCTTACTTAGCCCCTCGCTTCCATTCGCACCTGCGCTATAAATACAGCTTGATTTAATAGAAATGGACGCTTGAAACGTACACGTGCAGACTTTTTCCGCAAAAATGAAACAAGCAGTCCGTTCACAAAGTATTGAGACAAAAGAAGCAGCGGAATAAATCCTCTAGCTGAAGTCAATCCATATAATTTGAATACGCACTTTTGTGCTCATTTTATGATGGCCAAAAGACCGAAAAACCAAAGTAATGCAAAGACAAAAAAAAACGAAAAAAAAAAAAAACGGCAGCGGTATCGCATATTTGTGTACAGATGACTGGATACACGCGGAAATCTGTTTCACGCTATGCCGCATTTTAACGTGCAACCAGCATCGGGATACGCCGAAGCTTCACAGAGAAGTTGTTCTTTTGACTTGAAATAGTGAAACAGGAGCCGAAGCCGGAGCTAAGACAAATTGTAAGCCAGTGATCCGGAGCCATAACCCTAGAATAATACCCGGAAAAGTCGCTGCTGTAGTTCCCTGCTCTTTCGTTTTGCTTGAGGAGCTTTCATTGTGAGGGTCGCATTCAAAAAACAGCCGTCGCATATAATGGGGGGGAAGGAAAATAAGAAACGACCCAAACGTCTTTCCGCGAAGTTTGTGAAGCGTCGCGGACCGGCATTGATACGCATTCCTTTTCGCGCTAGTCACAATCGGGCCGCTCGCATTCTTTATCCTCTCTAGATGTACGCATCCGGAAGAACCGTAAAAACGCCACCGCATTCAGAAGTGACAAATGGTCGCCGTTTGGGGGTCCTAAAAGACCGCGGCTTCCCTGATAAAGGAGCACTGCGCGGTACTTCTAAACATTACCCGCATTTTGTGAGGCGTCTGCGGCTATGTGAAATAGGTAAAAAAAGCAAGCCATCAACGAGCAGTAAAACAGCGCAATCGCACAAAGGCTGACTAAAGGAAGGGACCCCCACAAGCGCTTATGTGTCCTTTTCTCAAGTGTTCATTTCGTCAGTCCTTCGGTGTTAGCGCTGTATTACGGTATTAATCTTCACCAAATCACCCAAGCCACTACGATACTCAAGACACGAATGTGGTGACGACGCTGTTGTGGAACAGGACGCAAGTTAACCTGAGAGAGAGAGCGATTGAGGGGAAAAATTAGGAGTTTAGGGAAGAGACTCCGTGTATTGCAGCACCGTGTTCAGTAAGCTTCAATCTCTGTCATGTTGGTGAAAACGCGACTGAAGCACGTCGCCTCTCGCCGCTACTGAATTAGTATTAGGGTGTGTTGCGTGGAAATGAAAAAAAAAAAAAGTAGTATTGCGGGGAAAAATTGTGTGCATTTAATACTTCGCTGTCTGCTAGAATACACAGAAAGCGGTGACGAGGAGGCAAACAGAATTGTCATCCAGTGACTAGGGGTTTGATTGAGCTAGGGACATGTAGAATAATTTTCGAAGTCAATGAGGAAGATAATCGCCAAGTAATTATGTTTGCAAGCAAGCGCCAAAGTTGATTGATTGTAGGGTTTAACGCGCCGACGCAACGCAGGCGATGAAGCGCGCCGTAGTGGAGGGCTCCGGATTAATTTTGACCACCTGGGGACCTAAACGTGCGCCGAAATCTCGTACACACGGGCGTTTTTCTTTTCGCCTCCATCAGAAAAGCGGCCGCCGCGGTCGGGAATCGAACCCGCGACCTCGTGCTCAGCAGCGCAGCGCCTTAGCCACTGAGCCACCACGGGCAAGCGCCAAAGTTACGGGTCCCTCTATTTAAATTGTTACATTTTTACAATACGCGGTGTCGGGTAGTCACTCATACCTACGCCCCTCGGTCAGCATCATCATTCCTGCCACAAACTAGGAGGGGAGAAAATTCCGTGCATGGTCATCGCCATAATTTATATGGTCCCTTGACGATCCGGTGTACCATATCTCACTACCAAACCTGCACCGTAGAGTAAAATAAGGGGTAAAAAAGGCGGCCCTCTTCCGAATTGTCAGCGCTCCTCTAAGCTGTAATGGGGCTGTCGGCTAAAATAAACGTCAAGGCACCACCTGTATTGGATCTCCTAACAACTAACACTGTAATTAAGCACGTATCTGCAAGTCAATGTACCAATGATCCTGGACACGAAATAAAGCCAACCCGCCAAACAGACAAAGCCAATTCCATTCTTCGTCGTATACATTCCGTTCAGTAATGCCTGTCAGAGAAACAAAATAGTAGCGACTACTGCAGCTCTTTGACCTCGTGCTTCTTGTGTTGGGTTATCTATCCTATGATATAAACATGGCGCATTTCGAATGCCTTCTCTGTCGTGGGAGGGGGCAAGCGGCTGGTTCCCATTCCTTGGTTTCATCTATATCGCAATGCTATATTTCAGTCCGTATGCCGTGTCTTCTCTTCGCTTTCCCCTTCCACCGTCGTCGTCCTTTCTTCTCCATCGTCATTTTTACTTCTTCTTGGGTTGTAGGACCCGCCAGCACAGTGAGAGAAGGGGTCAAAGACCGAACTAAGCTCAGGACGGGACTCGAGGCACGGCAAAGCCACCAGTGTGTACTCGCGACGACGACGACGTAATGGCTCTCGTCTTTTTCCTTCCACTGTTTATGTTTAAAGAACGAAAAAAAAGAGGGCTGGGAAAAATAAGTACACGTTAAACCAAGAAAAAAAGAGAAAATGTTTCCGAAAGAAGGGAAAAGAAGTGATGAAAGCGCGGAATGAGGTCGTGCAAGTTGGGAGCCCCGCTGTTAAGTACAGAACAGACACAACTGAGCCGAACGAGAAGTGGGCATGAACTAAAAAAAAAAATAACCACGGGCCGCAAGTTCTAGCCGAACAACAAAAAGACGAAGAAAATTGTTGGGAAAGAGAGACACTATGAGCCATTGTTTTTCTTGGCACATCGAACTATGGGCGAGAGAGTGACAGAGGCCTTGCAAATGAACAGTAGCTGAAGTATACTGGTGTGAAATGCGAATGGATTTCTTAGTCGTGGGTTGTCGTGCGTTGGCCGGCGTGCGTCTAGCAACAGCTGTGGCGCGCCTAGCAACCGGAGCATATGGTAGCTCGGGCGGGAGTAGCGGAGGGCAAGGGGAGAGGAGGAGCGCGCTCGGGCGTGTGAGGGCGCTCGCATCGCGGAGCTCGGCGGAGAGAGCTCGCGCGCGGGGCGGGCGTGTTGCGCGGGTCTCTCTCTCCTCTCGTTGTACCTGACGGCCACAATCACCGCCTTGTGGTCGCTGAAGTGCACGGTCAAAGGGTCTTTGAGAAGCATACGCGCGAAACTGTGCCGCGCGTATGCTTCTCAAAGACCCTTTGACCGTGCACTTCAGCGACCACAAGGCGGTGATTGTGGCCGTCAGGTACAACGATAACACAAACAGGTGCTGATGAATGAATAAATGGTTACGTTCACACTCTCGTCTCTCTTCATTAAGTACGCCATTAATAATAATTACTCGCAGCGCACTCATCGGTGCACCCAATGCATTCGCATTTCCGCACGATCCCCTATGAAGCAAACGGGGTTTTTTTTTCTTTTTTTGTATATTACAGCCGAAGTGTATGGGAGACTCGGACGACCTACAAGAATGAAAATATGCGTAGGAGGTGCCGCCGAAAACTGTATATTTTTTTTATTCACGAAGAAGGAATTATAAGCTCTGTTCTTTGTAGTTTCAGCCCGACTAACTGCTTGTGTGGGAAATGAGTGTGTCACGATTGTCACGAAGCCAGACTAAAAGCCGTAGCCAGATCCAAGCGCCACTAAAATAGGACCGAAAGAGAAGCCGAAGCAAAAGAATAAAGACAACGTCCTACATTCACAGCAACTTATCAAAAAAGAAATTGGCCGCGTATCTGCTGCTTTCGTCGCAAATGTCGCCAGAAGACAATATATCTGACGATTTTTGCAAGTAAATGCCTCCCTTTGCTTTCACACTCACCTCTCATGCTGTTCCCCTTCCGTCGAACTCCTCCCAAGGTAAAAACGCCAAAGGTTTGCTCAGGTCAATTTAAATTTGGCGCGGTCTACTGCTATACAGGCCGGGTTCGTCGATGCCAGGGCTGCTGTACCGTGGAGACGCGCGTGAATCGAGGCGTCGTACTTCAACGTTTATAGAACCACCCAAGCAGAACGTGGAACCTATTTAATGAAACATGTAGTTGCTATTGATGACGATGATGATTATGATGATGATGATGGTGGTGGTGGTGGTGTGGTTTATAATGGCGCAACGGCTACTAGGCTAAGAGGAGTGCTGGTATTTCAGTTAGAGGGGCTTGTCTAAAATTGGTGTATAGGGCCAGTGGTTAGTGATGAATAGTGGATATAAAACAGTTCAAGAAGGACCAGTACGTGAGGCCTTCAAAACCCGGGTGCCTCGGGGAGATCGTTTTGCCAAGGCAAAAAAGGCGAGGCCCCTGAGCATCACATTAGGAGCCTTCAGCACTGTCCTTCTCATTGAGGGAAGGCTGCGGTTACATACAGTACGAGATTTCCTTTAAAAATCAACATCCGCAAGGTAAGCTAACACATTTTTGAGCTTGACAATTGCTTCGTCCGATAGAAAGTGTGCTAGGTGTTGTGGTATGTCTTTTGTGTATAAATCTGCGCAGTGTCTGCGTATTTCTCGTTCAAGTTCTCTACATTCAGTTAGCACGTGGTGTACAGAAACCGCCTCTACGCATCTAGCACAATTTGGACGTGGTGTGCCATTTAAAAGATGTCCGTGTGTCCTTTCGTTGCTGCGGCCGTGTGATTTCTCTAATGCCGCCAGGAGCGCGGGCAACAGCAGGTGACGGTTTTCTGCAGTAGATGTAGAACATCATTTGCTATCGAAAAAACCAAGCATCCATGAATGTTTTTTAATAAAGGAACACTGCAAATATCACTTATGTATTTATGTTCTGTCTCACGTTTGCGTAATGTCTTGTTCTTGTTCAACAACTATGAACACTGACACCGCACTTAAACGTTTAGATTTGGCTGTGAGTATATAACTCTACTGCGCAGATATTGTTGCACTTTTGCCGGGTGGCTGAATCGAGTCACAGACAGACAGACAGACAGACAGACAGACAGACAGACAGACAGACAGACAGACAGACAGACAGACAGACAGACAGACAGACAGACAGACAGACAGACAGACAGACAGACAGACAGACAGACAGACAGACAGACACAGACAGACAGAGTCCAAACTTCATGGGTTTAAGTAGCCCAAGAAAGACTATCGTCTTTAAAAAAAACCGTGTAAGGACGTGCTGCAGGGCAATAGGCAAACACAAAGCCCACTAAGGGCATCAAGCCTAGCAAGGTGGGGAGGTGGGGGAAGGGGGCTTATGGGTCTTTAGCCCCCACTACCTCCTCCCCCGACTTCATTTTGTCGTGCTTTCATGCACGGTCACCAAGTCAACTGCCTGCGCCGGAAAACATTCTAGGAGCCTGTCTAGAATTCTCGAAATCCTGTCCGGAAAGCGCACCTACTATTCCTTGGTGGCATGTTTTTTTCGTGGTATGCCTAACTCCTATGCAATCCCTTCTGTTACAGGGTTGTGCTATCAGCTGGAGCTCCGCGACGCGACGGAGAGTCGCTGCTCAGAACAAAATATAGATACGGGGCGAAACCGGAGGACTGGCAGCTTCGGTACCGCCATGCCAGGAGGGCTACGCAAACGACTTCGTACTTCGTTTCCTGCCCCCCCCCCCCCCCCCCCCCTATCTACATGGTGCGCATTTTCCAGATAATTTACAAAACGATCTATGATTGCGTCAAAACGATCGTTTGCCGCACACATAGTGCCACAGCAGTGAATTCGCTGGCAAAGACGCATCATGTAGGACGGGCTCCGAGTATAAATGTACAATTTGTTGCCAGTGACACTTTTGTTGCTCTAATCAAAATATAAACTTCTCGCTTTATTCACCAGCAGCGTACATTTTGTCGTATTTCTCGTGTGGGTAGTTCTGGTGCAATTATCCGCTGTGTGCGACGGTTGGCGCGATATATTGGCATAAAAGACGGCATTGTACAGATTTGTCCCTAACCGTCGCATATGTGCAAAAATAGAAAAACAGATTCTTGGATGACAAAGCAACAATTAAATAAACGAACACGCAGCAGTTTTTGGTTCCTTGCTTTTAACGTTTGCAATATCAGCTCCATATGCTTTGTTAGTTTTAGATGAATTTGTTCTTTACTTTCATGTTTCTTTCCTCCAGGTGTGTTAAGCATATATCTTTGTATTTGTTCTATGTTACCATATTTCTTTCAGTGTTATTTCTTTTTACGTAGACAGAACTGAAAATTGCAAGCAGTGATCGCAATTCCGTGACAATTCTCGGAACACGCGATTAAATTTGATATGAAATATTTTATTTTCCTTGTTCCAGGCAGTAATAGTTATATATTTTCCGTTGATAGTTATACATTTCAAGCAAAAGTTTCAGTTATAGTTATGTATTGATTAAACATAATATTTAGTCCCATGGAAAATCATATGGAGGAAGTCAAGGTGCATCAGCCGCCCTCCCCCGAGCAAAATTTCTGGCTACGCCCCTGAAGGGTATGACATGTGTTACGGATGCGCCAGAAGCGTGTGTGCACATTTTCGTGCTCTGCGCCGAGGCACGCGCGCACCGCTGCTCCGAAGGATGAGGAGAGGCAGGCAGCGCTTCGCGCGGCGGCGCACCACGCGTCCTCTTCTCTCCTCCGGTCGTCAGTGGCGTCGTGGCCTGTGAACGCGCCGGGTCGGCGTTGCGGAGCGGCGGCTGGTGTGCGCTTCCGTTGTACGTGCCTCTGGAATGTGTGTGTGATGGCTGCCTCTACGGCGGCTACTTGGGTTCACGCGCGGCACCATTACGGTGAAGTAGGCACACCGACTAACGAAGTCGATGAACTCAGACATTCGAGGTCGAATTTTATTCTCTGCCTCCCACATAAACCGGTTTAACAATGCGTAGACCCTTCGCCTTTCATCCTTATTTGTATTGTACGCTAGTGGGTAGTGTCTGGAATGGTATTTCGCGAAACTTCAATGCCCAACGAGCCGTGAATATGCGTGGCTGTTACGTATGGGTCGATCGTATGTTCTCTAGGCTCCTGGATTCTTCCGATGTTATTGTTGCCGCTGTTCGACCCCGTAATCAGGAAGTTGTTCCTGGGGCCTTCCGTGCAGGTGTTCTTAGTTTTTGCCTGCGTAAACATAGATGTGGTTGGTGCAAGGTTGGTTGAGCGATACGATTTGTTGCGAAGTTCGGTGTCCCCAGAGATTACACTGTAGTTAGAAGTCAGAGTCGGGAAGTCAGAGTCGTGTCCAAGTTAAAGGAACTACATCGGTGCGAGCCCTTTTCATAGCTTGATCATCCAGTGTGTGTGTGTGTGTGTGTGGGGGGGGGGGGGGGGAGGGGGTTAGAATATACAATACGCTATGGTACAAAGCAGGGGACAGGGGTTCTTTCTTCTCGAGCATTAAGGGGGTCGCGGAGCTGCTTGCCTGGTAAATAGACAGGGAGCCCGTATGCCGGAGCTTCTACCCTTCACCTTTCAACATATACGCGCCATGGTTTGTTACAGCAATTGGGGGCGGGGGGCGGGAGGGGCGGGGGCTTGGTGTTCGCGGTTTCACCAATACCGTCACCTTAAATAAACAAGGTGCCCCGTGCGGGGAACATGGTAGCTATTACACGGGCGATGAAGTCATACCGTCTTTAGAAAAAGTCAGCTACCATTCAAATCAAGCGTGAAGCCAAGCGTCGTGGTTCCTTTGACTTCCGGATTTGGAAATGGCATGTTAACGTGAGTGCGCGTGTTGACCATGGATTTATACACCCCAAAGCACGCACCCCCCCCAAGAAAGATTTGAATGCCCCCGATTTCACAACCACGGGCACTCCGCCCTGGGATTTATACCCCCCCCCCCCCCCCCCCCCCACAGCACCCCCTGCCCCCAGAGGATTACGACAGCCCCCAAAATCGAAATTCTGTATAAACCTCTGGTGTTAACCTCCTACGCTGGGTCGTTCCGAGCTTCCCTGGTCCTACAGAATGTAACCAATAAAAGGTTGTTCTTTCGTTGGCGTTCGGAGTCTTAACTGTAATCAATGTCGGAGGTGCACCTGTCGTCCCTTCAGCAGCTATCGTATTTGACGAGGTTCAGAATCCGGTTTATCTTCAACATGTATTTTGTGGGCGCCCGCGAGGCCGATTCCAACTACGACGGCATTCTTTTCGTGCCCATCGCTTTTGCCGTGGAACGTCGCAGTATAGCAGGATTTTTCTTAAAGATCTCTTGATGCAATAGAAGACACCACTCTCGCTGTGCTCGAATGAACAGGCAACCGAAGCCTTTTCTCTTCTTTGTGAAAATGTGGAGACTGCGGTGGCGGACGATGAAGTATTCGAAGATCGAAGAAGGCACTGTACAAATAAACAACTTATGTACTTTACTTTGCGTTTGATTTGGTCTTCTGCGGACGAGAGCTACATACATACACAGGGTAAATGGCGTTCGTCGAGTTTAGCTAAGTGAGACGAACCGAGTTCTGCGGCGACATCCGGCTTGCACCGTTGTGCAAGCTGGCTTTGATTTGTTGACTGCGTCCTCCGCCAGTTACACTGCAGCATAACAAACTTTTAGTGCACGACGCTAAGGTTAGAGATAAATCAAACGTCAAAAGGAATCCAACAATGGCCGTGGTCGCAAACGATCACAGGCCTCAATGTGCATGTTTGTACACTCGGAACAGTAACCACGGTCTGGTCTGTCACGTGATGTAACAGATAAGCACAGATAAAGCCATCTCAAGGCCACCTCAAGGATAATTCAAGATGTCTGGACCAGAAAGGTTTCATTTTGGAGTATAGGCTTGACGATTTGGTTCAAGATAGCTACTCTAGCCCGCAGAAAAGAATCTAGAGAACAGGCAGGACTTACATTTACACCAAGTACGGACATTTTTAAAGAAGTTGTGCAGCCGGCTCGCCAAAGACAATGTCGAATCCAGTAAACATACCTTCAATAATTTTGTCTCTGGATTTCACTCTGTTCAGAAAGAATGTTTTGTTTTTCTTGAGTTCTAGCATCGTGAGCGAGCTGTTAGCTTTTTGTGTGGGGAGATTGCAAGATAGCAATGGCAGCGTTTCAAACAAACTGAGTCTTGTGGAAAAGGGAGGGGGGTGGGGTGCTTGATTGCGCACTCCAGCTTGATTGAAAAGTAAAAACTATATCCTTGCTTGAATCGTATTATCACCCCTTTATTATGGACTCATTGCTTTTTTTTTTCTAATTCATGATCGTGGTCGCACCCCTTTGTGGCCGTTTAATCATGTACTCGCTGATTAAGTCCTGGTCTGCGGTCGCTTTTATGCAGGAATATAACTTCAACGAAACCTTTTTGTTTCTGTCGTGCAAGCGAAGTTCAGCACTAGCTCATTAGCATTTCTTTTGACCTGGTATTCACATGGCTCCGTAAACACTCGAGAAGCCCTTGATTCGCACTTCTATTTGCTTAAGTTCTTTGCAGCTATCTCTGGGCGGCTCACCTTTCATGAACTGAATAATTTAGGAGGACGCGGAACTTATTTCGCATCAATCGCGCTTGCTACTTCCGCGCCAAGTTAATATTTTGTCTTCTCAAACTTCTGCGTCCTGGTCCTTTGTCCTTCCACCTTTCAGGGAGCTTCGTGTTTTCTGCGTCTGCGTCATCATTCGTTTGAATGTCTTTCGTAATTGCAGATATAGCGAGACATTCATTCCAGGATTTTGGGGAATTAAAAACTCGCTCAACACGTGGCTATCACGCCATTTTTTGGGGGTTTTATTGTTATGGACATCTTGCTACGTGCGGTTTACGGGCGGTTTACACGTGGCTACTTAGCAATTTCTTGTGGGGTTTTTACTGTTATGCGAATTTTGTTTGGAGCGGTTATTTGTGATATAACATGTAACGGAGCACGTGTTCAATCATTTGTGGAACGTTACATCAATCTTGAGAGAAGCAGAAGATGAAAAATAAGCAGCGCAGGGCTACCTCAATTGGTTAAACTTAGAATAGTCGTTTTACACGCCCAAGCTACATTACGGCTATGACGCCCGGCTACAGTATATTCTAGACGGAATCCGTAATTCATTTCCTAATATGTCATCTTGCTATGTGTGCAATCCGAAAGAAACTTCTATATTAACACGAAGTTACACGAAACGTTCGCTGACGTCATACCTGTCACGGAAGTTACGCCAGTACAACAGCAAGCGGCCTGTAAAGGGTGCACCCTTGCACACAGGCTCTTCTTGCAGAGAAGCAACCTTTAGTACTGAAGAGTACTTTATACCAGAGCCCATACGAAACTTGGCCGAGAGTTTCATGACCAGAGAAGCATTGAAGGACTCTGGTTATACTTTGGCTTGTTCGTTTTCGGGTTTTATATTTTAACACGAAAGTGTTTTTAACATGAAAGTGTTTTTTTTTGCGGACCCCAAGATTTGCCTGACGTCATACCCGTCACGGAAGTTATGCCAGTACACCTTTGCCGAAGCGACCCGGAAGCAGGACGTCGCGCGCCAAGCACACCCACAAGACAGACGCCGACCCGCAAATAATGCTCAGTTGCACATTTCGCTGCACATTTCCCTTGTGTTTTACTGATTCCTATGACAGAGGAATCAACTACAGCTTTTACTCTTAAAAAAAGTCAGCCAATTGGTTAAAACAAGAATCTTCGAAATCCGTCTTTGTTAGGCTGTGTTTCAAGACGGCGAAGTTTCGGAGCCTGCTCAGATAGGCGGCCGGAGACAAAAAAAAAGGACATCGTTTTTACAGTCTCAGCAAAGAAGACGATAAGCTAACAATCAATAAAACGGCAGGCTTAAATTGAAAAAGAGGCTTATTTGTTTAGAGAACCAACATGGGCCCTCAATGAATGCTTCCAGTCAAACTACTGGCCCGTAAACGACGAGACAGCGAATGGTTATGGCACCGAGAAGCTCATATGTCTTACTTGGAATGATTCGTTGATCGGCTGTAAGTGCACCTTTATGGCCTATGAAGAATACTGCAACATTATTGAAGTATTGACCAGCGAGTAATGAGCTAGCAAAAAAAGAGCACCTTCGAGAAAGATTCCGGGACAATCTAGATACTGGGAGCCGTATGGGAGCCGTATTCAATGGGAGCCGTATTCTGCAAGAAGCGTCAGTTTTACGTAAAACAACTTTTTGATTGTGAGGGTTTAACGCGCCGACGCAGCGCAGGCGATGAGGCACGCCGTAGTGGAAGGCTCCGGATTAATTTTGACCACCTGGGGATCTTTAACGTGCGCCGAAATCTCGTACACACGGGCGTTTTTGCTTTTCGCCTCCATCAGAAAAGCGGCCGCCGCGGCCAGGAATCGAACCCACGACATCGTGCTCAGCAGCGCAACGCCTTAGCCACTGAGCCACCGCGGCGGGTTATTGTATGTATGTATGTATGTTTGTGTTTATTGGCGCAAGGGTAACTAGGACCAAAGAGCGCCAAAACTATGTTAAGTGGTCCGTCAATAGTCAGGTTTGAGCTTAAAGTATGTATGAAATGAGTATGATATATCCTAAAATACTGTATATATGGGTGTAGAGGGCCCGTAGACTAAAAAATGGAGATGTTGATGATGATCGTTGGATGTTTATGGCGCAAGGCCAACTGGGGCAAAGAGCGCCAAAACAATAGTCGATGATAGGGGTGAAACCTTAAACACTAAGTAAAATCAGCAAAAACAAAAGTAAAATCACGAAACGACAATGAGCATGGCTGGTGTATAGGGCCAGATTTCATGATGCGTGATAGGAAATGAGGTTTAAAAACTTGACGTCGGACAAATACTCAAACACACGTTTCACGGAAACCATGGCATCATCACCTAGGAAAAACGATGGATGTAGAGGAATATGTTGTCTGTAGAGTTCTCTGAAGTGTTTGTGTCGTGTTGTGTGAAGTGCCTTGCATGTGATTAGTATGTGCACTACGGATAGGGCCTCTCCGCACCTGCTGCACTGGGGTCTAGAAGATCCCGTCAGCAGATACGAGTGCGTCGCATGGGTGTGCCCTATCCGTAGCCTACCCAAGGCGACTTCCGTGTGTCTGTTGCGCGAGTCAGCTGTGTACCGTCCCAAGTGTGGCTTTATTACATGTAGTTTGTTGTCTGTCTGTTCGTCCCAGTGTGTTTGCCATGTTCTGCGCAGGTGTTGTCTTATGTGTGGCTTGAGGTCTGTGTAGGGTACCGTTGTAATGTCCACAGTGTTCCTGAGTGCAGCAGCACCGGCCCTCTCGTCTGCCAACTCGTTCCCAGCGATCCCTGCGTGTCCTGGGACCCAGCAGAGGACCAGTTGATGCTTTTGTGCATACACGGACATGATAGTGCTGAATACAAGATTAACTATGTGGTTTTTGGGGGGCTTGTGCGATGACAGTGCGCGAACAACACTCAAAGAATCTGTATAAATGATGGAATTGGGAATTTGAGTTTCAAGAATGTGTCGTACAATCAGTAAAATTCCATACGCTTCTGCTGAAAAAATTGATGTGTGCACGCTCATGGTTCTGGCTGCATTGAAATTAGGACCATGAGCAGCGCACGACACCATACTGTTGGTTTTAGAAGCGTCACTATAAAATTCTGCACATGTGTACTTAAACTGCAAAGACAGAAAGTGCTGCAGTATTGCAGCTCGTGGTACATGATTTTTGTCAAGTCTCATAAAAGAAAGGTCGCACGACACAGGGCGAACTTGCCAAGGCGGTAAACTGTTAAAAAAGGATGACCTGTACACATCTAAAAACGAAGCACTGAGATCCGAGGCTCGCTCTCTCACTCTAAGTGAGAAGGGCAGAGGAACGGATGGGCGATTTGCAAAGAGCAGAGATGTTGATGTGTCGTTAAAGACAGCATAAAAAGGATGATTATTCAGTGATGAAATTTTAAAAGCATATAGCAAGTCCATGTACGTTCGTTGGTTGCCAAGGCTCCACTTATCACACTCGACATACAGACTCTCGACAGGGCTAGTGCGAAAAACACCCGAGGCGAGACGAAGCCCCAAGTGTAGCACTGGGTCGAGCATTCGCAACGCTGTCTTAGTCGCCGACCCATATACCACACTGCCATAGTCTAAACGAGACCCAACCAAAGCAGTGTAGAGCCGTAGTAGGAGTTCTTTGTCGGAACCATAAGATTGATGGGAGAGAACCTTAAGTATATTCATTGTTTTCAGACATTTATGTTTAAGTTCCTTGATGTGTGGAATGAATGTAAGTTTCTGGTCAAACACAACACCTAAGAACTTGTGCTCCTTGTTCACAGGAAGCGACACGCCATTAAGAGTAATGTCTGGGTCCATATGGACCCCGCGCTTCCTGGAGAACACAACGCAAGAGCTTTTTACAGGATTTAATTTAAAACCGTTCTTGTCTGCCCAGCCGGCAAGTTTCTTTACACCAAGCTGGACTTGACGTTCGCAGATTGACATATTGCATGATTTATAGGATATCTGCACGTCATCTACATACATGGAATAAGAGATTGTAGGTGGCAGTGCCTTACCAAGAGAGTTCATTTTTACTATGAAGAGAGTGCAGCTCAACACGCCACCCTGTGGCACGCCATTTTCTTGCACGTAAACGTTTGAGAGTGCACAACCAACTCTTACTCGAAACGTTCTGTCTGACAAGTAACTAACAAGAGTGTTCAACATGTTACCCAAAACACCGAATGACTTGAGGTCACTAAGGATCCCATAACGCCAAGCGGTGTCGTATGCCTTTTCAAGGTCGAAAAAGACAGTTAAACAATACTGCTTATGCGCGAAGGCATCCTTGATAAACGAGTCAAGAGCTACAAGTTGATCATTCGTCGATCGCCCCACCCTAAAGCCTGCCTGGCAGCTCTCGAGAAGACCGTTGTACTCAAGGAAGTACACGAGCCTGCGATTTACTATCTTCTCGAAGAGCTTGCACAGGCAGCTCGTCAGGGCTATAGGACGGTAGCTTGAGGGGGACGACGGGTCCTTTCCCTCTTTCAGGAAAGCTACAACTATAGCCTCCTTCCAGGAGTTTGGAATGTGCCCCGAAAGCCATATCTTGTTATATAGGTGTAAGAGTGTTAGAAGAGTGTCTGCGTGCAGGTGTTGTATCATTGTGTATGTGATGTTGTCTGGGCCTGGAGCTGAGGGTTTACACGTGCTCAGAGCAGCCCTCAGCTCATGTAGTGAAAACAGGGAGTTGTACGAAGTCTGTGATTTGTTGTTGTCGTGTAGGGACTTCTTTTCACAAGAGGCTTTATGTTTCAGGAAAGTGTTCGTGTAATGTGCTGAACTGGACACGTGTTGGAAGTGTTGTGCGAGTGTGTCAGCCTGGTCTTCCAGAGTGTCCCCTGTTGTACTGACCAGGGGTAGGCTGTGTGTCTGTTGTCCTTTGAGTTTGCGTATACGTGTCCATACTTTCCGTGTGTCTGTGTAGGAGTTTATTGATGTTATGAATGTACGCCAACTCTCTCGTTTTGCCTCACGGCGCACACGTTTTCCCATCGCCTTAGCCCTTTTGAACAAGAGGAGGTTTCCCGACGTGGGGTACCGACGAAGGATACCCTACGCCTTGTTCTGGGCCTCTCGCGCCCGCCTACAGTCCTCATTCCACCACGGCCTCTGCTGGTTGCGCGGGGCACCAGAGACGTGGGGAATGGACTTTTCGGCGACGTCGAGGATGTGCGCCGTAAGGAGTTGGGTAGCTTCGTCAACGTGTAGGTGTCCTATGGATGTGTGGTGTAGTTTGGATGTCTCTGTAAATGTATTCCAGTTAGCTCGTGCTTCATTGAACCTATTATGGGAAGAGGAACTGCTTGGGCCTTTACCTATATATGTAAGTGAGGTGGGGAAGTGGTCACTGCCATATGGGTCAGTTCCCACACCCCACTCGAGACGAGGAAAGAGAACTGCGGAGCCAATCGCCAAGTCAAGACATGAGTATGTGTTGTGTCCTATGTTATGGTATGTAGGCTGTTTACTGTTGAAAAGGCATGCTCCTGAAGATGTAAGGAATTTCTCTATGAGGCGACCTCGGGCATCCGTGCGAGAAGAGCCCCAAAGAGTGTTGTGAGCATTAAGGTCGCCTGTCAGGATGTATGGTTCGGGCAGCTGGTCAACCAGCGCCTCGAAGTCGGAGCTCGTAAGTGAAACATCAGGAGGGATGTATATGGAGCATACCGTTATCAACCTGTTAAATATTATTAAGCGTATTGCTACAGCCTCAAGGATAGTGTTCAAGGTGACAGGGTGGCATGCTAACGATTTCCGGACGATTATGGCCACACCGCCAGAAGAGTGTGTGCAGCCATCCCTGTCTTTCCTGTATACCAGGTAACTATTCAAGAAATTTGTGTGTTTAGAATTCAAATGTGTTTCCTGAACACACATAACACTTGGCTGATCGGTATGCAGAATCTCATACACGTCGTCAAGATTATTCAGAAGGCCTCTGCAGTTCCATTGTACTATGTTCTCTCTTCCCATTATGAAGTGTTCGGAGCTACTGGACTGTGTTGTTTATGTGTCGTCTTTCGGGGCTGTGACTCTCGTCTTTTTTGGCTTGTCGGGAGGCTTTGGCGTCGGGACGCGTTCCTTGCGGTGCACCGCAGACAAGAACGGACCGACGTCCATTTCATCCTCGGATGTCCTCGGAGCGCCTGAGGGATCAGGCTCCTTGGACCGAGAACCCTTTGGGGCGCGCTTTTCCTTGCCCGCAACCACCGAGGGGTTCAGGAACGCCTCGGATGGCACAGGCGGTGCGGTGGGGGTGGGAGCTGCCGCTGGCTCCCCCAAGTCCATCTCCTCTGCGCCCTCGCCTGTGGCTTGGGACGCTGGAGTGGAAGTGGAGGATGCAGCATCGCTTCCACCAGACGTGGTTGCCCCCACAGCCGCTGCTGGCTCAGCGAGCGGTGCGGAGGCGGGTTGGGCTGCCCGAGGCAACCCAGGGGGGGCGGGGCAGGGACCAGGTCAGACTCGCTGAACTGGGTCCCTGTGGACACCAGACGCCGCTCCGCCCCCCGGCGAGCCGCGTCGGCGTACCTCCCCAGAGGGAAAGAGGCGAACCTCTTTCGCGCCTCTGGAAAGGTGATGTTCTCAGTGACCTTTACATTTATGATTTGTTTTTCTTGCTTAAATTTCTCACAAGTGCGAGACCAAGCTGCGTGGGGCCCCTGGCAGTTGGCACAGGTGAAACTCTGGGTGTTGCAGTTTTCGGACGGGTGGTCATGTTGGCCGCATTTCGCACAGGTAAGGCGGCCGCGGCAGGAGTTGGTGCCATGCCCAAACCGTTGGCACTTAAAACAGCGCCGCGGGTTAGGGATGTAAGGCCGGACCGGACATCGAACAAAACCTGCATTGATGTATTCTGGAAGGCTCGACCTGTCGAAATTTAAGATAAGATGCTTTGTAGGTATTTGTTTGTCCTCTCTACGTATGTTTATGCGCCTGACTGCTGTTACGCCCTGACCTCGAAGGCCCTCCAGCAGGTCGGCTTCAGTTTCGTTTAGTAGATCGGGATCGGAGATCACGCCCTGGGAGCTGTTTAAGCTGCGGTGGGGCGTGACCCTGATGTCAAGATCACCGATTCGGGTCTGGCTCAAGAGTTTTTCTGCCTGCTGCTGCTTGGTCACTTCGACCAGCAATTGCCCAGTTCTTTGTTTCTTGGCTTTGTACGCCTCACCAATTATACTCGTCAGGAACTTCGATAACAAGAAGACAGACAATGAAGCGACAGATCTTTCTGTGTCAGTTGACTCAACTACAAGAAAACGGGAATAGTTGTTTACAGTTGTTGGAAAGACAGTTGTTGAAAGAGGTGGAAATGGAACTTCGGTGCGGCCCCTTTTCGGGGGCCGATCACGTCTGGGGGGGGTTTTGAAAATGCCATATGACACATTGAAAAGCAGGGAGACGGGGGTACTTTCTTCTTTGACCTTACCCTGGTAGTCAAAGAGGTCCCGGAGCTCCCTGCCTGGTAGACAGGCAGGGAGCCCATCGGCCGGAGCTCGACCAAGGCTCCGACGGCCACCGTTCACGGCTTCTAACCCTTCACCTATAAACACATTGCCACGGTTGGATCCAGCGTATGTTTGGGGGCTCGGGGTCCGCGGTATCGCCAATACCGTCACCAAGATTACTCAAGGTGCAAAAAAAAAAAAAAAAAAAAAACGCATGCGATGACGTTCAGCGGAGCAGCGACTATTGCTAGTTGAAAAAATGGAGATGTTCATAATGGCGGATGAAAGGGATTGTGAATGGAACGCGAATGTAGCTAGAGCCGAAAAGAGCACGCTACGGCAGCGTGCCCCTCGTGCGAACAATGAAAACATGAAGGCTTTGCTCAATGCTTGTAGGCTCCGAGGTCACGCACTGTACGAAATGAGCTTTAAAAACTTGACATCTGCAAGATAACTTAAAAGGGACTTGTTTGTGAACATAGGTTCATCTCCTAAGAACAGTGACGGGTGTAGCGGAATGTTGAAAGTATAGATTTTAGGGAAATGCCGTTTTCTGGCCTCATTGCAGGATGCGCACTCAATTAACACATGGAGGACGGAGAGCCGGTCCCCACACTTATCACAAACCGGTGGGGGTGTGCCATTTAAAAGATATGCGTGCGTAGCGTAAGTGTGGCCGATGCGTAGTCTGCAAATCGATACTTCAATGAATCTGTTTTGTTTTTCTGTTGTGTATCTTCCTAGGTGGGGTTTTATTGAGTGGAGCTTGTTTTCTGCGTGTGTGTCCCACGTGTCCTGCCAGCGTTTACGGATTCCCCTTCGGATCACTGGCTTCAGATCGAGGTAAGGGATTTCCGCGACGTCAACACCACTATGGAGGGCCGCCAAAGTGGCGTTCTGGTCGGCAATTTCATTGCCTAGAATGCCACTGTGTCCAGGGATCCAGCAAACAAGTATTTTTAGTTGTAATTTATGAGCAGTCACGAGAGCTTTAAAAAGGTGATTGAGGACAACATTTTTTGTAGGTTTAAAGGAACCTAGTGCCGTAACGACACTTAAGGAGTCTGTGTAGATAACTGATTCTTGTATTTTGTTCTGTGTAATGTGCTCCACTGTGATTAAAATACCATAAGCTTCTGCTGTAAAGATACTGGTATTTTTGTTCAAGGTCCTCGTGCTGGCGAAATCCGGGCCATGTGCAGCACACGACACAGCGGAAGCACACTTCGAGGCATCCGTGTAAAATGAGGTGTATGGATATGTGTGTTGCAGTTGTAAAAAATGCTGGAAGATCAGCTCACGAGGTGCACGGCGCTTATCAATGCGTTTAAAGGATGTGTCGCAACGAATCGTTGCCATTTCCCAAGGCGGGACTTCGTCGGCGATGGAAGTCTTCATGCTCTCATCGAAAGACACCCCTATTTCCTCTGCAAGGCCTTTGACACGTAAGGATAAAGGGGCAATGATCGAAGGGCGCGCTAAATACAAATGGGCAGATGAGACGTCATTCAGAAATGAACTGCACGGGTGATTCTTCACAGACATTGTCCTAGTAGCATAGAGCAGTGCTGTATAAGCACGCTGGTGCTCTAGGCACCAGTGGTCACATTCTACATAGAGACTTTGAATTGGACTTGTCCTGAAGGCTCCCGAGGCAAGGCGAAGGCCCAAATGTAGCACTGGGTCCAACATTTTTAGGGCAGTTTTAGATGCAGACCCGTATGTTACGCTTCCGTAGTCTATACGGGACCTAACTAAACTGATAAAGAGGCGTAAAAGGCAATCTTTATCAGCACCGTAAGACTGATGCGACAAAACTTTTAAAATGTTTATGGTATTTAGGCATTTCTGTTTGAGTGTTTTTATGTGCCGTATGAATGTTAGCTTTTCGTCAAGTATAACACCTAAAAACTTGTGTTCTTTTTTGACGGGAATCCGTTCTCCGTTCAGCGTAATGTCAGGTTCCGGATGGATTCCACGCTGTCTTGTGAATAAAACACATGTACTTTTCTGAAGATTCAGTTCAAAACCATTTTCCTCTGTCCATTTCCGGAGCCTTACACCTAACTGTATTTGCCTTTCACAGATGGACAGGTTTGAAGACCTAAAGCTAATATGAACATCATCAACATACAGTGAGTAGGAGATTGCGGGTGGCAAGGATTTTCCAAGCGAATTCATTTTAACTACAAATAGAGTACAGCTTAATACTCCACCTTGGGAAACACCATTTTCTTGTATGTACGTTCTGGATACAACTGTCCCTATTCTTACCCTAAACATTCGCTGTGACAAATAACTTTCAATAGTGTTTAACATACGCCCAGACACACCGAAAGCCTTGAGATCAAGCAGTATGCCGTGGCGCCAAGTTGTGTCATATGCTTTTTCTATGTCAAAGAAAACAGAAAGACAGTGCTGTTTGTGGATGAAAGCATCTTTGACATATGACTCGAAGGCTACCAGCTGGTCAGTTGTGCTTCGACCTGATCGAAAACCCGCCTGACAACTGTCCAGGATGCCGTTATATTCAAGAAAATACATTAGCCTCTTATTTACCATTTTTTCAAAAAGCTTTCCCAAGCAACTTGTTAAAGCTATTGGTCGGTAACTGGCAGGTAGTGAGGCATCTTTCCCTTCTTTCAGTACGGCAACTACAACAGCTTCTCTCCAAGCTCTCGGAAAGTATCCTGCCGCCCAAATTTTATTGTAAAAGTGCAAAAGTGTTTGCAGAGTTTCTGTGTGTAGATGTTGTATCATTGCATATGATATCCTATCTGCCCCTGGTGCTGAAGCCTTGCATGTTTCTAGGGCAACCAAAAGCTCTGTTGAAGAAAAATCCGAGTTGTGTGGTTCATCGGATGTTCTGTTATCTCTAATCGGTTTTTTCTCCATGGATGATTTGTGTCGTAAAAAAGTATTCGTGTAGTGAGTAGAACTCGAAATATATTGAAAGTGTTTTGCAAGTGCGTTGGCCAGGTCCTCCAGGGTGTCGCCCGCACTGCTAAGCAAGGGTAGGCTGTGTGGCGGGTTATTTCTAAATATTTAGTTTAGGCGCCAGATATATTTTTGCCCGCCTGACTGTTTTGACACCGTTTGGAGCGTAGGTTTTTTGCCTAGGACACCGTAGCACTCCTTATAAAGTGCTATATATAAAGTGCTTATATAAAGGACACCGTAGCACTCCTTACTAGAATGTGTGTCGTAAGAAGGGGAAGACTATTACTGGACGATAAATACAACCATATGAACTATCAAGTAATACATAAATCTGCAAAATACTACGAACCATAGCCTTTTTCAGGTTAGTAAGAAGTTTTGACTTTGCGTTGCTGAGCACGAGGTCGCGGGTTCGATACCCGGCCGCGGCGGCCGCTTTTCTAATGGAGGTGATAAGCAAAAACGCCCGTGTGTACGAGATTTCGGCGCACGTTAAAGAGCCACAGGTGGTCAAAATTAATCCGGAGCCTTCCACTACGGCGCGCCTCATCGCCTGTATTTCATCGGCACGTTAAACCCTACAATCAATCAATCAATCAATCAATCAATCAATCAATCAATCAATCAATCAATCAATCAATCAATCAATCAATCAATCAATCAATCAATCAATCAATCAAGAAGTTGACTGATTAGAGTCTAATCGATAATTAATTTGAAATTTTTAGGAACACCTGATGAAGTAGTTAGGAACGCCACCGCAACTCTAAGGTGCTCTTGGGCGCTTGTTTGCTAAAAAACCTGGAGTCTTGTGCCTTGTGCTACCAAAGACGTGTGGCTATGCCTTGAAGGAGGGATAGGAAGGAGTGCCGATTGGGCGTTCACGAGCTGTCAGTTTCCAAAATAGCTTCCTTCATGAAAGTGTGCCAAATACATATATGGGACCCCTATATTGGTCTCCTGGAAACTGTATGCAAAGACATTGAGGAGTGCTGTCGTAACCATCATCAACAGGAACAAGTTCCTTAGTATGAATGAATACTTTTACCAGGCGAGGCGATTTCTTCGCACTTGTTCCCACCTTTTGGCAGCCAGTTGGCGACGCTGAATCCAGAAATTGGAGGAATTAGAGCTAAGGGAAGCCCATAAAGTAACCTGAGATTCCTCAACGGCATTTGCATGTATATCAATTTGGAGATAACGTACAAAAACTATTCATAACATTGGTATGGGGAGGCTTAGTGGTAGGGATATTTAAGGATAATTTGGAAATAAAGACAAATGAAGCGCTTTATTAAGCATCCAGAAATTAAAACACCCGCTAAGAACGTGCAATAAGATCTGGGGAAAAGCTGATTCAGTGAGAATCCAAAACTCCACAAAGAAATGCGACGATTGAAGAAGAGTGCATTTTTCGGGATTTCAGACAACCTCCAATCCGGAAGAACTCTTCCGGACTGTCGACGTCCGTTTTCGCCACCAACTTATGGGGTCGAAAGTAATAATAACGCCAACCTCGTTCAAACAACAAAAACAGTACATATATGGAAGACCCGTATAGCAAGAAGTGTTATAGGGCTACAATTAGAATTTAGAAGCTCCTGTCATGTATAAAACTACAGCACGAAGAATATTTTAGCTCAAGTTCGGTAAAATGTCTGCAGTTGGACAAGAGATGTGATGCGCAGAAGGTATGAGAAATGCACAGCTCATGTGTAGACAGTGTAGACGCGGTTCGAGATACGGAGATATACAGCAAGTGTGGTGGAAGGAAGACCTACAAAAGTTCGGCGCCCCGAGGAATGATTCGCGTCGTAGAATACGAGACTACGTGGAGCTCTTGAGTGCTGCCGCCTCATTTTGTGATCTTGCCACCAAAAAGCTTGTTGACAATATCATTATGCTTATAGTGCCTTGGGAAGAATGAATGAAACAATTTTCTCCTTTGATATTAATCATCAAGATTCCTGAAAGCAGACTGGAATATTGTGCAAGCATGCGCCTGCTTTGGTATCCATCGTTAAAAAGATTTCTTAGGCAAACTAAGTTCGTAGCTTGTACAAAGTGCCGCAAGGCCAGTTGAAAAATATTTGGCATAACTGAGGGAAGCGGTAAAAGAGAGGTACCAAAATATTAATGTCTTTTCTAACCAACTTCGATTCATATCTTTGATATTGTTTATGAGACGAACATAACACAAAACGGATGAGTTGAAATTTGTATCAGGGACGAGAGTTGTTAGCTTAATAGTAAAAAGGTTTCCCCCGAACTTACATTCTATGCCTGCGGAGATCGAATATGTGCCACTGCGGAAGCAAGAAATATCTATGCAAATCCTTTTCCGGACGCCTCTTCCCTCGCTATGTAAATGAGCCAATCAGCTTCGTCCACCATCAACATCCTGGGAGCAGTGGCGCGGGATGGTAATGACACATATGCCGAGCTTTATTTTCTAGCTTGGGCGAGAGCTTTGGCTGCCCGTGGATTACTATATGGATTACTATATATTCAGGGACGGGCCCCCACGACGACGGGAAGAAACTATTGATGCAGCGCTGTCGGGGACCAAGTCCGCAATGCCATATTTGCGGACTCGTTAACAAAATGGGCAGGTTTCAGAACTCGTTAAACTTTCCGTTGACTGATATATGGGCTTGTTTTTGAAATAACGACAGGGTTATTGTTAGGTAATGTGGTTGGAAGCAAGATTAAAAGAATATATGGCGGAACCTAAGCGTTCTTTCGGGATGTGAGAATCTATATCCAGACTTAACGTGACTTTACTCAACGTTGAGACAAATGACGTGATAAGATGACGTGATAAGAAAAAAAGGCATACGGAGAAATGAAAAAAAGAAAGCCCGCACCCGTGCCTACTTCTGTATAACGGGTAAATGTGACACAATGATTGACCATAGAGTGATATAAAATATGGGTACACAAGTTATGTGTTCGTAAAACTGGAAATTCCAGTATAGTGTCACTTAATTTAATGTTCCTTAAATGATAATTTTTTGTATTTTGTTGTAACTTCAGCAATGGCAAGACACTATTTAAAGCCTCTCTTAGGGACCGGTTAACTGTTTGTGCTCAGAACCTGTTTAGACTTGATGCCATATTTGTTTGGTGATTTTATTTTTAGGCAGTGTTATCGTTTACAGTCTTGACAAGCTTTTCTAATATGCCAATAGATGCTTTGCTTTTGATAATTTTCTTTACGGTAAGTTTACGGCATTACGGTAAGTTTGTTTTAACTAATTTGCTTAGTTGATCACGTTCCTGATTCATAATTTTGCCCATTGTGAGGTAACGGTCGACGTTTTCGGGTGGTAGTCCACATCTGCGAGTAATATTGTCGCTAATCTTCAGTTTTTTTTAAATAAAATGAAAACTTATCATCACCTGATATCGCTTGTGTTCTGTAGTAATCGAAAAGAAAATTTTATGGTATAATTTTTATGTTTTTACCCGCTGAAAAAGTGCGGTTTCCGTACTCTGTTCATTTCATATATGGTTCATTTATCGTTACTTTGCTCCTCCAGTTTACTTTGAATCAACTTTGTTGTTGTGGGGATGTCTAAATTGTTACCAATATAGGCTGCTTGGTTCGCCAATTCGTCAGCTATCCAGTTGCCAAGAGCACCAGAGTGTCCTTTGGTACAAGCAAAAATTGTATCATGGGTGTCCCTGACTTTCTTTAATTCGGTTTTGATTTGTTGGATCAAAATGTTTAAGTGGTTTGAATTTTGTGGCGTCTTTAATGTGGCAAAACGGTGCAATATTATTTGATATTTCCGGCACGGATCTTCATATTTTTGTATTTGAGTGCTGCAGTTGTAGCCGGGTTACTTGCCAGGTTCCCAGGCTTCAAGGTTACTTGAACGCTGAGGGAGTTTTATGCAATTGGGTAGCGATTATTTTGTTTTTATCGCCTAAAACTATATAAGTTCACCTTACTTTTTCTTTAGACTTAGAGCCACCAGTGTATATGTTAATGCCTGATTTTTGACTATTGAAACTGACATCATGTCCTTAGTTCTCCGGGGGGTGCGACTCCCAAATGTCTACTTTTGAGCTACATTAGTGGTGTATATATACGTCATAGAGTTAATTGAATTTATTTGAGCTTTGTAACACTGGGAAAAATTTGTTTTCTCTTTCTATTGTAACTTGGATATATTGCATACGGTGTTTAAGGCCAGGTTTGGCATTGTCCATATGGCTTGCTGATTTATAACAAAGAAGTTCGTTGTGTAGCTCTCAGCTTACTTTTTATCTTGGTCCTGCCGGAATAGCATACCGTGGAGCCATACATTATTATGTGTTCTGATTCTCTAGTCGTATTTGGAAATCAGGTATATATAGCGCAGGCATATATGTACATAATAAACAGTTCCGCTTTTTTTTCAACAGCAATATTGTTGAATATTTTAAATTATTTGTCACTTTGTTAATTGCTTTTATATCTTCATATTCTTGTTCGGTTCCGTTCGCCATTGCGTCTGTAATCAATTCTATCCTCTTATAGAGAACTGCTTTTCAAATATTTACTCCGAGTATTTTTAAGCTCTTTTAAATTCTTTAGCGATGTGTTGTTAAGCTTTATGATCGACAGCCATTTCTGACAGTTTTTACCTATTAATAAAATTTGCACTTGTTTTCACTGAACTGAAGATTACTTTCATCGCTCCATTCTTTCGTCAGCATATGCGTTCATTGGCGATATTCTCTTGTACGTCAAGCTGGGGTCACCGGTTGACGACGCAAGCCCTCAAAACTACACGTAATGCCCTACATCGAGCCATCGCTTACATACTTCCTGCCACCTTCTGCTGAGCCCGCATCAGTTAGGATGGTTGTACCACGGCCGCTGGATGAAAGTGCGTGGCACCCTCATCCAGCGGCTGGGGTTGCACATGGACCTTTTTGTCATCACCACCTTCTTTCCCTTCTGTCACATGACACGCCGCAGCCAATGGACGCTTCAGGCCGATGCATAACCAAGTTCACAGCCAATAGGAATTCTGACGACAGATCACAGGCTTCATCCTGTGGTTGCGCGGATACGACAGCTGCGTGTTTTTAGATGCGAAGCATCTCATGCTCGGGCCTTTGTCCCTGCCTCCCTCGTTGTCGTTGCCCGCCGTCCGCACTCTACTGCGCATGCGCGTCTCTTCAGCCCCGTCAGCATTTGGGCTGACGTCAGCGCAGTCCACTATAAAAAGAAATAGTTAGGCGGCACCCGGTTGTGATCCCACGACTCTCTGGCCGCAACGGGAGGTACGTGGCACTCTCCCCACTGTGCTTCAACCCGAGGCGGGAGCATGTGCTACGAACGCGCCTTATGTCCTTCACTCATTCAAACTCCGTCAAGAAGCTACTGATACAACGAAGGCACGCGAAGCTGAACGTTAACGGAAACGACGAAGTGAAAACTAATGGGAACTTCAGTCGACCCCATGGCTGCTTCGCATACTACTCAGGGTTCCCCTACGGGAAGATGGTGTAATTTTTAGTCTGGTTCTTGCTATGCGCTTTCTATGTGCCTGTTCGTTTTGTTCACCCCTGTTTGGGCATTTCCTTTTAGTTATGCCGCACCAACTACTCTCCCCAACCGCTCTGATGGAAAACCGATTGAGAGTATCCGAGTACAGTTTTGGAGTTTCTCGAACTGTGGGAGGTTGGGTACCTTTCGGGGCGCATTACATAGGAAACACTGGGTATTGAGCCCTCCAGTGCCTCTTATCACCCCACGCGTGGAAGGACCCGCATTAAACATATGTGATTTCTGCAGGCCCTACAATTCTCAAGAATGCTTTGCGTCTTTTTTCTGGACTTCCTACTTTGGGGGTGACAATGCGGTGGGGGAGAAAGCGAGAGTGGCTGGAGTTGACTGTACACATTTATACATATATACCGAGTATATACATTGGACATCACTGGGCGCGGTGCTGCAGGAGGTGTGGTTGCCTCGCAGTGGCGACGCAGATAGCACGACGAAACGCTCGCCAGATCGTTACCGGATGCATTTCGATTTCACGCCCGATTTGCCGAGATCGCGTGACGACGTGCAATACCTTCTTCCGCTTCCGCGCGCACACAAGGGGAGGACTCCTCCCGTATGTCTAGCGTTTTTTCTTGATTTTTTTTTTTTTGCGTCATATTTCTGGTAAACATGCATGCGCTCTCGGAGAAAGCACTTCCTCAGGAGATATTCGCATGTGAGCGTGCCATAGTCCCGGCAGGATTGCTATTCTTACGCGGTGTGATAAAATGTATCGTGAATTACCCTGACCGTTACGCCTCGCACCCGAGCAGCAGAAGGAGTGTACACGGGGTCATAATTTGCACGTTGCCGAATAAGAAGCAGCCGTGATTTACAAGAAAAATTGGACTTGCCGGCCGGTTTTGTTGCGAAGTCACGCATAACCAATGGCTTCCATAGAGTGCTTGAAGGCGAAATTTGTGTATCCATGGAGAGATTTACTGGCCTTTTTGTGGAAGGACAGGTAAGAAAACAGAATGGGCTTCGCTGTGCTAACGTGCTGCGGAGGCAGCGAAAGCTGCTGGTGATTACTAAAAGTGAATAAGCTCCATTTGCTGGTTCTCTTTCGATTGGATTTCTCGTTTTAGTTTTCGTTTCGTTTTTGTTTTTTGTTGTTTTTCTGTTCTTTTTTGTTTCTGCTCTTGTTTTTTTTTTCGGGTTTTGTTCCTTTGTTTTTGTTGCTTTTGTTCTTTTTGTCCTTTTGTTTAGTTTGTTAGTTCGGTTCTTCCTTTCTTTATTAGTTTGTTTATTAGTTTGTTTTCTTCTTTGTTTCTTTGTTTGTTTGTTTGTTTACTGTTTTGTTTGTTTGTTCCTTTGTTTGTTTCTTTGTTTATTTTGAATACTCTTACTGCCCGCATTGCTTCCCGGGAGGACTGCCTGATCCCAGGTCATGGCGTGGACCTTAGGGCGGTCAACTGTACAGTTAAACCTGGATAATAACGAAGTTGATAAAAATTCATAATTTTTCGTTACATGCAGGCTTCAATTTAGGGCTTGCATGAATGAAGCAGGAACGAAATCAAAATGTTGGATATCAGTGAAGGTGAACTCACCCTTCGAGATTTTATTTCACAGTGAAAAACTGATTTGCGCTGCTGCTTTCGCACGAGATTAGGCACTACACAGCGCTCCGAAGCAGCGAGGTCCCTTACCCCTGCTTTCACAAGCGTAATTTAAGTATCAGTTTTACCTTTTCGACACTTTTTGATGTTTTGAGGTGTTTTTGGAGCCAAAATTATACTGATAATAATAATAATAATGAGGAGGAGGAGAAGGACGAGGAAGAGGAGGCACGGGGATAAGAAGAAATAGAGCATTTAATTTACATTTAAGAACGGAACCCTGAATAAAGGCCATTTCGGAAGCCCCCTCCATTCAGAAAAATAAGCTACCGATGTCCTTGGTATTTCGCTCGAGAAACATAAACTGCGCAACATTCGTCTGAGAACCTGTTTCGGTTCATTTGCCGGTTTCATTAAAAGAGAAAACTTTGTGTGCGGGATGGAACTTAATTAAGAAGCGATTCTACGAAGTCCCAAAGAAATGGATGCCGTCGGGCGCATACCGTATAAGTAACATTTGAGAAATCTTTATACGGAATTCCGAGAATTTTCTACGAGTTTACCGCTCAAGGCTAGAATTTACGGTAAAATCCTGACGTATGCGAGATATCGTCTTTATAAAAGGTTCTTATAGGCTCCTGGAACGGAGCAGCGTATATTAGAAATTATCATCGTGTTAAAAACAAAACATAGCAATTGTACTTTCTTTCTGACAAGAATATGCATCTAAAACAATTCGGCCGAAGGGAACATAGTGGGCAGGAAACGAATTTCCTTCACAAAGGCTTAAAATAGATACTGCATATTTACTGAGATAGAGTGGGAGTCTTTTTCCTATCTGGGCGAAAACAGAGCGATCAAAGTAATTCCCTCGTAGGGCGCCGAGGCTTTCAAAGCCCCTTTTCACGTGTGACAAAGAACCGATGACTAAGCCTTTTATTCCATGAGATCGGACCTGACGGGTGGAGAAATTGCTTAATCTTGACAAGCGGCGCTTACGTTCGGCAAACGGGACAAGATAACGGGTAGAGGGTCCGGACGGTTGTCTGAAGTGCGAACCGTGGCTGTGGAGCAAGGCCCTTTTTTGGTGCCTTTTCGGTCATTCCGAGTCGAAGGGGCTTTACACCGAGTGTTACAGACATATACCAGAAGAGTAGACGGGATGGAAGCTTTAGCACAAATCTGCACTATGTAACCGTGCGTACGAATACCCGTCTATGATTTACTGTGTGGTCGTGGTTGATACATGTATGTGTTAATCGATTAGGGTTATCGGGGCGGGCGTAAGATAACAGCTTATGGTTACGAGCATATACCTAACTTAAGTGAGATTGCCTAAGTTGAAATATTTTACGGCCCAATGCTGCCCCTCCCCCATTCTCCTCACCGCGCCAGCTGCGCTCTCCGCCGCTCACCCCCTCTCCTCTCCGATAGCGAACACTCTCTCGCGAGGAGCCTTGGATTGGATTCGATTGGCTTGGCTTGGCTTGGATTGGATTGGATTGGATTGGATTGGATTAAAGTGGATTGTGTTGCGTCATAACCGCGGCAGACGCACTGGCGCCGGCGCGTCCCCTGCCTGCGCCGCCCCACTCCATCGTTCCAGCGCCGTTCCTCCGCTGTCCAACGCTGCAGCGTGAACTCCCTAGGCGTCGCATCTACACAGGGGTTCCCGCGAGGGGAGGTGGCAGTTTTTTACGTTTTCTTACGGTGGTAGTAATAAACCCTCACGGTGGTAGTAATAAGCAGCTGACCCGTCTCTAGATCTTGTTGCGGATCTGGTAGCGTGACCGTTGATGGCGTTCGTTGATCCGGAGTTGGGGCAAACATTAGGGCCGAGTAGGTCGAAGAAAGAAACTTTATGTACAGAAATTTACATGCCATTTGACTGAGTGTACAGGATTCTGTGGTCCTGCGCCCGCGAGATCAAAAACCAGGTTGGAACCGCCTTCTTTCCCCTTTCTCCCCCTGCTTTTAGGAACACAACAATCACGAAAATCCCTGGCACTGAAATTGACGTCCACACACTCACAAAGAGAAGGCACTTTTCCTATCGCACAGGTCAGCGCCAGGTTGACTTTGTTGGTGCAATCTTCCTAAGGTCGAAGCCCTTCGGACCATCCGAGGTTGAAGCGACAGGAGGACGCCTGGGCACCGTGGGTAGTCCGGCGTCGGGCGCTAGTTTAATAGCGGGGTCTCGGACACGCAACAATGGGGCCCCACGATGCACGGCTAGCAGCTGAAGAAGACAGGACCACTCCGATTACCGCCGAATGAGCAATGTGCACGACGGCTTTGTCAATCCCTCCGGCAACATTCTCGGTCATTGTGACTTGCCTCGCCGGCGGGCGCTTGAGTTATCGTGAAGCCGCCGAAATCGGCTTGTGTCCAGCTTGTTTCAGTCGCCACCGCATCCTTGCGCACAAAGCTCGGTCACTTCCCGTCTATGAGGGGGCGAAAACCGGACGACGGGAGGATTGGGTTGAACCCGATAATGTTGATTAATTGAAACCGATACTTTTGCAGAAGGTCTTCGCAATACGAGTACGCCGATCGTAACACTATACTTATCGGTGACTTTTTTACTGCTGTGTATTATATTTGCGTCTCTCTTCGCTTTCGTTTCTTCGTCTAGCATAGTGAATTACTTAGACAGGCTTCGTTATGGCTACGTTTTTGCGTCTGTACCTTCGCTTTAGTTTGTCTTCTGATGCATAAACTTGAGGCAGATAGGTGGCAAACCACTGCTTTCCCTGGATCAGAGGTCTACTCGTCTTTGTGCATATGTTCTATCCATGTACCACCACGTTCACTACTGACGCATCACGCTCTGGAATAACGTATCTTCCCCTGCTGGCAACGTGCTGAGATAGAGCAGTAATCAGGCTCATACGCCGGCCCGGGTCCATTTCCCAAGCTAACTCAAATGTTTTTTTGTTATTACTCTTTACAGTGGCGGTCATTTACTTGACCGGACAACCGCAACAACATCGAAGGTTTTTCGAACAATCTGGCTGTCAAGGCTTTCGTCATAAAACAGCTACGCAATGTGCCACTAGAAGAAGGGAACGAGAGAAATCTGCTTTGAATTCTTTTAAACACCGGGCTTCATTACACGAGAGTGATTCTTCACAAAAGGCTAAAGCTTGATCGCCGAAGAAAGAAAAGCAAGCAGAAGCAACAAAAACCATAAAAAAGAAAACAGTTCAGGGCTCGATACCATCTTCATCGATCAACCGTCGGAGGTAAAAATCTGAATACCCCAAAGTTTTGTGCACGTGACTGTTGTTATGACACTGAACGGCAAACGTTAGAATTGGGGGTTTGGAGCTGGCATTTCTTTTCATGCAACTCTTGTATTGGTTTACTTCCGCCGTCGGCGGTGGCGTACGCCGAAACGTCTTCTAGCAAAGCCAACTCTATATACGTGCTCTAATTGCGATGATGATGATGCCCTCGAAGTATGGCATGTACCGATTTGGCCAGTTTAAAGTGTTGACTTCCCCACTGTTGGAGCTTATAGATTCATGTGCTCTTCTGACGCAGCCGGTGCAAGCGCACGCGCACAAGTGTTGCGCTAAATCACGCCACATCGCAGGTGCGATCGTTCGTCCTCGTCGGGCAGGTCATCTGGCGCGGCATGGGCAGGCTGCGCGCAGTTCGCTCCGCGAAAGAGCGGGCGGCCATTGTAGGGGGGAAACCTTCCCGTTAATCGCAGAATAATTATCTACAATAACGTAAGTCAAACATTCTCGTTCCGGTTAAGCTCATCGAAAGAAAGGGTTTGATTTTCGGCTTTCGAGGGTTTTGCGTTTAGATTTCGGTTATTGCGTTTGGCGGAAGTGTTTGCGTTTTTACGGGCGAAGCCCCCTAGGGGCTCGGGCTGTCAGTGTCTCATGCCATCGTCGTCAGAATCTCATGTAGTCGCGGTACTAATAAAAGACCGGGACACTAGTTTTCCAACACCTCGCGCTACAACGTAACGCGTACTAAAAGAAAAGTGTGTAATGGATAAAACCGGTTCAAAATATCCAAACATGATTTAAGGATTTGACGAGCGCTCCCTGTCCGCTTCAGCAAACGTGAAGCACAAGCTGTTTGTAGATGGGCTATAATTTGTGTTACTCTCAAATTCCCACCAGCTCTCGACGCTAGGCCTGATCGGGTCGGGTGATCGGTCGAAGCAAGGAGAGGCACACTTCCGTGGTGCCGGTGGGAGGCAGTGGGGGGCATCGTCGTCTACCGATGCCTCCCACTTCACGAGCTCCAGCTCTCCCGAGTGCAGTGACCTCGCAGGGCAGCCTCAGCACGAGCCAGGACGTGCAAAGGAAAACAACATCGCTCTCCCTGGTTCCTCGAGCGGCTCGCGCAGCCGCCGGAAGGAACGCAGCAAGCCCCGCACGAGCGGCAAAGCAGCGGTGAGCCGTTCTAATCACACCTCTAAATCGCCTGTAGCTGGCAACAGTACGTCCACTTCCAGTGGCGCACCTACACCGAAGGTCACGGACCCTCATCTGGTCAACCCTGTCAGCCAGGTCGCCGACCTGCAAGCTTCCCCATCTCTCCTGGAGCGGCTCGCAGCGTCCACCAAGCAAAGTCTGTCTTCCACGACGGCCACAGGTGATGCGGACGGCACTGACGAGCCTCGTACTGCTGGCCCATTCCTCGTTGTGACCGACCCTCGCCTCGTCAACCCGATCAACCAAGTGCACGACTTGCTTCCTCCCCGACCCTCTCCACCGGACCGCCTAGATGCGTCCAAGCGGGCGTTGCCGTCGTCCTCAGCGGACACCGATGATGCCGACGATAACAAGAAACTGTGCGTCGAAGTCGACGCGCCTTCCTACGCAGTGAGTTTTGAAGATGGGAAGGTTAATGTGGGTTGTGCCCTTATCACCTTTATGCTGGTGCGTTTTCTTACTTTGAATGTTCAGGGCTTTAGGGACTTGGACAAACAGAGGGAGGTGATGCACTATGCTCGGGCGCAACACGTTGACCTTTTCTTTTTGCAGGAGTGTAATTTTCGCACTCCACGTGACGTTCTCTTGTTTCGCGAGCGCTTTTGCGTGCAAGCCTTTTTCACCCTGTCAGACAGGTCAGGTCTCCTTGTCAGGTCTTCGGGCGTAGGCGTCGTCTTTCTGCGCGAGAGCTTGCGCCGCAAGGCTCATTGTACCTATGGGATAGGAGCGCGCGTTCTTGCCGTTGATTTTTTCTTGCTCGCACGTCGTGTGCGAGCTGTTGTAGTATGCACCTGCGCAGCACTCTGACTCGTCCTCTTTTTTTGCATCCCTCGACGCGTTCATGCTCGAATTTTACCCAACATTCTTGGTGGGCGATTTTAATTGTGTGACCGACCCTCGGCGTGATGTGCGGGGACGTGGGCAAGGTCGGTCTTATAGTGGTGCACGGGCGTTGAAGGACCTGATCGGTCAATTCCATCTTTCCGACGCGTGGGTGCAGCTTCATGGCGACAGGTTTGTCGCTACTTGGGAAAGCGAACAATCTGTCAGTCGGCTAGATAAGTTCTATTTTCCACCCGAGCTGAGCTGCTACGTGGAATGCTGTGACGTCCTCTCCTTCCAGGCTGGAGTTCGTCGCGTGTCCGATCACCGGCCTGTGTTAGCAACGCTTATCTTGGCAACTGTACGCCCTGCCACCAGATGTGGCGGATGGACGAGCGTGTGCTAACCGATAGGGACAGTTCTGCAGCACTAACGGCTTCGTTGATTGCTCTGTGCGAGTACAGTTCTCTCCCTTGGGATGAGTTAAAGGACCACTGGCGCGTGCTTTTAGTACTTCGCATCGTACAGAGAGGGGGCACATTAACCTTCGCGATGCGGGACTATTTCAACCTGCTGAAAATACGCTACGAGTCCCTCTTACGGCAGTCATCACAAGCGGCGAGCTGTTCGCAGACCTTGGGCAGGCCTGTATCGGACCCCTCCGTACTCCGGCATATTCGAGCTGGCTGGCTCGACGAGGTTGGGTTAGCCGCTGTTCCAGAAGTTACACTCGCCGATGGTTCGGTTAGCACGAGGGTTGAAGACATAGACGAGGTATTCGTAGGACATTTTGCCACCCTTTTCTCGACCGAGAGGAGCGTGTCTTGGGATGCAGAGGGATTCGAGGACAAGCTTAGCGCATTTTGTGGGGTGCTGCCATGCGTGCCAGATCACCTGGTTGAGTTGCTGTGTGCTCCTGTGGATGCCGACGAGTTGAGTCAGTGTGTTAAAAAATTGAACGGTGCGCCGGCGCCTGGGCCTGACGGTATCCCTGATGATCGTTGGATGTTTATGGCGCAAGGCCAACTGGGGCAAAGAGCGCCAAAACAATAGTCGATGATAGGGGTGAAACCTTAAACACTAAGTAAAATCAGCAAAAACAAAAGTAAAATCACAACACGACAATGAGCATGGCTGGTGTATAGGGCCAGATTTCATGATGCGTGATAGGAAATGAGGTTTAAAAACTTGACTTCTGACAAATATTCAAACACACGTTTCACGGAAACAATGGCATCATCACCTAGGAAAAACGATGGATGTAGGGGAATATGTTGTCTGTAGAGTTCTCTGAAGTGTTTGTGTCGTGTTGTGTGAAGTGCTTTGCATGTGATTAGTATGTGCACTACGGATAGGGCCTCTCCGCACCTGCTGCACTGGGGTCTAGAAGATCCCGTCAGCAGATACGAGTGAGTTGCATGCGTGTGCCCTATCCGTAGCCTACCCAAGGCGACTTCCGTGTGTCTGTTGTGTGAATCAGCTGTGTACCGTCCAAAGTGTGGCTTTATTACATGTAGTTTGTTGTCTGTCTGTTCGTCCCAGTGTGTTTGCCATGTTCTGCGCCGGTGTTGTCTTATGTGTGGCTTGAGGTCTGTGTAGGGTATCGTTGTAATGTCTACAGTGTTCCTGAGTGCAGCAGAAGTGGCCCTCTCGTCTGCCAACTCATTCCCAGCGATCCCTGCGTGTCCTGGGACCCTGCATGTCCTGGGACAGACCTGGGTAGGCCTGTCGCGGACCCCTCCGTACTCCGGCGACCTGACTCCTTCCGTGAAGGCCGTGTCATCTTGATCGTAAAACCAGGCGGGGATCCTACGCAGCCCCAGGCGTATCGACCAATTACACTACTGAACACGGACTACAAGATGTAGCATCCATTTTGGCCAGACGCACCAGTACCGTTTTGCCCGATATCATAAGCCAAGCGCAAACGTGCAGCGTACCAGGTCGCACAATTTTCTCATCCCTGGCATTGACGCGCGATTTGTTCAGTTACGCGACAAAGATTGGCGCTTCTGGGTGCTTCATCTCTCGAAGATCAAGCGAACGCTTTTGACAGAGTGGAGCACCGATACTTGCTGGGCGTTTTGCCCCAATACGGCTTTCCGGCAGACTTTGTCGCTATGCTCGAGCTGTTGTACTCGGACGTGAGCGTTCGAATCCTTGTCAACGGGCTTTTAAGTAGTCCGTTCTCTGTCACCCCTGGGATAAGGCAGGGCTGCCCTTTGTCACCTTTGCTTTTTGTCATTTGTCTCGACCCACTGCTGTGCCGTGTTGATGCAAGCACTGCCATCCGCGGCTTTCCGTTGCCAGGCATAGGCCAAGTTAAAGTGTCCGCGTATGCGGACGACGTGTCCCTGTTCATTCGGGACGAGGACAGCTACCGAGCGTTTATGCGGCTATTTCAGGAGTACGGTGAGCTGTCTGGAGCTCGACTGAACAGGGGAAAAGTATGGCGGTGCGCTTCGGCACATTTGCGTCTGGCTTGGCGGGCGACGTAGAATGGGTGACGGGTGTTCGAGTACTTGGTGTGGTTTTCCATTCCTTGGGTGAAGTGGCGCGTAGTACATGGAAGCGCCTCCTTGAGACTGCGGAGCAGCGTCTCGCAGTTGCAGGAAAGTTCAGGCTTTCCCTTGCAGAGCGAAGCTACATAATTAAGTCGTCCGTCTCGGCGGCGCTTTTTTATGTAGCACGCGTAGCAAAAGCACCGCGCCATTTCACCCGACAGTTCGCCACGAAGTTTGGATCGTTCTTCTGGGCGGGCAAAACAGAAACAGTGTCACGAGAGCTGCTGAGGCTGCCCAAGTCAATGGGTGGTTTTAGTCTGCCTTGTTTGCAAACCATGAGCAGCGTGCTGGCGGTACGGGCAGTGATCGACCTTGTGGACTCAGACGAGTACCCAGGAAAGGCGCTGCTACAGTTCTTTCTGGGAACTTCCCGGTCATTATTTTATGACGCGCATATCGCCGGTCCTTCGGCTGAGCAGCCGCCGCCATTTTACGCGTACGTTATAAAAACATCGCGAAATCTCCAGTCTTCCTTGCCAAGTCTAAGGTTTAGGGAAAGTGCGGCAAGTGAAGTGTGCGAAAAATTGGCAATAACCCAATTAGACAACCAACAGATAGGAAGGTCACGCGGTGTCCGTTGGCATCAGCTGACTTTGGCGGCACTTCCGGCTGATGTTCGGGATTTCGGGTGGTTACGTGGCTGGGAAGTTCTCCCGACGTGTGACCGTCTGGCGAGATTCGGCGTTGTGCATTCCACACGGTGTCCGCTCTGCGGCCACACTGAAACATCAGAACATGCTTTGTTTCACTGTCGTGTAGCGGCAACGTTCTGGACTGTATTAAGCAGGATGTTCGGACTCACACTTCGAATGAACACTCGTTCAAATGATGTGTTGGTCAACTTCCTGATGTGCGCTGGTGCTTTTGTTCTGTGGAGAAATCGTGGTGCTGCATGTCTTCGAGCCCGGCCGCAACGGGCAATGTTCCCACTGCTGTGGCGTGTCCGGTCGATTCTGATGAGTCATTTGGAGCATGAGTTGGCAGCTCTAGGGGAAGAAGCTTTCCTCTTGCGTTGGTCTACGTGCTTTATAGTGGTCAGGAGCAACATCCTGAGCGTTTCTCTAGTGCCATACTGAGTTGAGTTAGTTTATGAACTGTTTTTCTGAACACTGGTGAAGTTTGTGTGACTTGATATGTAGTGGCTTGTTGACCACGCCAAACATTTTGTTCAGTGTGTAGAATGACCATATTACATGCAAACTGATTGGATAATTTTCTGTTCTTAGGGCAGCGCTGTCATCACTATAGTCGCTGCGCCCTGATATGTGGGTTATAATAAATTCTCTGAACCCGCCCCCCCCCCCCTACTTTCAGGCTGTCTCTCTCAAAGAGGAGCTATATTTGCCGCGGAGCAAACGAGAAGACGACAAACAATGTGTTCACGAGGGATTGCTGCAGAATCAAAAACAGGACGTTCAGTGAGGGATGTTGGTGAAAGAAGACGACGAGGTTTTTTGAAGCGTGAGCTGCACTGGCCGAGGTTGAGCAGTTCGCGTGGCTCATGGAGAGCCGTGCTGCGCAAGCGCGGCTCGTGGCGGCGCGGTCCACTTTATGATCACGCAAGGGGTGGCCGGGTGTGGAGCCGATTGCTTGTGCGTCGCAGAAACACCGGCGTGCGCCTGAGGAACCACACCCCACGCGTCCAGTGTCTTCACCTACCTCCGTTCCGCACGTGATGGCCCGGTCCACTTAATGATCATGCGAGGGGTGGCCGGGTGTGCAACCGATGGCTCGTGCGTCGCAGCAATATAGAGGGCCGTTTGCCAGTGTGGTATAGCCATGGAGAAGGAGAGCGAAACGGCGCACAGCTGGCGCACTTGAGCCGCCGCCGCCGCGACTGGACTGGACTGGACTGGACTGCACTGAACTGGACTGGACTGGACTGGAATGAATTGGATTGAATTGGATAGGAAATCGTTTTAGCAGCAGTTTACATGATAATCAGCTAATCCTACACAACCAGGAAACCTAAGAATAACCGGCTCAACCTTATCTCACGCGACGTATATCCTGGCATAGCCGATCGAGCTAAGCCACTGATAATTTTTGGGGGATCGATTCTGAATGTTAGCGGCAGCCCAGCCTTTCGTTCTGTAAATAGTGTAAATACATTTTTCTCTACCGCACCCTCACCTCGTAACATATTGTGGTGAGGTGCGGGGTACCGGTAGAAGTTGTTCTGGTGGGGCGGAATGAACGACTCTGGCAGTATCGAGCGACGTTGCGCGTTGCGCTTCTAGCGTTGCGCGGTGTGGGGGAACTGGTAGATGATTATGAGCACCCAGGACAGGCTCTGCTTCGCTACTTCTTGGGTGCTGCTCGCTTGTTGTTTTACGGTGAACCCATTACGGGACCTATAGCAGTCCAAACGTCGGCTTTGTGTACGCGCGTTGCTAAACCAATTAGAGACTTCTAGTCGGGCAACGCATATTTGGATACCAAAGCATCCTCTGCAACTGACATAAGCGAGAAAAAATTGGTTATTTGGGAGTTGTATGATCGGCTAAAAGAGGACTCGCGGGGCCCGCTGGCAACAGTTAACGTCAGCGGTGCTTCCTGCAGACGTTCGTGATTTCGGGTGGCTGCGTGGCTGGAGAGCCCTGCCGACGTGTGACCACCTTCCAGAATTAGGTGTGGTTCGCTCTGCCCGGTGTCCGCAATGCGGACGCAAAGAGACTTTAGAACATGCTCTTTTTTGGTGTCGTGTGGCCGCCACATCCTGGGTTTTACTGAGCAGAACGCTTATGCTTAGCCTGGTAACTTAGCCTGATATTCGTAACTTCGTTACGAATACTTCATGCTACGAGAATCCTGACATCGGATAGCTGAGTGCCTCAGAAAGATGAGGACGTTTTCACTTGTAACACTACGCCAACTAACGTAAATGCAATTTCCGTTGGAGATACGCCAGGAACGTCTTTCCCGAGGATTATTCAATTATTGTCTGCGGGGCATCTTTTTCCCGCTCAGTCGGAATGAACCGCCCTTTATCAAAGCGCTTTCAACTTTTATCCAGTGAAACTAGTGCCGCCATGTAATGCAATTTGTAAGAAGACATATCCCATTCGCTTTATTGCAGCGTACCGTCTGAGTGCCACCGCTAAACGTTTCAGTTTCTTGCTACTCTCAGCCCACGTGCCTGAACTGATTATTGAATCTGGGAAAACATTTAACTTTCCTGCAAAGGTATCATATGTTTTCTTTTTCTGTCACGCTCTACGGCTCACTATTTCAGCCCTGCAGGCGCAGGAAGAAATGTATTTGGCCCACCATACCGCACGCACGCACGCACGCACGCACGCACGCACGCACGCACACTTATTCCATCTCACTACCCGGTGCGCATGTATGCGTCCTGTTTAAAAACAAACAAAACTCGCGAAGTCATGCAGTTTTTCAGCCTTTAGCCTACTTACTGCAAGGCACCGTCGGTAGCGCTAAGCAGGTGCCGAAATTACGATGAAGAGCAAAAAGAGAAATTTGACGGAAATAGTGCGGAAGGGGGGCGCACATGCTCACACGCCACCGGTCTCAAACCAAGCAACATACAACTAGATTCGGGCTGCGCAGTTCAGTACATGCCATTCCAGCTTACTGACAAGCGTCTTGCTCCTAGTACCGCGTCCGGCACAATTTAGTCAATTTAAATGTCCATATCAACGGGATTCAAAATCCCCAGCAGCTGTACCAAATTCTCAATCTCCCTTCTAAGATTGTCGCCAAACTTCGTCTGCACGGGACAACACACGTCTGGATTCCGCGTAGTAAGAAGCTGTCGAAGTCTTGGTAAGAGCCAAATAGGTCGACTGCTCCTGGATTTTACAGAGTTCATGATTGCTTACTGCATCGCCAAAAACCTAAATTACCCCCATAAAGGGGCCATCGAAGAAGTCTCCTGTTAGACCTCTGAACGAGAGATTTATCACCTCATCAAACAGCCTGCGCCTGACACTTAAGTTAAGGCTACCGAGGTGTCTTCCGATCATAGGCAGGCGATAAGCGTTGCAGCTTCACTCACCTCTCAACTGCGAGATTGGTGCGAGTAGATATCGAGGGCTGACGATGATGATTACCGGGATAATGGTGGTGCTCAGACAACCGCGTTTGTTCTCAACGCTGTGCTTTTCGGGCAGGAACTGGACCTTCCTGTCAAGTATGGCCTGGAAAAGAGGCAAAAAGATGCTCTTTGCAACTGTAAGTTAAACACAACAAATGTTATTGTTGATAGAAAGTAATCCAGCAGCGGCTTTGCTAACAATACGAAAGGATACGCGAAAAAATAACAGAAGGAAAAGAACCATCCGCTGTCTGCCGGTCGGTCTCAAGGAAATGCTCCCCTTTTCAAACTTATAAGTCTCAGCGCCTTTTTTATCAATCGTAAACACATAGAAAAGCTTCTTGGGGGAGAATAGTTTCGGGAGGAAGTGAAACGGCTCCGGAGTCATTCCATCTGCGTTCCTCGTAAGTGGGATAGCTGAGAGACTCAATTGCTTTGTTTATTGCTTTGTTGCTTTCCTTTGTTTGTTTTCATCAGTTGCTTTCTCCGCTCGGAATGTCAGAATTTTTTCCCCCGAAAAAAGTAAGCCATAAATACATCTGAAATAGAGAGAGTGGGTGTTCTGAAAAAAAAAAAAAAAAAATCTCCGCGAAGGGCATTGTCTGGGCAGCGCGAATTTCTGGTTTGACATTCAGCATATCAAATGTGAGCAAATGCAACCCAACCAGAACTACGCTTTTTTTGCGGAGTGAATGGCATGTCAAAATAATCAAAACCGACCGTTTTTTTTTTCTGTGCAGGTGTTGTAGCGCTAAGATGAGCTATGACAAGGGCCAGATCCTGATCACATTGAAAGAAGCGATGAAATTTCGCAGAGGTAAAACGTGTCTTGCAGCTGATAGCTTAGCTTTCTTCGCTTTTAGAGGTATCGCATGCAAGGACCAGAGAGCGCTGTATGAACAAACTCAGTGTTTGTTGCTGGCTGCTTCGTAGTGAAGGCCACATGCGTGTGCACCACCCACATGTTCAGTCGACGTGCAGCGCTGGGTTAACTTCCCCCGGATCATTTACTCTGCCATCTGAAAACACGTGGCCTCCTCCTCCTCCTCCTCCTCCTCCTCCTCATCATCATCATCATCATCATCATCATAGGCAGCCTATTCTGGTCCACTGGAGGACGAAGGCCTCTCCCATCGGCCTCCAACCGCTACTGTCCTGGGTTGCTCGAGACCGTAGTTTACAACCGAATTTCTTTATTTCATCCCTCCATCGGTTAGTGGCTTTCGCCTTCTTCTAGACGCATCTCTTGGTATCCACTGTTACCCTAATTGTGCACCGGTTGTCCGTTCGTCTCAGAACATGGCCAGCCCAAATCCCTTTTTTTTTTCTTTATTTCAACTATGATATCTTCAACTCTAGTATGCTCTCCGAGCCACGCAGCTCGTTTCCTGTCCCTGAGTGTTATTCCTAACATTATTCCTTCCATGGCCGGTTCAGCCGACATAAGTGTGCTTTCTATTTGTTCAGTAAGGTGCAAAGTTTCAGCTCCGTATTTCACCACCGGCAGTATGCACTGCTTGTAGGTTTTTCCTTTGAGTGACGGAGGGAGCTTACTTTTCATTATTTGGGAGTGCTTGCCGAGTGCTTCCCAACGCATGCATACCTATTCAGCGCCGGATTTCTCTCTCGTGGTTGGTCAGCACTAACCATTTGTCCAAGGTAGTTGTGTTCTTTTACTTCTTCTTGCGCTTCCTTTCCTAAGCTAAAGAGGACGTTTTTTGGCGTGCGTATCCCTTATTACTTCAGATTTATACACATTTATTTTAAGCCCCACGGCGTGCTTTGTGATTGTAGCTCCTCAGGCATTGTTTGCAGGTGTTCTGCAGTCTCACTCAGCAAGACTGTCGTCCGCAATCCTGAAATGGCTCAAGTATTCCCCGTTTATTCTTAATCCTATGTTTTCTCACCGCAGATTTCTAAATAACCCCTCCAGACATGCTGTGAATAGTTTTGGAGAGATGTTATCTCCCTGCGTTACTCCCTTCCCGATCGAAAATTCGTCACTATGATTGTGGAGGGTTTATCTAGCACGGCTGCGGGGAGAACGGAATCAAACGGTTTCTCATAATCTATAAATGCCATGTAAAGTGCTTTAATATACTCTGAGAATTTTTCTATCACTTGATTGACGAGGTGAATGTGATCCATGATTGAGTTCTCTTTCCTGAGCACAGCCTGCTCTCTGGGTTGCTGGGAATCGAGGCTGTCACCTATGCGGGTAACTATAACTTGGGTAAACAACTGAGGGTATGCTGATGGGTCTGCGATTCTTGACATCCTTGGCATCTCCCTTCTTATGAACCAAATCCTTGTGGCATTTTTGCAGGCTATGGGCACTTTTTGTGTCTTCAAGCATTCTGAAAAATAGCACAGCAAGCTTTTCGAGTACAATATCTCCTTTCTCCACAAGATCTACGGTCATGCCGCTGTCACCTGCAGCTCTTCCTCTTTTCATGACCTTGAGAGCCTTTCTTACGTCCTTTTTAGTTACTAGTGGCACATCGAAAGTTAAGCTTGTATTCTCAGCAGTATCCCCTGGTATAACGTCGCTAGCATACAGTCTCGTGTAGAATCGTTCTGCTACCTTTATTATCTGGTCCAAGTTGTGCGTTATATTACCCTGCTCCTGTCCGAGTGCATACATCCGGTCGTTACCGATGGCTACTTTTCTCTTAGTTTCTTTCAAGCTTACACCTATTTGCAGCATTTCCTCGATGAATCCCTCGTTATATGCACGAAAGTCATTTGTCTTATTTCTGTTAATCAGTTTTGAAAGCTCGGCTAATTCAATGGAATCTACCGCACTTGACAGGTTCATGTTCTTACTTTTGGCAATTAGTTCCTCATTTTCTTAGTTTTCCAGTTTCTTCCCTACATGTTGCTTCTCCCTACATGTTGTTTGTTCCCTACATGTGGCGTCATCCAATGATACTTTATTGTCCTATTCCAGCAAATGTGCATTGAACATGCGTTCTTGCGCGTCGAAGTAGACAATAAAACATTACACGTGGAATTTACCTGCGCGAAGGTGGGAATTCTGGACCCGCACTTCATGCTAGGCTGCCAATTCTCCCCGGCTTCGCAGATATTGTGCAAGAACAAACAAGAAAACACCGCTATAAACGTATGCGTGCGCTTTTAAATTAGCTTACCATAACAAGACCAATACGGATACACAAAATCACACCACGAAAACTTGTTAACAAAATTGGTCGTGATGTTGCTCACCACAGTGCGAAGGGAGACTGAAAAAAGTTATATTGTCCAGTATACGTCAGAGGAGTGCAGTATGGAATGACCAGACCCTATTTTTAATTTATGTTTCCGAAAATTCACACCGAATCCTATTCATCGCGGAGAAAGTGCTTTGGAGAGTGTCATTTCTTTTGCAACATACCCCCAATCGATCGCTCACGTTGGCTATAACAACACGCTGGTACGTGGACCGCGAGGTCTATAGTTTAGCAATACCACAGCGCTGCTGTGTCGTGTCTTGCTTGTTTATGGCCTGTAGCGATGGATCATATTTTTACTAAAATTTAGCACTATTCCAGCATCTTGACCTGTTAAACCTGTGTGTGAAGAAACAAACAGTCGATGTGATTTTCCAATGGCTGAAAATGAAAATTCACATGAGGAAAATACCATTAAAAATCACCAAAAACCAGAATGACGTCGCTGTGATAATCACTGCGGGGGCGCCATTGGCGCCGGGATCTTCGGCAGTGTGACCAGTTATCGACCACCACAAGGTTTTATACTAGCAAGAAATAGTGCAGTCGTGGATTTCATGAGTTGAACTGCACAGTGAAGCTACAAAAAATGTCTCCCCCATCCACGCTGTGAAGAAGATTGGACTGTATACGACACCACACAACAATTACCCATGTGACGTCACTTGAATTTTCACACGTGGCTGTACACGGAGGGGAACCAGAAATGAACCAGAACCAGAAGTGAACCAGAAGTGAACCAGAACCAGAACTGAAACCAGAAGTGAAATGTTGTTAAACACACTTTCTAGTACTGCACAACGACATTCATGACTGCTTTATGTTCTTCTTCTTTTGGCTGTTCTTCCGGCGTCTTTCTTTCCGTGGTCTACCCAAGGTAGCCTGGAATGAACTGGAGGAGGTGCTATACCGGTCTCCTTTTCTATATATGAAAGCGTGGTGACGGCACTACGTCATTTCTATGCTCTTTGGTACTGTTTCACTCGGAGTATCTTACGCAGCCGTGATTTTTACCTGTATAGCCAGTCCCCCTGGGTAGGTATGTGTACGCTGTCAGTGAGTATGTGGACGCCGTTTTAATTAAGGGTGGTAGTTTTCTGTTGACATCGGCACGAAAATTTGCTTGGGTGGTAGAGGTATACCGGTCTCCCTTTTTATATATTGAAGCGTGGTGACGTCAGTACGTGATTTTTATGTGGTTGGGTATCTTTTCACCCGGAGTAGCTTACGCAATAGTAATCTTTACCGGTATGGCAAGTCCCCCTGGGTAGATATGTGCCTGCCTTCTTAATGGTGATAGTTTTCTGCTGACATAGCCACGAACATTTGCTTGGATGGTAGAACTATACTACTTCGCAGTAATATGACCCGATCAATTCACGTCTGTATTCTCAGCAGCAAGGATTCGAGAACAAACTCACCTAGAAGATATTCAGTTCACGTTAAGCGAAAAAAATGGGGTTGGGTTGGGCAGCCAGGTCGTGTAATGCCAATGAGGGAGGAAGGGGTGACCATCCGTTTACCAGATGGGTTGCCACTGTATAATTAACGAAACAGACAAAGACCACTGATTGGATTGAGGGATGAAGTAAGAAATTTCAGGAGAAACAAATAGGCTAGGCAAACTCGCGAAAGAGGCGCCCGGAAATCTTACAGTCCTTCGCCAGCAGTGCACACAAAAAGAGTGATGATAATGATTGTGATGATCATGACAGCTTTAAGAACCATGTCCACGCCGAATTCGCGGTTCTCCTTCATGGTGATTTGATCACTGCAGGCTCCCAGTACTGAGTGAGCACACGCAGGGGCCTAGAATGATCCTAGTCCCTTCTTCACAGTATTCCCTTTTATTTTCGTGAGTTTCGCCCCAGCTATGACGCCCTCTCCGGGCTGCAGGGACCATGCACAGATAAAACAATGCAGAAGAATCAAAGAAGCGGTGTTTCATGAACGAGACGGGGCAACGCGGGAAAGGGGGAAGTCACTCACACACATCGCCAAGAAGTATAATGCGGGATTTTATTCATAGCACATCCTCCCACATGCACGCAAGCTGGGATACGAGCGGCAACAACTTCAGTGAACACAAAAAGAAAACTCGCACGCTGCGCGCCAAGATACCTTCAAGTTTTTCGCTTAAAAAAAATAGCGCGTACTCGGGAGACAGGCTGTTTTTTAAGCTGCTCAGCCGCTTCCACCGACGCACGTGGAGCTCTATCTGTATGGCCGTTCAAGAACGCAGTTTCTGCTCAGAGAAAGATTGTGCAAGTTTGAGTCAACGTCAAAGTGCGTGATCAACCAGGTAAAAAACAAGCCGGCAAGCCCACCCAACTTTTTTTCGGGTTTGTTTTTCTACTTTTGCATTGCAAAAGTTTGAAGCAGTTAACCCCGCATCGTTCCTTCCGCTCAGCTTCTTTCTTAAGAAAGTTTAGGGCACCCATCGAAAGTTTTAACCATGTCTGGTAAACAGAACCTCCCCTATGTAGGAGATTTTACTGCAGACTTAGCACAACGCTGGTGATTTACATTAATCAATAACTCGAAACTACGCCACCCCCCCCCCCCCCCTCGCCCGGCGAAGTGCTTTTTGGTTGGGACGCAAATAAATTCTGCAAATAAAAGCGCGAAGTTCGAAAATAATCACCAGAGAAGAACTGCGTACAAAGGAAGCGTTTCTGGCGCCAAAAACGAACTCTTTAAAGCCTGCACTGAACCAGAATGTTTTCAAGGAATGAAAATAACTCCGAGAGGAGCAGTTACAATCCACTTTATGATCACCAATTAAACCTCCTCGGTCTCTCTTTCTCTGTCTTTCTGTTTGACTGATTCCTCACAAAAGGCCCGAGCAAGTGAAGGTAAATTTGCGAACCTGGAAGAAGCACTAGCAGGGCACGGACACACGAAGACAAAAAGGTTCGAAGGGCAGCACTGCCCCGCCCAACTTCATTCCGCTGTGCGCCGCGGTCTTTCATCGACAGGCGGCCGTTCGATGAATAGAGCGTGCTTTTCAAAGCTCGACCAGGAGGTGGATCCCGCGAACGATATGGAAATCGTAATCGAGTGAATAACACTATTGCAAATAGACCAGCCACAGAAATACACCAAGAGATAATGAAAGACAGGAGGGGTCAGCCATGCGCTGTTCTTGTACTACTTTGCAAGAACTGTAACCGTAAAAATTACATGAAGAAAAAAAAAAGTCTAGGTACCCTGTCAACAGCCAGCACGTGGGCTGCGACACATGGCTAAACAAAAAAGCAACTGAAGCCAATCACAGGGATCCGATTAAACACGAGCATACGAGCAAGGAGAAAGGAACGAAATGAGGAGTGAGCTATACCGACTTCCTCTTCTGTGTGCCGACAAGAAGCGAATTTAGGATGAATATGCACGTGGAATTTGAGAGGGGCTACGAGAGAGGCTCAAGATAAATCCGCAGGTATTGAACTCCGTACTGGATGGTCGGATACTATGGAAGAAAAATTGATTAGAACTCAGAATGGTTAACGAAGCCAAAACACAGGCCGAAATCACCGAGACGAAGCTTGCCGGAGGGTAGGGAGGGGGAACAGGGCTTTAATAAAAATGGGAAAGAACTGTCAAGAAAGAAGAAATGATTCTGATAGCCTAAAACCATGGAAATTAGCTTTCTCCCGCTTCGGGACTAAAGTGCGATGAGAAGGCCCAGTGCAGTGAGTTTAATTGAACGCAAAATTATTTTAAAAAAAGGCCAAGGACGAGCCAGAGAAGGAACTTCTAGTGTTCCAGGTCATTTACAAAAGTGGTTGACCGAATCACCCGTTAGCATGCACGTCTATTCAATCTCAGATGGGCGGAACACTGACAATAAAAAAATAGAAGCCCTAGCATGTGCCCTGGGGACATCGAAGCCTTTGGTGAAAAGGAAACAGAACCCATTGGTGCATCGGTTCTGTCCAGGGATGAGCGCATGTTGGCAATAGACCCTCGTATTTGGAACAAGAGTGCAACGTTTGAATTTGAGGGCAGACAACTTGTTAGTGATTAGCTTTAACTTTGTATCTCAGTATTTTGATAACTATAAAAAAAATTAGCACCCTTTTCTTAAGAAATTCGAGAAAAGCGCGAAAGTTAAAAGAGTGTCAACCTTCGCTGAAAGTGGGTCCAATCGATCGTCAAACGCTCCAAGACCGAAAGTGCAAAAGAAAAACGAACACATGCGACGATTTTTCTCGCACGAAGTAAATGCATCGATCTAAATGTATACTGAAACGTGATTTATGAGATAAATGTATAAATGTATAATGCTGTACTCCTTATTCATGAACGATACGTGTATTGTTTTATCTAGAACCATTACTTTTTCGCGATCCTCAAGTAACCGTTCTGACATAGTGGCATCCCGGTTTAACGCTCACGCCGCCTGTCCAGAGATCTTAGAGCTTTTCGGTCGATCAACTGGCCTATGGGGAAATGCACTAGTTTCTGACAGAAGGCCATCGGTTCCCCTAATAAAGCTTTCACTTTAAAAATAAAAGACGGGCAACGAAGGGGGAGGGCCTTTGTGTCCAAACAGAACACGTTTGCCAGGGGCTGTGATGCTGACGCACGTCTACATCGATGCACCGATGGATATCCGGCCACGTGGGCGACGCATAAGTGTGTGGGTGCGGGAGCGGAGTAACGCTTTAAAAGGCATGCCCACCTCGCATTTGTCAGTCCTTTCCTCTGATTGCGGCCGATAAACGTTGTTAAAGCGCAAAACTATTCTGTTTGCACACAGAAATCTTTTTTTCTAAAAAGAATATGGATAATTGCGTTATTGATGTCACCACTGAATCGTTAACACTGAATCTGGGTAACGCGCGTTTATGCCACGCCTTGGTTAATGGTGGGCGCGTTCTTAATATGTTTTCCGCTCCTTAATAAAAACTTAATAAAAGCTTAAAAATAAAAAAAATAATAAAAACTTAATAAAGAAAAGTCTTCTGGTCTTTGTCCCACTTGTTCGCATTTTGGAACATTCATGAATGATTGAAGGAAGAAACTTTTATTCCAACATAAGGATGGCGACTCGGCCTCGGTGAGGTACGGGTGGGAAGGGTGCTGTCAAGGAAGTTGGGACAAGTTTACATGCGCAAACGGACGCCGGTGGCGGAGAGTTAAGTCCCACAATGAGGCGAACACCTTTTTGGCTGTGGCTGCGGTTGGGTAAAGCCAGCCTGCAAACACGTGACGCTGCTTGTATTGCAAGAGATCCGTTCCGCGTGTCTCTCGTATTCATGCCCTGGGCCCGCATCTTCAGCGTACTCTTCGATTAGGCCTTCCACGAACTGATGCAACCGTTCTTTGCCGACTCTGGCTTGTAGTCGCCTTCACAAATGCCTACTCCCATTTGATTGGAATGGCAGACAGTGTGATGTGTGACGTCTGTAACACACCGGAGACCACGCGCCAAGTTCTATGCGAGTGTCCACGTTTTTATCGGCAAGAAGGCAACTCTCGTCAACTTTAAAGAATCTCGATTCTCGGCGGCCGTTCTCTGAGGAGAGAATACTGGGCCACTGGCCTTCTGCGTCATCTATGCACAATGCAACAAAATTGCTCCCGTACATCTTAAAAACAACGAACTTGCACAGAAGACTGTAGCACAAAAGGCTACTCTCTATGAAGTCAATGAACTCTATCGTCTATAAAGTCGTACCGCTGGCCACACCTCTTTACGATTTGTCCTTACCTCCCCCTTCTTTCACTGTTTTCATCTTTTTTCCCATTGTTCGCCTTCCCCACGTGTAGGATGGCAGACTAGGCCCCAGTCTGGTTGACATTCCTGCCTTTCCTTTACCTTTATTCCTTCCTTCCTTCGCAACGCGTGCAGTCATGTGCCCGTCCAGCGTAAACGGTCAACGTTTGGTGTGTCTCCTGCAGAGCACGTCACGTACGTGTGTGGTGTTACAGTCAGGGATCCGAAAAAAAAACTGGCCATGATTTAAAACCTCCCGCTTCCTTCATTTGGCGTTCCTCCTTCTAGCATAGCAGTTAAGCACCAGTACCTCCTATAGTGCTCTGCTAGTGCGCTAGTCGACCACGTGGTCCACGCTCCGACCGGAACTATGACGCTGCCTACTGGCGATGTCGAAACAGAGTTATCAAATCATACCACCGCGTTCTAAAGTTTCTGACGTAAGAAATGCTATCGCACACTAAACTCCACAACTCCCGACATACGGCAACGCACTGGAGCATATATAGCTCGGCTTCTGCTAACATTCATTCCACGGCCCAGTCATTATTTTTCCTTTCGCGTTGTGGCAGCTTGCCCCGAACCTGCCCTTTATGGCATCCCATGACCGGTGATGACGCAGGCAGCCGCTGTTTAGCCTTCTTTTGTTCCCACGCGTCGAAGACTGTGCACTTGAAGGGAAACCCTGATCGGGAGCTGCCACAGCATAGAAAAAAATCTAAATCGAGCAGAAAACGACGCAACGGGATTTCCGAACGTGTAATCCCATTTCTATCAAGATCACGGGTGTCTACTGTTGCTATTTCGGCTCTAAGTGGCATGCGTTTCTAGGCGGAAAGTGGATGCCGAGTCGTATATGCTTTGAGTTTCCCCAACTGGCTTTTCAGAAAAAAATTGCTTGTGGTGTATATTTCGTCTTGTATTTTGCCCACGACGTGAGAGGACTGCCTGAGTAAACATCTAAAGAAAAAGGAAAAGGCTAGGTAAGGTTAGCAGAACGGGAACAGTAAAGCGCATTATATCATTTCATGATCGTATGGCTGTAACGGCTACTATCGGCTGTAACAGCTACTAGCGATCGCATGACTGTAACAGCAGCCGAAAGCGGTTTCAACACCCAGAATTTTCTCTTGACGTTGCTGTCAAATGTATCAAAGAATGTGGCTGATCGAAAGAAAATATTGCAAAACGGATGGCTTTTCTAGAATTCTATGCTTAGGTTCGAACGAAGACGTGTAAATGGTTTCAGCAAGCAAGAGAAAGTCTCTGACCAAAGAGTCTGAGAGTAACACGAGCACTGGAGGGTGAGTTGACAGATCCGTTTGGCATGCAAAGCCATCACTCTTGATCACCCTCTTCTATGTAGCAAATGATTCAGTTTTTGCTATACTCTACTACCCAGCAAATCGTAAAGCGTAAGTTCCTTCTTGTTCCTACTTGTTCCTTCTGCCTCTTATCTCCAGTGCAGCGTTCCTTTCATTCGCGTGCGTTGTGTGCGCAGGCAGAATTGACCAATTGCTGCACGAGGAAAGAAATAGCAAGGAGGTTGGGGTGCGTGAGGCTGAAAGCGTTAGCATAATAGCAAGGGTAATAATAATAGTAAGGGTAAGGGAACGTAGGAAGTATAATATTGCCGTAGCCTTCTAGCAGCTAATTCTAGCTCTCCGCAAGCGACTAACCATACAAAAATAGCAAGAGTTAGGTAGTATTTATTGAAAAGCACCATAACGGCACCATAACTGGAAGATCACACGTTTCTTAGCTCACTAGGCTTTTCTTCGACGGCCATACTGACTGACTGGGCTGGACTGATTGACTGATTGATGGATTGAATGAAAGGTAATTGAGAAAATAAAGATTGATATGTTGAGTAAAAGTTACGTGAGAAAACGAAGTCAACGTGTGAGTTATGAAAGCCAACGAGAGGGAGCCAGCAAAAAGACGTTCTTCATGAGCCTGGCGGGGCCAGCCGAGCTAAGATGTCTAGCTTGATAGCCATATGAATGACGTGACCACGACAATGAAAAGAGTGATGCTGAAGATGTAGATGTAAACGGATGCGCTCAGTTATTTGTAATGCCTGGTAAAATAAATGAAATTGGCGCATCTTGCATTGGTAGATGGCTGGAGAAACAGCAGAGCTGGCGGCTATCTCCCGTCTTCGGAGACCCGCATGTTGAACGTCACATGTATTATCCAATTTGCCGCTGAAAGTTCTCCATCACTGGCAAGCCATGCTCGTTTCGTGCACAGGCTTTCACATCTGTCCCAAAGTGGGCCGAGAATTGGGCCAAAGTATGCTAGAATTCGAGGCCGAGTGTAAAGTGAACGCTCGCGCTACAAACCCAAACGAAACGCTGTGCGCCCGGAAAGCGATTAAGTTGCACACATCAACGTTGCCTGTTAAAAGATGGCTCAATAGTAAAGGTGTATATGTGCCTTGGTCTGTTAACTGTCGCTTGTGTAACCAGCCGGAGACAATTGATCACTGCTTTGTTTTATGTCGGGATGCTGTGTTTTTATGGGATGTTCTGCAGCGGACTCTTAAAAAGGACATAGACATCACCCCTAACAGTATACGATTCCTGCCAGTGATGAAGAACTGTTCCGTGCCATATGACCTTTTCGTGCTGATAGGATTGTTTAGCCTATGGAAGTGTCGCATGATTGACCGCCATGCCGAGGAACCTCGTGGAACTAAGTCAATTTTTCGCGAACAATGTGCGCTTGTGTACAGTGTCTATGCGGCGCAATCGCAGCGGCCGGACTAGTTGCATCTTCTTGAAGCGTGTGTGTGCCTGCCTGACTTAAAATGTATTAGTGAATGTGCCGTTATTGTAGTTAGGGTGGGACTTTAAGCTATTCGGGCTAGTTTCCCATGCAATAAAGAAAAAAAGCGATGATAGCTTTGTCTGATAGACGCCGGTTTCACAACGCGAGGGACAGAGATTGGATTCCGACCCGGGGAAGCGTTTTTTTTTTTTTTCAATTGGCTGCACATGGTACTGATCCTTGCCTCAACGATTGAGCGGTTTGTGTCTGGGTTGGTGGGTTACACAGACACTGAGGCATTGTTGTTGATTGTAGGGTTTAACGCGCCGACGCAACGCAGGCGATGAGGCGCGCCGTAGTGGAGGGCTCCGGATTAATTTTGACCACCTGCGGATCTTTATCGTGCGCCGAAATCGTGCGCCGATCTTTATCGTGCGCCGCTGAGGCGTACTACGCGGGACGGAAAGATACAGCCACACGATTGTCAATTAAAAGAAAGCTCCACTCCTCCAGGTTTTATCTCCCTAAGGACAGACACGTGTCGTTCGCTGGGAGGAAGAACGGCGGAATAGAAGGATCGTCCGCCGTAACAGAAGCGCGGATGGGCGCGAAAACTACAGAAAGCCGCTGCCGCCAGTGGCGTAGCCAGGGGGGGGGCTGACCGGGCTCAAGCCCCCCCCCCGAAATTTTTCCGGCCGGCGCCGTGCTGCCTGTTATGCCTGGTACGTCGCCTGTGAACAAAGGGGCATAACCTTCGGACGTGCTACTATTAAAAACATTCACGACTGAATGCCTGTCCTGACGCATTGGTGCTTACACAAAACGAAGCCCACAGTTCAGGATAATTGCGGAGGGCTGCAGCTCCAAAAGCGATGGCGCCTTCGGGTAAGCTCAGCCTACGGGACGCCAAAGGCGTGCGTTGTGTCCCTTTGTGTGTGGCATGTGGCCACACAGAGAATAATTGCCCGGCTGAGTCGTTCTCAGCAGAGTAGATTGACTCGTCACGGTATGGCCGGGGAAGCATGGAGTACGCAAAAAAAGAGGGACCGCCGGTCATTGATGAGTGAAGACTGGCACGATGAAGGCCCGAAAGGGAAAAGACGATCTTTGTATGCGGAAGCAGAACCAGTAAAGGGTCTGAAGAAAACGATGGTTCTGCGTATGGGGCGAAACGTCGGCTTTAGCAGGATGACTGACGGGGGGGTGGTGAGGGCAGAGGGCTTTTGTGGGTGAGGAGCACAGCAAAGTATGCCCCTCTTCTGCACGTCACCCCTTCATTCTTTTTCACGTTTCTGTGGAGCCTGGGAGGGTGTTGGCGTGGGATAATTGTATAATCTCAGCACGGCCTCCGCGATCGGCTGCCGGCGGGGGCCGGCAGCCGATCGCGGAGGCCGTGGTCTCAGCTTGCGCGCATTGCATGTCCTCTCCTGAAAGCGGTGTTCCAGACAGACATTTTCTCCTCCGCGATTAGGCAGATTCGTTCGGCGGTATTTTTCGCTAACCTAGGAGACTGGGGAACACCCACTTGACAAAAAGGGCACGCTGCCCCCAAAGCGGGTTTACATGAATGCGACAGCAGCGTATCGCATTGGTTCGTCTAATCCGGCGCGGCTTTATTGTAAGCGCGAAGGCGCGACAGTCATCAGCCCTACCGCGGGCAGACGGCGGTCGCGACCGTAACAAATACCCGATGGCCATCTTCGACCTCGGTCACAACTAAAGCCCCTCCATTGCGTCCACGGCTGCTTTTTGCTTGGGCGGTGGCTGCCCAGAGCTGTGTATATTCACGGGCCTGAGTCGCATTAACGCCCACATGAGAGAACGGTGCAAGGGCAGAAGCGCCCTGGCTTTGGGAAGCTCACACTCGAAGTGCCATGCAACACACAAAAGAGGTCGCAATTGTAAGTCATTTTCTTTCCTTGACCCCTGATTTATCCTTGCGTGATCAATGTATCTTTTAATATTTAAATAATCGCTTCCTAATATTTACGCGACGTCACAGTACCTTTATGTCTACGAGCCAAAAAAATTATATCTCCTTTTATTTCTAATGCAATTTTTGCGTTTGAATTGGTTGTTAAAAGGAGCGCCAGCTATGAACCGGGTAGGTACCTTTGAAAGAGGGAAAACAAATTCTACTGATATAAATGCTTAACTTTCCTATGGTGCACAAAGTTGACGAGGGTTACTCAAAGCGTATCGGGACAGCGTTAAGTTCACGAAGACGCTGTCCATGAAGAGTTAAAAATATATTTGTGTTCGCTGCAGCTTTAGTAGTTTGCTTCATCTACATTCACGCAACTCAATGTGAGGTAGCCGCTGTCACATGGTGTGCCCGTTAAACTTTTGTTGCCGCGTTTCATGCCGACGCGCGCATTCACTGTTACACCCAATTTTAAAATCATCATAGCAGTGTGCGCAAGTGAAGGACCTTTGTACTGGTGGCGAAGAAACGAACGTGCCTTTCTAGTAGAATTTTCCTTCACCTCTTTCTGGCCTTTTTTTTTAATTTTTCTGGGCTCAAGAGTATCGTTTTTTCAATGCTCAATCGATTTGGCATAATGGACGAATGCCGCAATTAAAAAAAAACAGGCTACAGACCGCAGGCCCTCTCAAGAACACCAGTACACTTCCACCCCCCGCCCCACATACGGGTGCGTGCTGAAGTGATTTTGCCTGGATCCACTACTGTTATACGTCCTAAAATATCGCATCAAGTAAATTTCGAGCATTATTTAAGTAACCGAAATGACCAAAGAATTATCACTGTAAACAACTTTGCAACTTTTTGCCAATGTATTGTGTCGTAGCCTGAAACCATGCTTCAATTTGAACATCACTGTCGCTGCCAACCAAGCGAGGGCCTTAACTGTACTAATACTGTCTGTTTCGTGCTGAAACACGGTAGCCTGCAGCATTTATGTATGCGGGGTCATGCCATTACGCATGTTTTCTTGTTGCTGCGGGCAACAAAATGCTGACTCATTTCGAGCATTGACCCAAGCCTGAAGGTCATGTTCAGCTTCCTACTGCACCCTGTTTTATGGTGGACCAAGGAGCGTCCCAACATAATAATATATTTCCATTTCCCGAGTCGCTAACGAAAACCGCAAAATTTCTGTGCGTCCTCCAAGGCTGTTTTATTGTTTACCTTTAAAACCGCCAGTGTGTGCTCGGCTCAACAATGGCAGCGCACGCGTCCACTAAACAGTACGTCCTTTCATTAATGTTTGAAACCAGAATCGTAGGACCCCATTATAATTCTTTCCTGAGATCTCGCGACAAAATTTCAAATGCAGCAAGATTTTGTTCAACTTGCATGCCTAACCGCAAGAGTATGGTCAAACAACGCCGTCTTTGCGTTATTATTTGTTATTGATAAATTTAAAGTTCGTTATTGCATTAAATAGTGAACTTTGCAGTGATTTGCTCTACCTGATCCAGGAGTGGTACTTACACCTAAAGGGGATTGCCGCCCCACAAAAGTTACTGAATAGTACACTCCTTCAGGCAGACTGTAGGGCATTTACGCACGAAGCATTGCAAACTTGACAGAGAATAATGCAGGTATTTCAGAACACGAAGGCCGAGCTCTTTACAGCAGAGTCGATATTTGGGCGTACCGAAATGTTAACCAGATTGGCGATGTTACAAAGCACCAGCTTCTCATATCTGTCTGGCGTCCTTAGAAGCTGAGGTGGACTGCGTCACAGAATCAAAATAGAAGCCGAAATTTCAACTGACATGGCTTGACAGTACCGTTGGCTGAATTATTCCGTTTTGCGTGAGGGCTAATCCTACCATGTTCGTGTAATTTTCGCCGTTAACAGCGCAGTTCTCGCGCGTGATGTCTGTGTAACGCTTCTTGTATGCATAATTCATAGCCTGTCTTTTTTTCGTAAGATAAAACCTGCGTTACATGTAACGGAAGTGCATAGACTGGGTGTATTCTGCACAAACTTTGCTCCATTGGCCTTACACTGGAAGATTCTGTACGGGCGCAGAAGGCTTATAAGCAAAGCAAAACAATTTCTGCATTTAAACATCAACAAAATAAAAAGATCTCATTTTTACGGCATACGTAATTGTATTGCGGATGTCACAGACACCATACTACACATGTTGAAATAAAGCAAGTAATCACATGAAACTGACCATTTAGTGCGATGCGTGCACAATATTCCCGTGCATGCAATGTACGTCCCGTATCACGGGCGCAAATTTGCACCGCGTGGTCTGCGGATTTTAGCCCAGTTTACAACTTCACCTGGCACAAATACAATCATAACACCAATATCATGAGAGAACCTTAAAGGGCCTATTTGAAGACAAAATACAACCTAGTTCAATTTAATAGCACTAGCCTTTGGTAACTCGCACAGCTCCATTCCAATCACAGACGTTTTTTTCAACCGAAGCAATGCAACAGATGTCAGAAATTTTCAAAATTTTGCTCTGCAGTGAAGTAATATGGGCAGGAGTGATGTATACAGGCCAGCACTAAAACGTAGTTATGAGTATGCTAACTGCACGTTAGAATTCAAATGATCAGATCAATGGAGGCCCCTCTACAATCGCGCAATCATGTTCCTTGGCGGTGACTTAGGTCGTTGGGCCAATCGTGCATACAAGATCCTGTGATGCCATAGTGAAATCGCCGCCGAGAAGTGGGCGGAGATTCGCCACTGCTTCAAATGTTTAATTGACTGATTGATGGATTGTAGGGTATAACGCGCCGACGCAACGCAGGTGATGAGGCGCGCCGTAGTGGAGGGGCTCCTGATTAATTTTGACCACCTGGTGATCTTTAACTTGCGCCGAAATCTTGTACATACGGGCGTTTTTGCTTTTCTCCGCCATCAGAAAAGCGGCCGCCGCAGCCGGGAATTGAACCCGCGTCCTCATGCTCAGCAGCAGAACGCCCAATGTTTAATTTATTATGTCGATTATTCATTTGATTAGTTTGAGATAGAACTGGTATCATTGTTATTGGGACAAGACAGTCTTTTTAATGAACCCAACATGTATTTTATCTTCATAGCCTTTAAGGGCGCTTGCAAACTCTCGCGCTTTTTTTTCTTTTGGTGGGGGGGGGGGGGTGGAGGACAACCTATTGCCCCCCCCGAACAAAAATCCTGGCTACGCGCCTGGCTGCCGCCGCCATTTCCACCGCTAGTTCCAGATCGCCGAGTAGCTTGGAATCTCTCCCGGATGAACAGCAACGCCGACCTGAGCCAATATTTCTTCTTCAGCGTGAGGGGCTTTCAGAGCAACAATTTTGGCGGTGCCTTTCACTTCTAAGCACACCCACAAACTGGTTGACGGTTAATCAGGCATGAGTTGGGATTGGAAGGAAACGGGAGTAGGGGGGCGTGCACGCGTAGATATAGGTTTCATGACCTTAATGATTATATGTCGGTTGTTCTGGCGGGAGGTACTTCACACACCGCCCCAATGCGAGCTTCACGCTGTTCCCAGTGGCCAAGCGGATTGCGTTGGTATGTTACGCAGACAGTAAGATGCCTATGACACGCACGGGAAGAAGACAGCTCTATGTTCGTTAACTAGAATAAATCTCGAGTCCTTCAAAGTTTCATTCGGCGAAGTGCTAATTTCCCGATCGCAAATTACAAGCATGGTTTGTTTCGCGAATTTCGTTCAGCTTTGCAGGTCATCCTTCTTCACAGAGTGGAAGGGCGCTAATGTTTTTTTTTTAAAGACGATAGTCTTTCTTGGGCTACTTAAACCCAGAAATTCTGGTCTGTCTGTCCATCTGTCTGTCTGTCTGTGACTCGATTCAGCCACCCGGCCAAAGTCAAACGTCTACTGCCCAATAGCCTTATACTCACAGCCAAATGTAAGCGTCTAAGCCCGGTTTATATCTTCATACTTGTCAACTTTGTTGAACATGAACAAGACATTACCCAAATATAAGACCAAAAATTGATACACAAGAGATATTTACAGTGTTCCTTTATTTAAAAAATTATGGATGCTTGGTTTTTCGATAGCAAATGATATTCTACATCTACTACAGAAAACCAACCGATAAAAAATCACGCGGAAACTGCAACGAAAGGTTCCACTAGCTAGATTCCACGTTCTGCTTGGAACGCACGTGAAGCACGGCCACACGGTTCTAGAATCAGACCTGTAGCACTGGAACGCGGTAAATTCAAATCGCCTTGAGCAAACCCTTAGTGTGTTTACCTTGGGGTGAGCGCGACGGAACAGGAACAGCATGAGAGGTGAGCGGGAAAGCAGAGGGGGGCATTTCCTTGGCAAATGTCTACAAAGACTATCGTCTGTTGACGAAATTTGCAACAAAAGAAGCAGATACGCGGCCTTCTTTTTTTTTTTTTTTTTTTGAGGAGCACGTTCTCAACACCTGCTCGTGGGCTAATTGCCTCCTCGACACTTTCCCTCACACTTCTACGTTCCCTCACACTTCGATGGATACTGCTCGGCCTAAAAATCTTCGTGCTTAAGAACTCAATAGGCCGACGAGGGAAGCCAAAACAAAACCCAACGGGTCAATCAGAAAATCCAATTGAGCTTTATGGTAGGGTTACCCGCCCTCTGTGAGGTATTCATAGTGGAGAAACCAGGTCCTCGGTGGCAGTCAGGGCCCTGGGCACACGGCGTCACTGGACAGGGCTGAAGGCTGGTAAGCCGAACTGCCCACCACTAACATCTGTTCGAGGTATTAGAGATGAATGATGCGGGAGGTATAAAAGCCCTCCCATATCATGTGGAAGAGGGCATGGGATGGTATAGAGACGAACGCAAGAGAGGTGACAAGATAAGCTCTACTCACAGCTGATTTATTGCATTTGTAAGCAACAACACATACAACTCAGTGATGCGCACATCGCCTGCATATCGCTGTGTTATATGTGTCCGCAATAACAACAGCACCTGTCTGATGTGTCCGCAATAACAACAGCACCTGTTGTGTTCTTTACAGGTTTCATTCATTCATTCATTCATTCATTCCGAGTTCTCTTCAGCTTTTTGTCCACTTCAGTCAATATTATTAACCATGATCGTGGAGCACAATGCACACCTGTCTCGAAGGAACACAATCTGCTAGCAGACACAAAAAATGACGCATCTTCATCATCATGAATGTCGTAATGAGCGGGATTTTAATAATACGGGGATGACATACTCCTAACTAAACTCAGAAGCCCAGTAATTGCAATCACGACGCCGCCTTTTTATTTCGTGTTGGCATGCACGAAAACAAAGCATTTTCATCTACAGGCTGGGCAATTTTAGTGTAGTAGACCCCATAGTAGAACGGTAATAATGTAGACGGGCCGGCCCACAAACTCTACGTCAATAAACTAACCCCTTCTCTGCCCGAGGTTCACGCATTACCGTCAATCTACGGTAAGCACCCCATCACACCGCGACTCGAGTACCCTCCGCGTTAAGGCGGTCTCTGCGTATGCAACAAGAGCGCTAAGGAACGGAAGATGCCACAAAACAACTGCAGGCGCCCACAGGCGTGGGTTTCCCGGAGAATAAACGACAGCTAGTCCTCCTTACTTAGTTGCGGCGAGCTCAGATTCCGGCACGTGGAGATGAGAAGCGCACAAACGTGCCCTTATCCGCTTTCAGTCCCGCCTCCCTTACTTCCTTCTTAGTTCTTTCCGTCCCTGTACGAGCTACTGAACGCACAAGCAGCGCAGAGTGCGGTGTTACGGAGTGCATCCCTCAATGCGCCCATGACACCGGAGAGCGTAGGAAGGCTCCGACGGAGACGCGCCTCTTGGCAGCACTCAGTCTAAGTGGGGGGAGAACTTACCCCTAAGCGTGAAACACAAAAAAGAACGAAGGCGTACGTCAGCGTCCTTGCAAGATTGAGCGAAAGAAATAGTTGGTGTTAACGGTTTCTTCATCTTGTCTCGATCTGAGACCCAAGTGCCGACGTGTGAACCGAGCCCTCAAGAACAGGACAGCGTCAATATCGAACGTAGGAACGAGCAGGCAGAACTAGAGAATGTGCCGCACTGCCGCGTCCTTTTCATCAGTCACTCTATATTTTCCTGCTGCCTTTATTCTCTGCGTCTTTTCTTTTGTTCCTTCACTCCATCCTCTTTTCTGAACTATTGTTATTCATCTTACACCCATGTGACCACTCTTCATTTGCAAGTAATAACAGCATGTATTAAGGCGGAAGGTTTAAGTGCCTCGTGCGAAAAAACCGGGTTGTTGTTTCTGCTGTCCCGTGCAGAAAACGGCTACCTTTGTAAATAGTAAAAGAACAAAACATTTGAGTCGATTTTGAATTGAACCGGAGTCTACATAGTAGAAGCGTAAAAAAAGCGTTTGAGTTCGTACGAGAATTGAACCGGAGTCTCCAGAACAGAAACAGGTTTTGTTTACATTGCGCTACCTCTACAAGCTGCCAGCAGCGGAACAAGAGTTAGCCAGTGCGTGCGGTGCTGACGGGTTGTCACGTGACAGGTGAACGCGACGGCACTTGAGTAAAGCAGCTGCACACCAGCCACGAAGAACTCGGATTCCGGGGAAGCTGTCAAGCGAACTGTGGCCTGTTGACGTAATCGAGTCAAAAGACAAAGAAATGACACAGAAAAAACAAAGAAAGTGAAGAAAGAGATACAATTACTATTTAACAGCAAAGAAGTGGTTAATGGGTATCACCAGAGGAAACTATAACAGGCCTTCGCCTTCAGAGCACGAAAGCAGAGTCAAGTGTCTAGATAATTGTTTTGCGGTATTTGGTATAATGCGGGCTTTAATTAACTGCATTAACACGTGCGCTGCCAGGTCTATCCCTACTTTTTGATGCGCAGCTGGGTACCACACGCCACTGTACGCATCGCAATCATCGTTATTACCCACGTTTATTAGGTATTCGTTCAATTGCCCTGAATATTTGGTTTAATTATCTAAGCTACCTTTTACATTTCGCTTAATTCGCTGGAAGCGTCAAGATGCGTTCCACAGCGTGAGGAGCATTATAGCGCAAGGCGTCCAAAACCGCGCATTTTTGTTTATAGGTGTGAACGCCAAGGACGTTCAAGATGGAATGAACTTGAAGGCTTAAAAGGCGTTCCTTTTAAAATGCAGTCCCGCCCATTCGGCTGCCGCTGAGGTGTCCAGATGAACCAGGTTGAAATGGCGCGCTTCGAAACACCTCAAGCTACGTTGTTACGTACGCGTGACATTCATTAGCTCACCCTTGTAAGCAAAGTTACATACTTTCCACTAACGTACGTGCAAATGCAACTATCTTTATCGAAAAGATCTAGGCACAGGGCGTCTAAGTTTGACCTATACGATGCTCATTAGCGTGCAAAACATTTTGCGAGCTCCAACGCCAAAGCCTGAAGAACAAGCACAAATTAGGTACGTGTATCTAAGGCGTCAAGTGCTATAGATAATTTGAGGCCGGAATGGCAATTTGGGCGACATTATCCGATAAACAGTAATAAGTGGTTCCAACCATACTGTGAGCGAATGTACTGGAGAGAAGGGTGAAGCTTCGTTGTGAAGCGCGGTTCCATAAATCTAACCACTAACTGAATAAATGCAAGCCACTCCTGCATGCATTAACTTGAAATGACATCAGCAAGTATACGGGAGCTCACAATTCAGCAGAAAGCGTGGGGAGACCCTGTGCCTGGTTATGCTGCCGTTTGCCTTAAGAGCCCTCCAACGTCCACTAATTACAGCGCCTTCTAAGTGACGTGCCAGCGTGCCGGGGTTTATAGAGTTTTTTTTTAGTATTCGCAATGGTCAGCACAAGCTGTACGCGACGGAACACCGCGACAGCATTCGCGACGGAACACCGACGGTACAGCAAAAGTGTTTGCGACTCGTGGACTCCATACCTCGACGCAATGGACAAAGTCACCCAGACAACGCACAACTCAACGGGGTCACCCCAAATCAAGACAGCTTGCGTAGGTTGTCAAAAGCGGCGTGACAGCGTAATTTTCTGCACTTGAATTACCGCAACGGGTTGCTCTAATTCAGCAGCCGCAGAATGTTCCGTCAGGTCTGAGCAGCTCCGTCTATCCCCTCCCGTACAAGATACGAACCTCAGTACAAGAAGACTCATTTTTTTAACCAGTAATTGCTACTTATTTGTTACTTATGCGCATGTAATATGCTTCAGACCTCGAAGCAAAATAAAAACGAAGAGTAAGGCATTAAGGAAGGAAAGCAGACAGCTGTTGAGTAACAAGATGTCAGAGGGAATGCCAGTGCTAAGCAACCCCGGCTACCTACCCTGTAAACCAATAACATGAAGAAACGCTTGGGGCTTGTGAAGGCAGACCGGAGCAAGAAGCCGGGCCCTAGGGGCTGGCTGCACCGCTAAACAGAGGCGTGCTGCGGAGACACGCCACTCGAGAGAGTCGGACGGGAAGGAAAGGGTGGCGGGCACGGCATCCTAATAAAGCGAACGCTCTCACACTTGCAACGGTGAAACAAATAAGAAAAACAAGTAGACCACAAACGATAACTACACGTTGCCAACCTTGCGAGGAGGGCACAGAAAAACACTAATATAAAAAGAAGATAAGGAGGATAGAAGGTGAGTGGGACGAGAAGGAGCACAGGATGACACGCCACACGTGCGCTTCTTAGATTGAAGTGTAAGGAAACGAAGTAAAAGCGAACGGGAAACGCAAAAAAAAAAAGGCAAAAGAAATCACTGAAAGCGCATCGGACTCGGTCAATGTGGCGTAGGGAGGTAGAGTAAGCTGGGCTGCACATTTTGCGGTCGAGGAAGAGCCAAAAAAAGGTAAATAATCGAAAGAGGCTTCTGTGCTCTCGAAGCAAGTTGCCACGCTGGTCATCGGAGCGATGGTGGGGGTGCGAAAGAGCGGATTGGACTGTCGCAGAAGATGTGCCTCTTCTGTCCCTAGGCTGATTAAATTTCCGATTTTTTTCGGTTAGAGATGGGGAGAAAAGGATGTTTTCCTCGTGATTTCTATATTTTTGCCTTCCACTCAGCACAAGAACGGAAGAATTATTCGGCGATTTGCTGACCTAGAACGAAGGAATTTGGAAGACACAGAAACAGATGCTTTAGTTCTTCCTGGCGATGTCACTCGTCTCATCCCTTGCCTGTTGACCCAACAGATACAAAAAAAAAAAAAAAAAAACAGGCGGGGTTATGAGCCAGTTGACGTGCCGAACTCTTTTCAAGGCAGGCCTTAAAAGATGAGACTTCTTGGAACGGTGAATTATTACGCAGCAGTTCTTTATTCGGGCACGACTTCATTTCTCCAACTCCCTTCTTTTGACAATGCAATGGCTTCCTTTTTTTTCCCCACCTGATTCGACCACCCTCGAAGAACACACCATTGCCCTTGCAACAAAGCACGCTACTCTCACGGTTCCTACCACCACGCCAGTGTATATCTTCTCTGACTGTCAATCAGCCCTTCGTAATATCGCTCACCATGAGACCCACCCACACGCCACTGATTTCACTGCGATACTTCGATACAATGTCGACACTTCGACACTGGGGAGAGGGGGGTGGGGGGTGAAGTGCGTCATTCAACCGAAAAAGATAATGCATCTGTGTTCTGTTTTATTTTAGCTCTGCTCTTAACGGCAGCCTCAAATTAAATTTCATTGGTTAAAGCGTGTCGCTGCTTTTTGCTACTCAACCATCGCGGCACTTCCTTATCCAGCATTTAGCGCTTTTAGTCGCTTGTAAAGGCTTGTAGCTTATTTCCGGCAGTGCAAAAAAGTTGCTTCGCAGCATGACCCATACATTTAGCTTTTCTGTGTAGCACGTGTTTTGAAGTCTGCTTTTTCCGTGCACGGCAGCTGTGCGAGAAAGCCACACGCACGAAAGGGAGACATATTAGGCAGGTTTAGTTTCACTTGCGTACAGAGTTCACGTACACAAAGTATACGTAGCCGATACGCAAGTAGTTTGAATCCCTTTTAGTTACACGTACACGACGCACTCGGCGCGCAAGGCCTTTGGATACACACGCTCTACCCCCATTTCCGCGCGTTACTCCTAGCGCCATCTACTAGCAGACACAGATACTGCTCATGATTTCGCTAGCCCGTTGCTATGACGACGACAAGCGCTACTTCGTCAGGCTTCACAAATCGCTCTTATATCTGAAAAACAATAGCTGTATGACGATTTAAACTTTAGGTGAGGGTAAGAATGGGCGAATTGAAAGCGAAATAAACAGCTTAGAACAAGATATCGCGCCGAAGGATTAGCCCCCAAGCTGTTTTCGCTTCGAAGCGGGAGGGCAGGGCGCCGTCATGTTTGTTAACTCTGCGTACGGAAGCAACGTGAACACAGCAACGTAAAACTTCGGATCTCGCGTAGGTCCATGAGACTTGCGTACGCCTTTTGCGTTCTGAGCATGCGCACTGGTCACCCGTGAAAGCTGTACGTACGTAAAGCTTCTGAGTTCATGAAACTAAAACTATCTATTTTACATTTATAGGCGAGTTCATCTGGAAAAATAAATTGCCTGGCAACGGTTCAATATATTTCAACGTGGGCCCCTCGTCACTTTAGCAAGCCAAAAATGTTTACCCTGGACACTCATTGTTGAGAACGGCTGCTCTAGATAACGAAAGCTGGCCTAAGGCGGATAGTCTGAACCTGAGGTTTCGAAAGGCAACGAAGAATAGAAAATAAGAATGGTGCCATTGTAGGCGCTATCTTCGTCGTCCAAAGTTCCATCCCTTGCGTCTACATCATCAGTCAAAAAGGCAGAGCATGGCTGGCCACGCCAATTAATTGTGGGTGAAGCACGAGGGCAACTCTACGTATGATCTATGAAACGTGCGAAATGTGCGAAGCGATCTGTTGCAGCGAATCAATTATCAACCCCAAGGCTTCGACCAAACTCACCAACACGCTTCAGTGACACACCGATCGACAAGTAATGTTCTTGCATTTGCACTTAATCAGACCTCCATGGTGATCATTTATGTTGAGTTACTGCCTTTTCCTGCGGGTGCGAATGTGAAGAGAAGCATACTGCCGCTCCGTGCACACACCAGACACGTGCTTAACCCCATTTTATTACGAAGCTAGATCGGTCTATATAAATAATAATCCGCCTTAGTAATATTTAAGCTAGACCTCGACACATGAAAAGAAATGTCAAGCCAGTTATTCCGTTCGTAGCAGTAATGAAGCAATGCGGGCATGCGGGAAAACTGGCGGGATATGCATGCGGGAAAGCAAACGAGAAAGCCGGCGAGCAGCATATCCTGTCCTCAGAGAATATGCGAGTGAACGAACCATCACCCAATGAGTGAGCGGTGACCGAGAAGACGTGGTAAGAGGGTCACCTCAACGACGTTTAGCACGTACACGAAAACAAAACTCGAAATGCACAAAAATTTTAAGATTAATTATTAAAAAGCCCTTCGCGCTTAAAAGGTACCTGCACACGGCACACAACGCCATCCTGCAAGCATTTCTTTCCTCGTTATCATTTTATTCAGAAGTTGTGCTATTTTCTTAACCGCGAATGCCAGAATACAAGTGTGCATGCATGCGGAATCCCCGCAGCAATTGACGGCAGTAAAACGAGTTAATATGAAACACAAATACAAAGTAGGAACGCTAACAGATGCGGCGAACAGAGCGTCCGAGGGAAATGTACGCACCTTGAATCTCTTCAGACGAGCAACGGGCATTTTACGGGCCCCGTGTCTGTCTCTGCTTTTCCCGGTCATACAAAGCGCTGTTTCCTATGTGTACGCATCCGTCCATCCATACATCTCTCGAGCTCCCCGCTGATGTTTTTGCTGTTGCCGTTTCGCGAACAAATTCCCCCTTGTTCATTGTAGCTGCTTCTTTCGTATGTTTCCCTTTCCCTTGCTTTGTTTGCCTTTGTTGATTTTTTCGTGCTACAATTATTTGGTGGTCGTGCCCGATATTGAAAGAAAGGTATTTTCTTGTTTTATCGGTTGGCGGCGAGCACGAGCACGAGGGTGAGGAAAGGATAATGCTTTTCAATAGGCTCCTAGTAGGCGTCGTTAATATTATACACTAATACCTCGTTAACTCGAAGTAGTAAAAACCGGGAAATATTTCGAGATAAGACGATTTTCGAAATAAGCGCGAATAAGTTGCGCGAATTGCCATGAAATATCGAGTTCTTTGCAAAAATGGCGCTGCTGCTTACCAGTTCTTCAACATTAGCTTTCTATCTTGCTTTTCATAAAGGTTTGAAAGAGAAAAAAAAACATACAAGAAACGTTCACCGGCTGGGTTTCATGGCTCTGCAATTTTATTTAGCAGAAAAGAACTGCGTAATGCTGGTCTGCTTTGCAGCCGCATTCGGCCCTAGTAAAGAGTCCTCTAGCTGCTTGACGCATCGCATGAGCCGATCTTCCCCGTCGGTGCTCTCCATTGGGTTTTTCTCCTCACGACACAGCTGTATGTTCTAGTACACTGCACCTCTGTGCGTGTCTCTACCATTACATGACGTGCCACAGGGTTGCTTGACGAAGTTGATATGCCTCTAGGCTCAGACTTCACGTTCGGGAAAACCCGAATCTTGTGAAACGGTCCGCGGCGGCAAAAGTTTCGTTCCACTCTCAGTGAAGATTTCGAGATATCCGCAGTTTGGCCCAAAAATACTTCGAAATAAAGGGCAACAAATACATGGGACGTATACGAAATGGTTCGGGGCCGCAGAAAATTTCGACTTAGCCGATTTTTCAAGATATGCGAGTTCGAGTTAACGAGGTATTACTGTATAATACAATAAGAACTAGAAAACAAAACAAAAAAAAGCGAAGAAAGAACTTGCAGAAACTCGAAATTGGACTTGTGCAAAAATTCCCAAAAAGCTGCTATGCCGTACAATAAACTTTCAAATTTGACCTCTTATCATACACGCACGTATTGCCAGGAAGACATTTTAGTGACAATATAAAATATCCGACCTCAAATTATGGTAACCGTGGGCGGCTTTTCAAATACCTCCGTAACACCCCATGTATCCCTACCAAGTGATGTACACCCCACCGCTACAAATCCAGCTTCACTACTATACACAAGTGGATACACAAGACCATTTTAGGAGGCAATAGAGGGAGGTGTGGGAATGGGACTCGTGACTAGGGTTCCACCCCGTCTGACGCCTGCGAGCGTCACCTGAAATGGGCTCAGCGAAAGTTGTTTCTCTCTCTCTCTCTCTCTCTCTCTCTCTCTCTCTCTAAGCTCGAGGGACAATGGCCTCCATACAGATAGGGGCGACCGTGGAGATCGCTAGCTTTTAATGACGATTATGAGAAGCAAGATGAAGCAGCTCGAGCGAGCCTCCCGCGTGATAATCGGCAGCGATGATAATTACGTCATCGATGCAGCAGCGATGATAATACGAAAGTTTCTACACAAGATGGCTGATGTCAGAGTGCGAAGTTCCTAGCGGCCTTTATTAAATACCGCCGTAAGACCCCATAAAACGGTGGACAGCCTACCCCTTTAATGTTTGCTTCACAACTTCGCACAACTGCCCTGCTAGAAACATGTCTTTTTCTTGGGTAGGTATGTTTTCATTTTATGGAAGTGAAGTGCTCGATCCTACCTTTAGATTCAGTTTGACAAAATGGCAATTTTATAGACTATGCCTGAGCTCAAAATGGAGTGAAGCAGGGGAATTGCCGAAGTGGGTGTGTGCCTACACGAATACAACTGACGACGGGGTAACGGGATGCCGTGGACGCCGCGGCTACCGAAAGCCCAACGCGACCACGGACGCAAGCCCACACGCGTGCGCGTACAAACGGCAAAAATCTTGGATGCTCGGACACGTCCTTGCCAACAGAAACAACGAGATTAAAAGAGTCCGGCAGGTCTCTACGAACGCGTACGCACTACTAGTCGCGACTGTGCTTTGACCGTGATTGACACACTCTGACGAACCTCCCTAACGCCGTACACTTTCTTTCAGAGGAGGCCTTCTGTACCTAAGTGCTAGTACACGTCGAGTTCAAATAGATGTCCTGTAAGCGAACAGTCACATTCTGCCAAATGAAACAGAAAGCTTTCTGACACGATGGTTAACTCGGCTATAGTTCCCAGGTGGCTCCTCACTTTTTTTAAAGACGATAGTCTTTCTTGGGCTACTTAAACCCAGAAATTTTGGTCTGTCTGTCTGTCTGTCTGTGTGTGTGTGTGTCTGTGTGTCTGTGTGTCTGTCTGTGTGTCTGTCTGTGTGTCTGTCTGTCTGTGTGTCTGTCTGTCTGTCTGTGTCTGTCTGTCTGTCTGTGTCTGTCTGTCTGTCTGTCTGTGTCTGTCTGTCTGTCTGTCTGTCTGTCTGTCTGTCTGTCTGTCTGTCTGTCTGTGACTCGATTCAGCCACCCGGCCAAAGTAATACAAGGCCTGTGTCACAGCTATATCACAAGGCATATAGTCACAGCTAAATCTACCCGTCTAAGTCCGGTGTAATGTTCATACTTGTACACATTGTTGAAGAACAAGACATTACGCAAATAGAAGACAAGGTAATACAGAAGTGATATTCGCAGTTTTTCTATAGCTTCTGACTATAGCTTCTGGCGCCATTTTAAGAAATCAACCGGCAGCAGTTACGCAAGGTTCCACTAGATAGTTTCCACGTTCTGCTTGCAACGCACGTGGAGTAGGGAAACGCGGTTCTATAAACGTTGAAGTAGGGCGCCTCGATTAACGCGCGTCTTCGCCGTACGGCAGCGTTCGCATCGAGACACCCGGTTTGGAGCAGTGGAACGCGGGAAATTTAAATTGATTTAAGCAAACCTTTGGCATCTTTACCTTGGGAGGAGTTCGACGCAAGAGGAACAACATGACAGGTGAGCGGAAAAGGGAAAGGAGCATTTACTTGGCAAAGGGCGATAAAGACTATCGTCTTTTGTCAACATTTCCACCGAAAGGAGCAGATACGCGGTCAATTTTTATGATGTGTATACCGGCATCCACAAGGATATTTTCAGCAATGAACAATACCCACCAACTCGCCATGCTTACCACTTTCTTACGCCTTCAGCCTTTTTATGGGGTCGTCAGTTCCCAAGATTTTAAATCTTCGGAGTTGAACTTGCCGAAGCGGCCCCTTGGCTATGACTTAAGCGCGCCATAGTGGAGGGCTCCGCATACGTGTTGACTACCTGGGCATCGCAAGCGTGAGCCAAAATCTCTGCGCACGTAACTTTTCCCCTTTCGCCTACACTTCAAAACAAGCCACCGCGACTGGGATCGGTCATCACTAGCTTCGTGATATGCGCCCTCGTTTTCACCAGGACCAGCTTCAAGAGGTTATGACGACAAAATACAAGTTTGGGTAATTAGAAACCCTGCTTTGTCCCGATACCGATGACACCAACTTTATCGCACACTTAACCAAATATCGTGGATAACTTGGAAGACAGATGATGGCTAGCAACTTACATGTAATGCCTCTATGACGTCACAGCATTTTTCCTGTTCGATTGGCGGCCGGCGACGAAAGCCACCGCCTGAAAACTCAGCTGCACGATTATAGTGGAGCGTGTAGTACCATTTGGCGTACCAATTGAATATTAACGGGTGGTGAACCTCATTGAGAACTGTGTTTTCTAGTGTTTCCCTTTATTTCGCCGTGCCGGCATCACAGAGCGCGAAATTTGAGCGCGAAATTTTTTTTTTGTTCCTTTCTGGCGTTTTTAAAGTTTAAGAAAGCGGTTCTCGCTGCTCGTTTAGAATTGAGCGAGTTACCTAACGAGTTACCTAGAGCACCTAGAGTTTAGAATTGAGCGAGTTACCTAGAGCACCTAACGCTAGTGCTCTCAAACTGCCAAACTGAACAAGATTTTATTTTGTCTTCGTGAACCCTTTAACTTTTCCTTCCTCGTTATTATTGACCATATATACCTGGATCTCTTGCTTACGTGCCTGTCACAACACTAATGCATGCCCTTCCAACATTATTTTTTCTCTCTCTTTTCCCGGCCACCCCTGTTCATGTGAACGCGTACTTGTTTGGGACTTAAACAAACTCGAGGTGCCTTCGGGCCCAAAACTAAGGAGGGCAATTTTAAAGGCAATTTCCCTGGCGCCTCCGTTCCGGCGTCGTCTACGTCCTTTCTTTGGCGCCTCTTTGAAGCGGCTGCTCTCCAACCCGAAACGATCGTTTTAAAAATGAACCAACTGGACTTCCTGTAAATAGTTCGCGCAAATGGGCTCATTTAAGTGCGTGACGCAAGCCTTTTCAAGAAAGCAGAAGAGGTTTCGCCTGCTGCTTTTTCTGGCCTGCGAGTAAACGCTACATTCTCCTGCTCCTTATTTTGTTCAAACTGTTACAAATGTGCAGCATTCAGAAGGTTAAATTTCTTCTTTTTTCAGGCTGTTCACTTTTCCCAAATTACTCATGTGTTGTTAATGCTACGAAACCCAAAAAAGAAAGGAAATCGTTGTGGATGTTGAAGCAGAACACTTCTGTTGTATTTGTGAATTGATGGTCAGGGTAAGCTTAATTTCAAGGTTTCGCTTGGCATACCTTCATGTGATATACATAAAATGTTTGCAACGTGTATACATTCCTGCAAAAAAAAAATCTTTAAATTCTGCGTCACTTTGATTAATTTGTCTGAACGGTAGCCCTAATTGCTGCTTTAACCAATGAAAAAAAACTTTTTATACGGCATGTCCCTCATCGACCAGATTTAGGGGAAATCCCAAGGTGGAGTAAGATTCTGTGAAGGAAAATGTAAAAAAGCTGTTTAGCTTTCCTTTGGAGCTGTATAGCTGCATTGAGGTGGATGTCATGTTTTCCCTCACATGTCCCTCATATTCGGCTATCATCGTTTATTAACAAAATTAAACGTATAGATCCCGCTCCTCGAGGAACTCTGAAGTAATTTGTCAAAGTGTCGGCATGCTGAAGGCCCAGTTTGTGTTGCATTAAGAAAACTGCGTGGAAAGGACGGAGCAATAGCAAACGATAGCACGGTCGCGGAAAGGTTGTGGGACAAAGGTATTGCGAGCGAGAAAGGTTTCACCCGAATGAACCCAGAAGAGACCCCCCCAATGAGGTGTTCCATTTGCCAGGGGCTCAGCTTGGTCAAAATACTTCCGGCCAGAAGTATTGTTTCAGGAACCCAACAAAACCGAGTGTGTATTGGCGTTTTCCCCAAGTAACCGGGTTAGGCTTAAGTGTGCAATAGCTTCTTATTGCTTTCCTCCCATTGGCATGGAGTGTTTCCTGTCCGAATTTAGAAAGATCCCGTGCTTGTAGGAACTAAAGTAGGACTCAGTGCGGAATTCAACGAAGAAACAGCTTCCTAAAAACGAAAACTGCCTTATTTTTAACGCCTGAAAGAAAACCTTATTGAGATGTCGCATGAATGGGAAAATATTTGTAATAACCGCTTGTGGAGGTTCATACAGGTTGACTCCACTGTGTGGGGGGTTAGCCTCTCTTTTTACTTTCTCCTTTTTTGTGCCAACGGATATAGACAAAATATTTTTTTCTGAATGTGTCCCACTACGGGGGTTTATTTCAAATACCATCAAGCTACGTATTCTAAGCCTACCTTTGGAACGCATTTAGTTAACGGAACAAAGTTCAGAAAATGAAGTGTCTGACCAAAAATGTCTCAGCATCTGTGTCATATCTCCGTGGTTTGCACCAGTTCTCCAGATCACCTGCTATGTATAATAATATGTTCACTTTCTTGACTTTTAACGGAGTTAAGAACTGTTATAAAATATTTTTAGATCTTTTCAATATCCGTTGATGACTAAGTGAACCCTCACAGGCAGAGTCATTCTAGATAACGGACACTGCGAAGGGGCTCCAAAGGCTGACGCCTGCTTTACGCAGGCGTTAGACTGCGTAAAGCAGGACGACTGAGGGTTTCGTAATAGCGATTTCGCAGTGTTTCGATTGTAGGGGTTGCACCCTCTGCCGACAAGCAGCAAGTCAGCTGACGCGTATGGCAAACAGGAGGAGAAAAAATCATTCACCCCCTCCGTCTAACGACGACGATGGTTGAACGCGAAGCTTCTCGGGGCGGATAATCGTCGTCTTTACACGGTGGCGTGAATTATTTTTCTGTCTAATTTTGCACGCCCATGCACGCCTCTTCAAATCCCAACCGTTTCTACCATGTCAAACTGGGACAATCAAATATACGCCGAATTCATATAGGAACCCAGGTTCGATTCCGGCCGCGGGAAGCGTTTCTTTTCCTTCAGTTCACCCATTTCCAACTTACGGATGCCATCGGTGAGAACACTAAAGCTTCGCTTTAGAACAGCGATGCCTAAGAGTCGAAACGGGCCCACGGCTGTCTGCCGTGTTCGTTTCCATTTCACGCTGCTGGACTCACGCGTCCAAGTGTTGTCTGTGTCTGTTCTCTTGCACGATTTCGTCACTGCGGAGGTACAGATGGAGGGAGGGGATGTGAAGCATTTTACGATGCTACAGAAACTTGCCACAGCATCTGGTACCCTTCCGTGTCACTTGTATTAGCTAGACCTTAACAAAAACACCATGCCAAGTGACACCCATCTGGCCCTCTTTGCTACCAGAAAAAAAGAATGCCCTATACTGGTAGGTAGTGATGTTTCTACTTTATTTTCTGAGCGTACAAGCTCCAATACTGCAGCGAGCTGGGTGGCATACGAGGTGCCATATAATTCCGTCGGTACTTGTGCCCAGTTACAAGTTAAAGAAAAAGCACGCATGTGTTGCTTCTGAGCGCAGTAGTGAGCGAGTGCCTAGAGCCCCTGTGTGTGTCTGATGACGTTTGTTAAATAAAAGCTTGTAAATGAAGCCATGCATGTTTTCCTCACACCCAGGTTTTATGATTGTCGTGGCAAAGACAATTATTCTTTGCAGCTCTGTGATTCGCACAAAACGTTGTCCTATTTTGTGCCTTATATAGTATGCCTTTACCGTTCGTGTCAAGGTGCTCATCCTCACAAACTAACCTGGGTCTGGCCACAAGCCCCCGTTATAGTGCGGTTGAGGTGTAGGCGTTTGCTTTACGACTACATATGCTAGAATTGCGAAGCAGAATGCTTGGCACTAAGCGCGAAATAGCGCCCCCGCCAGCGCCCTTCACATGCCCCACTATAACGGGGGTTTGTAGCAGATAGCGTGGAAGCGTTAGCACAGTCTCGAGTCTAGAAATGAGCAGGAAGTGATAGCCGATGTTTCGGTGAATTCGCTCGAAGCACGCACTCGCGTCGGTCCACCGTGCTTCTTCACCCGCCATCACCCTGCACATCTCCTCACCATCTGGCGCATCATCGTACCTCATCCGGCACACCCCCAGTGAGTTCCGTAGGGAATTGGCGCACCAAACATATGCGCCAGGGTTCTTTTGTCGGCGACTACGATTCCCCGGACGATATATGTTTCGTCGCAGAACTGCAGACGTTTAAGTATAGTTGTTGGAATGCTTTATGAAAATCTAGAGGAGTGGTTCCCAAAAAGTGTGTGTGTATAGAAAGGGGGTCCTTCCGAAAAGTTCTTGCTTTTCCTGTTTTCACCAAACCTCGCGACAAACGCAAACAAAAACAGTGTGGCTTTGCCGCATTGCTCGTAAGTCTGATTTCGTCACATGGGAGGCCTTTTTTTGGCAACACTGTAACTATTTAAAAAACCGAACGCACGAAAGGCGGGAATAGTTCCACAATTCGACACGTAACGGCATACTTGGTAGTGGGGAACCCCCTTCCTTTTGCAAGCCCAGAAGTGGTCCTCGGTATGCTCATGATTCAGAACCATCGCTTTGAAGGGTCACATATTAAGGGACTTTACAGGTTTCCCTCGTGGAAAGAGTTGTATGCATGGTTTACACATGACAACATCATTGGCCGTCCTAGCGCATCGCTCTCAGCTTTCATATAGCGCTACTCGAGTTAAAAGAGGCAGATAAGTTTACAGCCGTACACCTTGTAATCAGTGCTCCAACATGGCAGCTGAAGTGACACGTCAGAGCAAGCTATTCGTAGAAAACTGTGCCTATCCGGACTATTTTGGGTTCAAAAGGACTCCTCGGGAACTGTATGCGCGATGATTCTCCAGCTCATGCACGTGAAAGGAAATAATAAAATTCTTTAGTATTCATAGCGTGAGTAGTGTTCTGGTGGAGGCAACAAGGTCAGTGCTGAGCACATACATTCTAAACTACGGCTTCGGGAAGTACTACCTCGCGCTGTCTAAACAGTAGCAGCAACCTCACCCCCCCCCTTACACACACACAGACACAAACACATACACCCCAGCAAATTCCCTATAGTGTTCCCTACCCAACAAAAATGCTGACGTTGAAATCAATGAGCATTCAGCATGCAAAGCTAGGAATTAAAAATGGCCGCGTATCTGCTCCTTCCGTTGAAAATGTCGTCGAAAGACGATAGTCGACTGGCACTACTGTCAAGTAAATGCCTCCCTAATTTTTTCTGCTCACCTCTCATGCTGTTCCTCTTTCGTATCGTTCCTCCCAAGATAATTTTCCTCTAGTCCATTAAAATTTACCGCATTCCACTGTTCCAAGTTGGGCGTCTCGAAGCCAGCGCTGCTGTACGGCGGAGACGTGCGTGAATTGAGGCACCCTACTACAACGTTTATAGAACAATGTTGCCCTACTTCACGAGCGTTTCAAGCGGAGCGTGGAACCTACCTAGTGGAACCTTTCGCTCCTGTTACCGTTTGATTTCTGAAATGTCGCCAGGAGAACTAGTAGTGCGGGCAACAGCCGGCGACGGTTTTGTACAGTTGATGCAGTATTTCATTCGCTATTGTAAAAACCAAGCATTCGTAATTATTTTTTAAAAAGGAACACTGAAATGTCACTTATGTATTGATTTCCTGCCTTATATTTGCGTAATGACCTGTTCTTGTTCAACAATGTTGACAAGTATGAGCATGGACACCGAACTTAGACGTATAGACTTGGCTGGGCACGTGGTATATAAGACTGCTGCGCAGTTTCTGTTTCACTTCGGCCGGGTGGCTGAATTGAGTCACAGACAGACAGACAGACAGACAGACAGAGTGTGAGAGGGAAAGAGGTTCCCACCCTGCACCACATAAGTATCGCAGAAAAACAGAGACAGACAGACAGACCAAAATTTCTGCGTTTAGCCCCGCAAGAAAGACTCCTCTTTACAAATGATGGCCCTGCAGCTTGAAGCTCCCGCCATTGTGGTTTGTGAGGGCGTATCCCTATGCACAGCAGAGACCCCACACCCGTGCGTCACGTTTTTTGACCGGATGCAAGCCCGGAGCGGCCCTTCATTTCAGTATCAGATGGAAGTGCTTTGTGCGATGTTGGCGTCAGGCGGAAGGAGGGCGGAGGGCTTCCAAATGCGATTGGGGCCCGCGACATTGGGTCGAAAGGAATATCGAGTAACGTTCACAGTATAATACATCAGGCTACAGAGAAGAGAGCAAGAGAAGTGCAAGCAATGGTGTTAATGACCGCTGTAGACAATAGAGAGCATCTCCGTGTTGTCAGCGCCCTCTTGTTCCGAGCAACATCATTACAGGCTGTGCTTCTTTTTTCAGTGGCGCTGACTGTAGCCAGTTTCTTGCGCCAATTTATGCCATTACAAATTCTCCTCGACCGCATCACATGATCACTTTGTTATGTGATACCGGAAAGAGCTTACTGCGACGTGCTTCTTCTAATTACCCTTCTTTGTATTCCAGTATTTCAACAGTGTACAATGATACTGAGAGACGTATGGAGGCCGAATGAAATTTGAGAATGAATGAGCGTGCAGCGTATCTGGGGACTTTGTTCAAGGATGACCAAAGGGCGGAGAACAGGCCGGATAATGTAAGCTCGAGTGAGGCTTATGGTATGCAATGTTTCAGAACCCAAGAAGGGGCAGCAGCCTACATATTTTATGCAGTAGTACTCGTTAGTCCATTTTCTCTTCTTGAGCGACTTGGAGCCGCTCCCCTTTGCTTCTTGAGCTAAGCCGGCATTTTGCTTATATCGCTTCATAATCGGCCAGCCGCTCGCTGGACAGACCCCCGCCAACATGCTGCTGGTATCTGCCTTATCATTGAAGTATCTGTACTGGGAATCCCCTGGACCAGGCTCTCCTCCAATCATGCTGGCGGTAGAAGAAGAAGAAGAAGAAGAAGTTGTGGTTTTTTGGCACAGCAACCTCTCGGTTATAATGCGCCAGACGCAGGGTAGAATAGTTATGCAGCGGTTAAAAGATGTTATTCAAGGTGTTGTGAAGATTAAAAACATTTTAAAAGGACTCAAAGATGCACATAGCTAAAACCGGTGTAGAAGGCCGGTGTCCTCAAAAAATTTGAAAACGTTACTAAAATCCACCAACGGTTCATCACTAAGTAAAAGCGCAGGGTGTAAAGGGATGCAAAAGGTGTATAATGCTTTGAAATGTCTAATGCGTGCTGCTTCAAGGTGTGGGCAGCTTATTAAAACATGGAGTACAGTAAGAGGATCTCCACAGTGGTCACACACGGGTTTCTGTTCTTTCTGGATCAGGAAGCCGTGTGTGACCACAGTGTGACCTATTCGCAGTCGGCATAAAATAACCTCATAAAAACGATTTCTGTGTCACCAACTTTTCCATTCAGATAGGTATGGTTTCACTAGGTGTAACTTATTTTCAGTCTGTCTGTCCCATTCAGTTTGCCAGTACATTGTAATGGACTTTCGTATGGTGTTCCGAAGGTCCTGGTAAGGAACCTTGGACTTCGTTATTGCACAATGCTTAGTATCGTGTGCTGCTCTATCGACAGTTTCATTTTCTGGAATGGGCTTGGTATCCAACAAAAGACGACACTAACCCCTGCCGATGTAAGGCGGCACAGTCGATTTTTTAGCATACCTACAGCCGCATTTTTTGAAGGGACAAGGGAGGTCAAAGCACGTATGGCGCTTAAGGAATCTGTAAAAATCGCCACTTTTTGTAGTCCATTTGCTATTACGTCTTCAATAGCTGACGTTATACCAAAAACCTCTGCAGTGAAGACACTGCCCTCATCAGCTATCCTCTCAGCTACAGTAACTGCCGACGAGTTTACAAAAGCATAACCAGTATGACCAGCAGTTTTTGAACCATCAGTAAAGTAGTGGCAATAGCTACTGTATTTATCCTTAAGTGCAAGAAATTCTTGGCGCAAAAACTGGTGTGGAAAAGCTGTGGAAAAAGTCATGTACTCCTCCAAACAGAGGGCAAGAGGGCGGACCACTCTTGGTTTGTTCTCATAGAGCTTCTTGTACTTATTTTCAAACAATTCTTCGGCACAAGGATGGTCATTTATGCATGCTATTTTGGCTGCATATACTCCACTTAGGTACGCTCGACGGTACTGCAGAGGCCACTCATTGCACTCAACGTAAAGACTATCAACTGGGGAGGTACGATATGCAACTGAGGCAAGTCTGAGGCCCAAGTTGTGCACTGGATCGAGTGAGGTGAGAACAGATTGGCGAGCTGACCCATAAATACAGCCGTAATCAAGACGAGACCGTACAAGTGAGCCATAAATTCTGAGCAAACATGCGCGGTCGGCCCCCCATGACTTGTGCGACAAAATTTTCAATATGTTAAGTGTCCTCATGCAGGTCATTTTGAGTGTCTTTATGTGAGCCCCAAACGTTAATTTGGAGTCATAAATGATGCCCAAGAATTTGTGCTCACTGTGTACTGGAACGAGCATATCCCTGATTTTTATTTCAGGCTTGGCATGAATACCTCGTTTCCGCGCGAAGCACACACATGCACACTTCTCAAAAGAAAAGCGAAAACCATTTTCATCTGCCCATCGTTGCAACCGATTGACCGTAGTCTGGATTTGTCTTTCACAGACTGATTGGTTACATGATGAAAACGCAATCTGCAGGTCATCGACGTAAATGGAGTACATAACCGGTCGAGGAATAACCTTTGCCAAGGAATTTATTTTAATGGCGAAGAGTGTCACACTTAGCACACTGCCCTGAGGTACTCCATTTTCCTGGCTGAAAAAACGGGAGACTGCATTTCCCAGTCTCACAGTAAAGGTTCGTTCTTGAAGAAAATCTTGTACACATGAAAACATTCGCCCTCTGATTCCCATTGCTGCCATATCCTGCAGAATTCCATACCGCCAAGTGGTATCATAAGCCTTAGCCATATCAAAAAAGACAGCAAGGCAAAACTGGTTGTTAACGAAAGCATCTCGTATCATTGTTTCAAGCCGAACAAGGTGGTCAGTTGTAGACCGAAACTGTCGAAAACCACATTGAAACCTGTCTAAGTAACCTGAACGTTCGAGAACAAAGACCAATCTAAAATTGACTATCCGCTCAAATGTCTTGCACAGACAACTGGTCAGCGTTATGGGTCGGTAGCTTGATGGACAGTCGGGTGGCTTGCCATCTTTCAGTAACGGAATTACGACAGCCTTTTTCCATGCTTTGGGCAGCCTAACCGTTTTCCAGATTTTATTAAAGAACTTCAGAAGCACTTCTAAGCAGTTATCATTTAGGTGTTGTAGAAAAGCGTAGTGAATGAGGTCAGGGCCAACAGAAGTAGCCTTGCACTGAGCTAGTGCTCTTTTAAGTTCGTACAATGTAAATTCTTGGTTATAGTCTTCAGTGTTGTTGCTAGTATTTTTAATCCTGAGCTTTTCAGCACTAGCCTTATGTCTCATGAACTCTTGTGTGTAATTTGTATCGCTAGAAACATCTGAAAAGTGGGCACCTAAAACATCCGCTTGCGTTTGCAACAAATCGTTCCCACCGTCGGTAGAAAAAAGTGGTACCGTAAACCGTCTGTAGATGCCTCTGACTTTGCGTACATGGTCCCAGACTTTTTTTGCGGGAGTGGTAGTGTTTATTGTGCGTACAAAGTTTTGCCATGAGTTTCTTTTTGCTTCTTTTCTGATTTTTCTGGCAGCAGCTCGGGCAGCCTTAAAGCTCAAGCAGTTGTCCATGGTAGGGTACCGTCTGAACACACCCAGGCCTTGTCAAGAAACAGTGACCAGTTTCTTGACATAAACTTGACATAAACTTATGCTGCAACGGCCTCCAGTGTAGTGTCAAGTTGTATTGACTTTAGAATTGTGCCCTGTGCCACAACCAAAGCCACACCCCCTGAAGCGCGGGTGCTCTCTTCTCTGTCCTTTCTGAGGAGGTGATAACTGCGGAGAATTTTATCGTGTCTTTTTGTTAAATTTGTCTCCTGCAATGCCACCACTTGGGGCTCATATTCATCTAACAACTTGTGTATGTCGTCAATGTTGTGAATTAAACCTCTACAGTTCCAGTGGATGAAGGGAACCGGCATTTTAGTTTTTTGGATGAGGTACAATTACTTTTTTTTTTTTTTACTTTTTGTCAGGTGGTTTTCTTGCAGGAGGTTCACTCCTTGCAGGGATCTTGGATGCGTTCTTCCCAGTACCTTTAGAAGGCACGGGTAGGAGAGGTGTTGAGTGTCTTCCAGTGCCCCTTTGGGACCCTGAAAGGGACGAGGTGGAGGGAAAAACGTCCATGGCCTCCTCAGCCGGAGCAGAGAGGGCCGGTGGTTGCACAGCCTCGGGGGCCGGAGCGCGTGCAGTCGGCTGTGGCTGGGCTGGCTGCTGCACGGGGGGAGACTGGGCAAGGGCCAGGTCAGCAGAGCTAAACTGCGTCCCTACCGATGCCCGAGGCGGCCCGGCCCCCCGGCGCGCCACCTCGGCGAAAGTGCCTTTTTGCACAAACGAGAAGCGTCATCGCGCTTCTTGAATTGACAGACCTTCTTTTACCTTGATAGACATTATTTCTTTTTCATTTTGGAATTTCTGGCATTTCCGTGAGTACGCAGGGTGTGGCCCTGCACAATTGACACACTTTACTTCCTGCGCTGCGCAGGAGTTCGCGTGATGATCAGTACTCGCGCACTTGGCGCACGTCTCTTTGCCCCGACAGCTCTGCAGTGTGTGACCAAACCTCTGGCACTTAAAGCACCGGCGTGGGTTTGGGATGTATGGACGGACTCGATGGACTACATAGCCAAGTTTCAGGGATTCAGGAAGCATGGTGGAGTTGAAAGTCAAGACAAGGTGATTAGTGGGGATGTCAATGTCGTTACGTCGGATCATGATACGCCTGACAGCAGTAACATTTTCCTCTTGCAGGCCCTCTAAGATTTCATCCTCCGTGAGGTCTGCGAGGTCAGGATCTGAAATCACTCCTTGGCATGAGTTTAGGCTTCGGTGAGCCGATACTTTTATAGTTAGGTTTGCTAACCTTTGCATTGCAAACACTGCATCAGCCTGAGCTTTGTTTTCGCATTCAATGAGGATACCTCCAGAGGACATCTTTGTAGCTTTGCATTTACCGCCGAGGACAGCTTCCAGTTCTTTAGCGACTACGAATGGCGAGGCCTTTCGTAGGGGGCACTGGCTGTCGGTGGATTCGATAACAAGAAATCTTGGAAAGCTTTGTTCTTTTAGTTGGAATGGGACCCTTGATACAGGGTAGCTTACTGCGGTGCGAACTCGTTTCCGAGCCCGATCATGAGGAGGTTTTGTCGTATCCATAAACTAGCAAATAAACATTCAGCAGCCATGCTGGCCACCCACCTCGGAGCTCAACACGGGAACGCAAACTTGCGCTGGCCATACGTGGCCACTATAACCCTGCATAAAGAAACCTAGGGTGGCCATTCACACAGGGTTAACCCTTGCCGCCTGGAAGAGGAGATCGGAAAGCAGAAAAAATAGAGGACAGGAAAGCGAAAGAGTGGAGAGGGGGACAGGAAAGGGCGACTGGCTGATTCCCCCTCGGCCGGGTCAGTCCGGGGGTGCCGTCTACAAGAAGCGAGGGCCAAAGTGGCGTGTTGCCTCCACCAAGGGGCCCTAAGGTCCACAACAACCTCGGTGTCGGCTCAGCCACCAGGATCCCCTTTTCCCTGGACACGGCTAAGCCACGCACAGCCTAAAGCGTGGGTGGGTCCAACCCACATGGGCTCGGGGTCCGCGGTGTCGCCACAACCGTCACCTTAAACGCACAAGGTGCCCCTGCGGGGCATGCTGGCGGTAGGATGACACAGGTTACGACGGTTTTGATAATGTTGCACTGAATGTGTGACAAGATCCACTAGCGCCGATGCACGCGGGAGTGCCCATCAAAAACTTTACGCATGAAATAGCCAAAACTTTCACACAAGAAGACGCACACATACTAGTAGGTACACGCATATTTCATCTGTAAGTTGCAGCAAAAATAATTATTCTGAAGGTGCCGTTTAACCTTGCGTCCCTGTGTAACCACCCCCTTTGCTTTTTATCAGTACAATGTGCAACGCACTGATTTGCACATAGTCAAATCCAAAGCCTGTGGCTAGCTGTTTCGAATCACTCCATAACGTTTATTGGCATGGCGGATCTTATACGGTGTTATAATACGCAGGTAGATTCCGTACGGGGCGCCGCAACGCTGACAGCCGACTAAGTGGTTTTCCGATGCCGTGTTTTTTCCTAGACTACACTCGTGTCACGTGCCGGATAACGTACCGTATATAAGCGGAGCGCAGTCCCAATTTCGTGATATCACCGACTCTTACAGACACGTTTTCTGTGACAAAACAGCGAGTGTACTGTAGGAAGAAATGCGGACGGAATGCGGCGCGAGAAAACTCTTCTTGTTCTCAACATTCTAACAGTGCACCAAAATTGTACACAAGAGCCACAACAAAAACGTAAGTGCCTCGCGACAACAAACCATAGCTCCAAAATCCCGAAGGCCGCCCGAAAGGTGCACCATTCCGTTTCATCGGCGAGAGGCCATCGAGATGACGACGGCGGTAGTTTGGTTCACGACCACACTACGCGGGCCGATGACGACACACGGGAGCACCAGGGGGAAAAACCTCTCACGTGAAACTGAGTGCATTCCACCTCCCGTCTGCCTACCTCGCTCGGCTCTCCGCAGCAGCGGCAGAACGCATCAGTAGCTATAGACGTGGATACCGAGGGGAAACAGAAAAACGAATCTGTGCTACTTCCCCGTGTAGTGCTGGAGACTCCCTCCTTTTCGGAGACCTCTTTCGCTTCGCCGGAAGGGGAAAGTTGTGAAAGTTGGGCGAAAAGGGGCCCCTCTGCAGATTACAAAAACGTGTATTTTTTTTATGGCCGCCATAAAAGGACGCTGCTCGACTGACCGACGTGAGACATCAAATCTGTGGAGCTAGCCTGGAAAGGCCGGCGATACTTGCCAGCTAAGCGTGTGTGCGTATGTGTGTACGCGCGTGCGTGCGTGTGTGCCTGCGTGTACCTGCGTGTGTGCGTTCATGCGTGCACGTGTCTTGAGTTTGAGGCTTGCTTGGTTAGGGGTTAGGGGCGCAGCCCCATGAGGGCTCAGGCTGTCGTCGCCGTCATGACCTCATGTCGTCACGGTACTAAGACAGCGGGACACACGTTTGCCAACGCCTCGCGCTAGTACGTAACGCGTACAAAAACAAAAGTGTGTAATGGATAAATGCCAATCAAAATAAACTAACATAATTTAAACATTTGTGGAACTCTCCCTGTGCAATTTACCAACCGCCAAGAACACACTGTTTGTAGACCTGTTATAGTTTGTGCTACACTCAGGTACCCACTCCCTCCCGACGCAAGGCCTGATCGGGTCGGGTGGGCGGTCGCAGCAAGAAAAGGCGCACTTACGTTGATCCCCGAGGCCGAGCCCCCAGGGCGAGTCACGGGCATTGTACTGCGCTAGAGTTGACCTCTGACACTACCCCAAATTGGGGAGATGGAGCTTAATTGCTTAATGCGGTTCAACGCAAGAGAGGGCGCCACCGCCTGAGCAAGTACGCGATTGCTCCTCCCACCAGCGCTTCTCCGTACGCAGGAGAGAGAGACTTACAATCTTTAAATACACTTATACACTCCATGCTTCGCTCTTCCGCAGGTTTAACGTTAGTAAGGATGGCCCGGGATGTTTTGTAGCGTAAGCTACACTGACCGAGGTTGAGCAGTTTCGCGTGTGCAGTGAAGGGCCGTTCTGCGCAAGCGCGAGGGACATTGGATTGAATTGGCTTGGCTTGGCTTGGATTGGATTAAAGTGGATAGTGGTGGATTGTGTTGCGTCATAGCCGCGGCAGACGCACTTGCGCCGGCGCGTGCCCAGGTGTGCGCCTCAATTGCGCAGTAACCAAGTCTGACGCTGCACCGCGGAGCCGCTTAATAGCCATTTCGCGTGGCTCGTGAAGAACCGTGCTGAGCATGCCCGAGGAGCAGTGACTGGACTGCATTGGACCGGATTGCTGAACCTTAGCTCACGCTACGTATATCCTGGCATAGCAGAGCTAAGCCACTACTAATTTTTTTAAAGGGGCGAAGGTCTCGGGCTGTCGGCGTCTCATGTACCCACGGTGTTAAAACAACGAAACACTCGTTTTCCCACCCCTTGCACCACAACGTAACGCGTACTAATAGAACACACCGAGACACTCGTTTTCCAACGCCTCGCGCTAGAACGTTTAATCGCTGTTGGCACAAATGCGAACTAAAAAAATACCGGGTCACTCATTTTTCGACGCGCCACGCTAGAACGCTTCGTGCTTCAAAGTCACGAGACTTTTACAGCAAAGCTGTATACCTGTACCTCCCAACGGTTTCATCTCTGTGGAAAAAACCGTCAAGGAGCCAAGGCCTAAGACGTGGAGCGCTCAGCATCGAAACCGTACCATACACTTCATCATAACTTCGAAACCGCATCATACATCGAAAGCGCATCACCGAAACCACCTCACACTTATACACTGCATGCTTCACCCTAGTTTCACTATAGATAAGGTTACAGAGTACCGGCACTCTTTTCTCCTATTGTTCCGTGCCGCCGCTGCGATCATTGGCCAGTTCGCATCACGTATCACTTGTTTACACTGCGACGGTTCATGAGCGCCGACATTTAGTTGTTTATGCGTTTTCTGTCGGTCAACTGTGGTAGTCTTAGCTCGTCCTCCATTCTCTGCGGCTGCGCGCGACTGGCGTCGTTCGAATCCGAATCAAAGATAACGCGCTTCGCAGCCTTTCCACTGCAGAAGTGCGTCAGAAAATGCAGTGTTGCTGCGTCTTCGACAGTGTTGTTTGCAAAAGGACCTCGTCAAAGTTAGCGGTGATGCCGCGGAAACGGCAATCTGACAACACTGATAAACAACAAAATGGCCGCCCCTGCTAACTGGCGTGCCACAGTGACGATACTCTGTATCTTATCTAGTGACACTACACACATCACCCCTCCACAGGTTTCACGTTAGTGGAGATGGCCAGCTTTTTTAATTCTATCTATTAGCTTCTCATTTCGGGCGTCATTTTCTCCCGTGGGTGCGCATGGACCGTGCGTAGTCACGGGACGCAGCTCGAACACTGTGGCGAATAAATTGATTGGATTTCACTGTACGGTTCAACGCGCCGACGCAACGCAGGCGATGAGGCGCGCCGTAGTGGAGGGCTCCGGATTAATTTTGACCACCCGGGGATCTTTAACGTGCGCCGAAATCTCGTACACACGGGCGTTTTTGCTTTTCGCCTCCATCAGAAAAGCGGCCGCCGCGGCCGGGAATCGAACCCGCGACCTCGTGCTCAGCAGCGCAACGCCTTAGCCACTGAGCCACCGCGGCGGGTATGGTGGGAAATAAATTGACAGCGTCTACAAAACGCTTCGTCGTTCTATAGAAGCTATAAACATGCAAACTTCATTAGGTTGGTTCCACGCAGACTTGTACGTAACGCGTTACGAGGAACGAGCTACTTCTACCGAGGTAGTATTTTCTGTAACGAGTAACATATTTAGTAACATATGTAACAAGTAACAAGGCACGGGTTACATATTTAGTTTCTTTTAAGGCCAATTAACGAGCAACGGCATCTCGTTACTTCTGAGGAGTAACGTGCGGAACAGCCCTTAAGCGGCCTTGTTTTTGTTCTAACCTTTGCATGGCGGATTGCGCTGATGCTCGCCTCGAGAGCATCACCGCCATTTTCTACATTCTGGGTCCTTGAGGCGCCATTTATGTTGTGAATGATGCCACGGTCATCACGTGGTGGTCATCACGGCCTCTTGTCGTCATGACCGTGATTCAATTTCCGCAAGTGTAGGCGCTCTGCCTGAGATACGAAGAGCTGGTCCATACCAACCAATCACGAGCCGAGCACAGGCGCCTACACAAAGGAAGCATATGAGTAACGTCATTATAACAAGGGCCGAGACGAATGAATAGTGTATGTGGCGCAGATGAAAAGACCTTAGCGGTTGATATTGAAGCCGACCAATCAAATTGCAGATAATAAAAAAGGTGGGAAGGAACCGACGCATTCATCATGGACCGCGATTCATGGCCGATTCCTTCATCACGGTGCATTTATCAACCGATGCATTCATAACGGTCGTGATGCACGGCCGTCTCACAATATGCACCCTGTGCCAAACAGCGGCTGCTGTGAACCTCACAGCGGCACCTGTCCGCTACAGGGTGCCTTATGCGAGAATGGTAGGCGTGCAACTAAACTAAACAGTATGACACTAAACAGTAACTAAACAGTATGACAGTACATCAATGTATATCGCTAAACGTGTCAGTCAACCAGTTGACTGACGTTTACACTGCAGGAGGAAGAAAGATAAGGGACAAAAGATAATGGAACAAAACAGTTGTGCGTTTCGTCGTCAGAGTAACGGGGAAAGTAACTCGCTGCTTTTTGGGTAACTCATGCGTTCCTTTTGAGAATCGTACGGGTAACGAGTAGTGCTATTTAGTTATTTTTGGGTAACGTGTACATGTCTGATTCAACGTTAAGCTCCTTTAGTCACAGCTTCAAAAAGGTTGCAATGTTGACTCACTGATAAGTTGCCAGCTAGCGCCTGCGTATGGTTACCGAAAACATCCGGCGCAGTTGTCCTAAAGCGGTCCTGCAAAAAAATGGCTCTAGCCTACTTAGAAAAATCCTCGCAATCATTCAGGTCTGTTTCTGAATTTGAATGCAAAAACATCGTAATGCTCGAAGACGTCTTTACTGCTACATCACTCGCGTCTCTTTCTTTACCTTTAATTTGTGCTTTGGCTCTGGTCGCAGCTTTCCTCGCCTCCTACGGCTCAAAGGACAACGTTAGACAATTACTACAAAAGACAACGTGACTCATACGCATGCGTACAAATTGATCCGGTTTGCTCAAAATTAACCTCTACGAGTGTTTTTATGGATGTATCATACCAAGTGGACTTTCTATAAAGAAAGTTGCCATTACTCGCCGTCTTTACATTTTGGAGTTTATTGAGCCAAGTTTAGCTATGCCACAAAATACCGAACAAAGCTATAACCTGCTTTTCTATGGCTAGAATGACAGTTTTTAAAGAAATTTGAAGATTTCGATTCAGCCAGAATACCTTCTTAATTGAGCAAATATCCGAACCACAGGGAAAAGCCGTTTCATGTGCTTACCAATGCTTCTAGCAAAAGAACAACAACAAAAAAGAAACATGTACACTGTACTACAAAAATAAAACATCGCCTCATACAACATATACGTCGTCCTGTCTTTGCCCAGCACAGAAAAGATAAAAAGCCCACCCACTCTTCATCGAATTTCACGCACGTTTTTATTTTCAATGCTCCCAGTCAGGCTTGTTCATCCCGCCCTGTTGCACTGTTCGCGCCTCACCTTATGGCTCCCGTCGGCGTGACTCATTACCGAATAACAAATATTTTGGCATCCAAAAAACGCGCAACCTAACATGGGTTATCACTCCTTTGTTTTTCGCACTGTTTTTCGCAGCATTCGGCTTTCATCACTTAGTTGTGCTATCTGAATTGCATTAGGCGTAGGCCGATCAGACAAGGGCATCAAGTGTCCACTTTTGGGTTTTTTTTTCTTCTGCTGTTTTTTTTTTCTTGAAACCGATTTTTTCCCCCAGTCCTTTCGGAGGGCTCTGCGGTGGGTTCGCTGGTAAGACGACGCCGAGGCTTCCGCTGTCCAGTAATCTAATAAAGCGAGCCGTCATGGAGCTTTTAATCTTCATATTGCAAGCCCCCCGGCGGGTCTCAGGTTATCGTTATTCGGTCCCGTTCTTTTATCTTTGTCCTTAAAACAAAGGGGAAGTGAAAAAGAACATTAGGACTAAGAAAATAGAACTGACTATCCAGCCAAAATCCTCTATTCAGGAAGCGTTAAAGAGCTTCTAAATCACTCTCACCTGAGAAAACGGAATGAATGAATGAATGAATGAATGAATGAATGAATGAATGAATGAATGAATGAATGAATGAATCAATCAATCAATCAATCAATCAATCAATCAATCAATCAATCAATCAATCAATCAATCAATCAATCAACCAATCAATCAATAATTTTGTGATTTGGAAAAGAATGACGCCTCGGTAGGTTCGGGGAGAGGTCACTGGGGTTTAAGGATACTAAGCAATCGTAAGATGCCGGAGGTAAAGATGCCGCTTGCTTGAACGAAATTCTATAGAGATGGGAAGATCTGCTTGGCTTCCGCTGCTGGTGGGCTGATCAACTCGAGTAGCGAGGATATCATTCACGGCCGTCGCTGTAATTATCGCTTTCGTGGTAGAGCGCCGGAAAGTCACGCCAAATGAGGTGTTGCGTACTATAGGTCTCGACTCTCAAGCCAGTTTTGCATGGTTTGCATGCTGCGTGCGGGCTCCCAAGCAGGGCCTACAATCTTACAACGTTTTGGCATTGCGTGTGATGTCTTCTCTTTCTGGTGACGTAAGCTTTGCATTCTTTGAGGACGACCTCTGTCAGTACTGCTCCGGTGCGGGCTTGGTGAAAAAGATTCTGGGGTTACCCGGGCTGGCATTTCAATAGACAGTAGTCGCTGTTCGGGTTCATGACTGGAAGTTTATTATTTGTGTTTATTCTGTTTTGATTGATTGTAGGGTTTAACGCGCCGACGCAACGCAGGCGATGAGGCGCGCCGTAGTGGAGGGCTCCGGATTAATTTTGACCACCTGGGGATCTTTATCGTGCGCCGAAATCTCGTACACACGGGCGTTTTTGATTTTCGCCTCCATCAGAAAAGCGGCCGCCGCGGCCGGGAATCGAACCCGCGACCTTGTGCTCAGCAGCGCAACGCCTTAGCCACTGAGCCACCGCGGCGGGTGTGTTTATTCTGTCAATGATTTGTTTCTCGTTTTATCAAGTGTAGGTTCGTGGTGGAGAACTATTAATAGGACAAGAGCTGTTCTCTAGAGTTTCGCACGCCAGTTGCTGGGCCTCGTCATTGCTTGTGTTCGATCAGTGTCCTACTAAGTAAAAATCTGCATTTATTTCGGGTTTTGCTTCAATGACCCCACAGCCTGTTCATCATGTCGTCTATCCATCCTCGGTTCGGTGTCGTCTTAGAAGTCTGTTTCTTGTTGATTTTCAGTAAGTAGAGTCAGGCTCTTGAAATATTCCGGCCACTTAGAGTGGGGCAATTGTCTCGACTGTAACGAGAATGGCCTCGAGCTTAAGGTTTACTGACAAGAATTCCTGTGGATTTTTGTGGACAATAAAAGCGTATTAGGTGCTAGACCTGCTGTACCTACCCACGTTGCGCCCATGTAGAGGATGTCCACCCCTTTTTCTGGATATTTGGCTTTGCTTTGCACTTTCTTCGCGATCCTTTTTCGGACATCTTGCGCCAGTGGCTTGAGTTCGACACTACAATTTCTTCCCATAGGGTAGATTGATCGGTGCGTATGGCAACGACAGAGGATGGCCCTATTTATTTTGGTAGATGTTTTTCGCATCATGTCCTTCCGGTGCTAATCATCATGTCCTTCCGGTGCTTCCGAAGTTCAGCGAACTTCGGCGCCACAACTGTAGCGTTTCCTCGCAGAATTGTATGTCTGTTTATGCAAGTGGCGTGTGTTTCCTGGTGGACACAACTGCTTACGCATCTGCTCTATGCTCCCTATGTTCTTTTCGATGGGATTATGGGTTGTATGCATCCTTGATATCATTGTAGGCTCTGTGTTGTTCGTCTTGTTTCCTAGAGTAACAGTACTGGCGGTATGTTTACCCGGCGTAGGGGTTCCCGCAGTTTTGTAGGACGAAGTTTGAAAGATTTGCAGTTCGATAGCAGTGCGTCAGGGTACGTCAAGGCAAGTAATCCGTTTGCGTCTACTGATTGGCCGCGTTGTTAGTCTAATGAAGCCGTGTTTGTGCTCCCTTCTGGCGTCAGACATTCTGCGAGCTGGTCAAACGTATATAGCATACGTTCCATCTGTTCAAGCTACTGTGTCACCATTTGTACGAACAATCTCACAGTTGGGTGTTGTTGCTCATGTCGAACGGCGGCAGCTTAATCATGAATAGCTTGTTAGGCTCACTGTTTTGGGCGGAACTTTGAATCCCTTATGCTCCATTGGCTCAGGCCCTCGAGGTAGTAAAGAAACGTTAACCTGATTCGCAGGAATGCTTTCACGCGAATAGCAAAACGATTCTGAAGGGACAATTAAGTGAAGGTACGTTCCCGCTTTCAAATCGCTAACGTTGCGTGTTCACCGGCAAAGAGCCTGGCGTGATGGGGTGCTGTGTACCGACATTCGGTGATGTCACTATAAGTCGTGTTTGTTTGGAAAGAAAGCGACGTCGCGTAAGACGGGACGGTAGGAGGAAGACAAACAGCGGGATTCTGTTTCTTTAAACATTATGTACCCATCACCCCTAATGTCAACACTTCTTGGGTGGCTGTCCCCGCTCTGCACGATTCCCCTTCGACTTGGTTTGCGTTTACAACAGACCCTTCTGCTCAAAATAAACAGTATACAACGCTAGCCCGATAAGAACCAGTATAAATCCCTGAGAAACCGGTGGTACTGACCCGGAACAGTGCCGTAAATATTGTGTGTTGCTGGAGCAGTCTAAAGTAACACTATGAAGTGGATTGTTACCAAAATATTACCGCAAGAAAAAAAAACACTTAATTTTACACTCCCGTTCACACCACCCCACGAAAAACGTGTTTCTTTTTGTGAATAAATTCCAAGTATTTCTGCATTTAGTTTTTCCAAGATTCGCAATAAAAACTCATCTCGAATGAAATTTTAATTTTCAGTTTAAATTTACAAACTGTCCTGCAACAGGAACAGACACAAAAAATACCAAGTAAGCAAAAATCTGCACCCAAAATTTCTACGTAAAAAATGTTTAGGGAAACAAAAACTAACCAACCCAACCCCGAAAGAAAAAAAAAACATAGGTGTCGCGAAGCTTGGCACCAGCCAGCGTAAGCCGAACTAAACTCAAAACCGTACAATCCTTAACCTAACCCAATCCCACCACCGATGAACCGGAACCCATATCAAATCATCCCTAAGCAACCTCTGATCAAACCCAAACCAAACCCTGCCTCACCCACTAGCTGAACTTGACCCGATCTTAAAAGAAAACCATACCACACCCACACCGGCTGATGAATGACGTCGTCACTCACAGATTCATTTACGCTGTCATGTCTGCTGTCACGCTATAGTTTCCGGCAAATTTCACACCCGCCTCTCATCTCCCGGCATGCAGCGCGGCCGATCAATGGCAGCGTCCATGCCAACGGCGCTACATTAATCTTGAACATAAGTTTGTATCGCGCCCATTTCTAATCTACCGCTCATCTCCCGGCATGTAGCGGGGCCTATTGACGGCAGTGTCTGTGCCAATGGCGCTACATTAACCAGGAACATAACTTTACAGCGCGCCCGTTTCAAAACCGCCGCTCATCTCCCGGCATGAAGCGCGATCTATCAACGGCAGCGGCCGTGCCAATGCCGCAGCATTAAGCAGAAAGAAAAGTTTGCTGCGCGCCAATTTCAAATTCGCCGCTCACCTCCCGGCATGCAGCGTCCGTTCCAACGGCGCTGCATTAAAGGAGCCATGAAGAGAAAATACAACTTCGTTTAATTTGAAAGAACTAGGATTCAGTATCTCACTCAGCTCCATTACAGCCACAAAAGATGTTTTTTAACAAAAAAAAAAGGAAGTATTTAAAAGCTTTCAAATTTCGCGCCACAGTGACGTGTTATGAGCAAGGATGACGTCATACGGGCCAACAATAAAACATAATTTTCAGTGCGTTAACTGCACGTTAGCATTCAAGTGATGCGGTCAAATGGAACTAGAGGTTCCATTACAGACGTCCAGTCATGTGTCGTCGCGACAGGTCAGTTAGGCGGCCGCCAATTGCACAAACAAGGTTCTGTGACGTCATAGAAAAGTTGCGGGAAATTGTCTAGGGGGTCGCGACTGCTTCACACGTTTTCTTTAATATCTCCGTTATTTGTTCGAAGACTGCGATGATATTGGTATCATTATTATTGGGACTAAGGAGTCTTTCTAATAAACCCAAATTGTATTTTGTCTTCATGGCTCCTTTAAATAGGAACATGTTTGCAGCGCGCATATTTCAAATTAGCCGCTCATCTCCCGCTGTGCAGTGCGGCCTAGTAACTGCGGCACCCGTGGCAAGGCCGCAGCGTAAGGATGGCCCCCAACACTTTGAATATGAATACATTGTCCGAATGGCGCAATCGGAGAGACGTCGGCATCATAATGCGAGGGCCCCAGGTTGGATTGCGACCTCGGGAAGCGTTGTCTGTCTTTAGGTGTTTGATATTTTGGAACATCATAAGGAGCCTCCACAACACAAGCGAGTCAACAATACGTTTCAGGAGCACTGAGACGATGCCAAAAGAACTGTTGGATTTCCTCTCTCCCTGGCCTTCTTTTCCGTTTTGAGACAGCTGAAATGTATTTTTCTGGCACAAGGTTGTCGTAGCATATGTGAGAAGTGTACGTGTATTGAATTAAGCGTGCCTGCAAACGGTAACTTATAACTATTAGCCATTGATTTCATGATATAGTAAAAAAAAGGAAAAGAGAAATGCCCACTTCTGCGGAGGACAAAGCATAAGGACTAATAAAAAGTCAGGGGTTGCATTGTAAGGCAACAAAGTTTTTCCTTGAAGAAATCACAGTAGTTCTTCATATGCACCAAATATCCACAAATGAAGGATTGATGGGCTTTCTGTCCTGTATTTTCGATTATCGTATGAGTTAATTTTTTCTTCCTCCTCCATCAGCTTTACACCGCGATTCTTCTTCAGTGCACTCGCCAGAGATTTACCTGTGTCTCTTCATTCTGTCTTCGTCTACTTCCTTCATATTTTATTGTTTTTTTATGGTCAACTGGTATACAAAAAATGGTCTCCATCCCGTCCTTCTAAAGTGGATGTCCAGCGAAGCTGTTGTAAACCACGACAAATGATGATGGGGGAGGGTAGGAAAGGTTTGTCGTCATCTCGGCGGGTGTGGCGCCTGCGCTCGGGTTTACTGGCGGCAAATACAAAGTCCTGCTTAGCCTGACTTATGCACTCGGCGTCTTGGGCAAGAACTGCTCTATTTAGGGACGCTAGTCCTGTCTAGCCTTCAAACATAATCCAACACATGTTGGGTAAGGGGCCCCATTCTTCACAGGCGCCTTATCACCCATAATGCGGTTTCGATGCTTGTTTCGTGGTATTTGAAATGCCTACTGGGCTCTATGCTGTATACCTGATTATCCTGAAACATGCGCTCGACGTCGTGAACGAGAACTGCTGGGCCCTGCCTCGGATTTTTGTTTACGACACGAAGTTTTCCGACCAGTAAGAGGCCAACAGATTAGCTAATGGGCGCAATTAACACAAACCGAGCCGACATCTGAAGAAGGCGACTAAGAGATTCCCTGCTCCAGAATGAGAGACTGCTTGCGACCAGGAAAGGTTCGGTTCCCATTGAAGCCCTGAGAATAAAAAACGCTGGCAGGTGCTAGAACGAGATATAACTAACAATAAACAGCAGAATATTTTTGCTACCTTCTGTTCACGTCAGGCGAGGTGGAGAGTCGGACAGAGGCAGGCAGTCCACACCATGGCAAGTGGCTGGTGTCTGCTACGAATGTCGCTTATTGGCTTACGGGTTAGTGTATACGCATGCCTTGCATGCTACTTGACTGTCTTTTTTTCGCCGTGTTGCTCGTATCTCCTCTTACACCACCAGCCCGTGAGGCGACTCCAGCTTTCCCGTTACCGGCTGGAAGAGCGAATTTCATGGTTCAGTGGCCAGCGTAACACCGGAACGTGTGTCTACTTCGTCATGAGAGCAGAGTTGACGGTTTTCCTTCTCCTTTGTTCCTATCTCTCTATTCTTCCTAGCAGATTTCTTTCTGCGCTGTTCATTGCCGCGTTGTTCTTTGAGACGGTAGAATGGGCCGAAATAATGAGTGCTCGACATCGTCATCTCCCTCCAGTCTGCCCAGCTTCCCGCATCATCCCATTTTTAAGGAGAGGCGTACCATCCCGTATGTGCCGCTGCTCGACCTGTCGGGTCAACAGGTGGGCCTGACAGTTCGAGCAGCAGCACATGTGTCCCGCCGGGCCCCGGGAAGCGAGCAGGAGAGGCCAACCCCGCTGATCACGTATCACGAGATAATAACACAGCACTATAAGTTGGGACGTATCACCTACCCAGCAACGCATAAACACCTGACGAAAGAGAAGGAACGGCAGATCCGTGCACTCCAGACGAATACTTTACCCCATCCCAATAAATGCCATATATTGCACCCCACCGTATATTCCCCGCTATGCCGCTTCTGCGCAACCCCCGGGGACGCTCTTTCATTGGTAGGGGGCTGCGCGCACGCCCCACTAGATTCGCGAAATACCTCCATTTCTTCTCATGAGCTTTGGGAGAGAGGCCTGACCAGCTCCAACCTCAATGACCAGCGACTGCTTGTATTGAAGGCTGTTGAGGCTGGGAAAGCTCAAGGGGTCTTAGACTGAGGACTCCTCCCCATTGCTTTTCGCAATAAACACGTTTACTCTCTCTCTCTGCTCCAACTGCAGCCCTACGGAGTTGTGGTCGCATCACATTCGTTTATTTATTTATTTATTTATTTATTTATTTATTTATTTATTTATTTATTTATTTATTTATTTATTTATTTATTTATTTATTTATTTATTTATTTGACGCGCCGACGCTACACAGGCGATGAGGCACGCCGTAGTGAAGGGCTCCGGATCAATTTTGACCAACGATCTTCAAAATGCGGCGAATTCAACATGCGGCGCTTTTCACTTCCATGAGAAAAGCGGCCGCCGAGTCCGGGAATCGACCGCGCGTCCTTGGGCTCAGCAGCGCAACGCCTGAGCCGCTGAGCCACCGCGGCGGGTAGAAATGAAACTAGTGAGAATTGGGAAAGAAAAGAGGCAGATAAGGTGTAAATCCAAGCGAAATGGAAATAACAAAGTTACTGATTTTTCGGGAGCCCATGTAATTATCCTCCAGAACGTACTTCTGCCGCCGCTGAGTTTGTAAGGGCCTTATCCCTTCTACGCATTCTTGTGGAAAGAAGAAATAAAATTAGTGATAATGCCGAGTGTCTCTTTTTCCTTCCCTCCGGAACTTCTGCAGATGCTTTCCATCGGCCTTTGCGAAGAGCGTGTCTGCCTTGCACAAAATTATCTCTGGCGTTGGAACTGGCAGAGACGCATGCTGCGAAGAATTTAACGGAGGCCAAGAGGAGAATCCTAATTTAATTCCGCAGCGGAGGAATGGCGGCGATAGGGGCTTGATCGAGATACCAGATTCCCCTGCTACTGGAGGGATGGGCAAGCATTCCTCTTAAACTGGTCTCAATAGTGACCGAAGACACCATAAAAAACACATTGCTTCCGAACTTTGGATAATTGATATTCGTGCTGATCCGAGCGCGGTTTCTTCAAAGCGGTAGCTGTAAAGAAGCACTTTACCGCGAAAAAAGGAGATGTTGGCAGTGCGGGACAGAGACACGATGGGATTAAGTGTGTGCTTATTCATAAAAATTCAAATTTCCCTGTGTCTAACTCAAAATATGATTAAAACGCGACGTTTTTGGGGAGCGGACTTTGATCGTTGTGGTTCAACCATCTTTCACTTCACACAGTATCATCATAATCCGTTCGTCTAACGACAAAGATGCTTCAACCACATTTAACTTTACCCGCGATCGTCATCTTCATCGCACCCCATTGTGCAAAGACAAAGACGGTTCAGCCACATTTCTCTTCACCCACAATCGTCATCGTCATAGTACCCTACGGTTTAACGACAAAGGTGGTTAAACCATTTTTCACTTCAACCGCCATTATCCTCATCGTCAGAGAAGGGTTCTTTTTTTGCAGCGAGTTTTCGCTTACAGTCGCCCTCAGTGAGGAAAAGAAAGGTTGGCTTTAAAAAAAAGGGGGAGGGGGAATCAGGCGCTGACAACAAAGCAGTGAGTGACCTGTGGATCGCGCAATAAGACACGAACTCGGCTGCGGGCCACACTGGCTGCATTTCTGATGGAAGCGAAACGCGAAAGAACCGGTGTGTCGAAATTTCGGCACAGGTTAAAGATACAAAGGTGGTCGAAATTAATCCAGCGCCATCCCGTACGCCCAGCCTCATAGCCCAGGTGTAGCAACTGCGCGTTTAACCGTACAATCAATAGATGGCGAAATACGGGGTTTGGGCAACTGCGCTAGCCCCCGCACTTCGTCGCTTGCTCCGCTTCTGTAAGGAAAGAGCAGGCGTTGTAATGGGAGGAGTGGTGCCACCTGCATGTATTATTCAGCAGGAGGGACACGATAATTGATGTAATATAAATGCGTGAAATCCCTCCTTCATGCCCTGAAGTTTTGTGGTACGGGCGGTAGGAGCAATTGAACAATCTTGACCCTGCCTATCGTTAAGCAAAGACCACCCCCACTATTTCTCATTGGGAATGAATAGGAAAGAGCTAGAAAAAAGGAAGGAATTCTGATCAGTCCATAGCCGGTCTTTCTGTCATGCGCGTATAGGACAAGGGCATTATGCAAGAATCGCTAATGTAGAAAAAGATGATGAAGTAGTAGTAGATGAAGAAGCAGCAGCTTGCTTGGAACGGGGGCATATATACGGTCTCTGGCTTCTCTACGCACGTTCCTGTCTTTACATTTGGTGCCGAAACCCGGGAAACCTTTACGCCGGGAGGAGAGCTTGACACTATGGAAAAACTAGAACTCAGTTCGTCCGAAGATCGCAGACCAATCAGCCCCACCTGCGTTTCAGCCAAGTACCCGTACAGCAGCACAAAGCTCATACAAGAACATCGGAGGCTGCGGGAAAGGACTGGTCAAGGAGTACCTAGCGCACTGAAAGCATCAGCCGGAGCACGTCTAAAAACACTGCGGCTGAAGGAAGCGACTTTGTGACAGGAAGGAGGGGACGCTGTGACGTTGTGAATCGGTGCCCGTATAGACAGTGAGGGGTCTGGACATTACAAGTTCTGCTTATAGGGTCTGCGTTGTCCCGGGGGGAGGACGTTGCCTTTAACTTCCTGTGGGGAGTATGTAGAAAAAGACGATAAAGTAGTAGTAGAGAAAGAAGAAGCAGCTTGCTTGGAACGGGGGCCTACGGTCTCTGGCTTCTCTTCACCCGTCCCTTTCTTTACATGTAATATTTACGCTTGTAGATATAGTTGTCATCAGTGAAAGATCTGCTTGACTTTGTTTTGCAAAGATTATGTGTACAAACAGTGTTTCATGAAACTTTGGTCACACCCGTCACCCTTGAGCTCCGGCGGCTCAACGGCATTGTGACGCGATGGATGAGATGGGGGGACAGGGGGGAGTAGAGCTTTCGCCATTGGTGAATAAAGGAGGTAGTGTAAGGTGGAAAGAGAAAAAAAAACTGGTTGTTTCCTGTGTAATAGGAATTGGTAAAACACCAAAGTGAAAAGAGCAGCGAAATCTGCAACTGAGCATGATTCGCGGGACAGCGGCTGCCTTGTGGATTTGCTTGGGGAGCGATGTCCTGCTGGCGGGTCGCTTTGGCAAAGGTGTACTGGTGTCATTTCCATGACGGATATGACGTAAGTGGAATCTTGGTGTATTCCGGCATAAAACACTTTTGTGTTAAAATATAGAACACGAAAACGAACAACCCAAAGTATAACGTGCTCTTTAGTACTGAAGGTTGCTTCCCCGCAAGAAGACCCTTTGTGCAGGGGTGCACCCTATACAGGCCGCTTGCTTCGGTGTGCTGGAGTCACTTCCGTGACGGATATGACGTAAGTGGAATCTTGGTGTATTCCGGCATAAAACACTTTTGTGTTAAAATATAGAACACGAAAACGAACAACCCAAAGTATAACGTGCTCTTTAGTACTGAAGGTTGCTTCCCCGCAAGAAGACCCTTTGTGCAGGGGTGCACCCTATACAGGCCGCTTGTTTCGGTGTACTGGCGTCACTTCCGTGACGGATATGACGTAAGTGGAATCTTGGTGTATCCCGGCATAAAACACTTTCGTGTTAATAGAAGGGAACATACGGGTAATACGCCGCATTACGGCAGGACCGTTTCAAGGACGCCAAACGTAAATGAGTCTTCTATCACGACCTGTCGTTCACAAGTAAAGTTTGTGGGCTGAAGACCAATGTCCCAGAATAAGAACGGCCGCCGAGAGTCCAGGCTGCCAAAAGCTGTCGAGAACTGCCTTCTTTACCACAAAAAATGGAGAATTAATCCGATAAAGAATGGCGGATAGAGTACCCCGTGCCACGGATTTCACCGGCAGGTCTTCTTCTTCTTCTTCTATTGTACAATACAATACGTCTTCTAGTATTGTAGTATTGTATTCGTATTGTATATGATCCATACATTACTCGCCGCCGTTTTTATAGCTACCACTCCATATCAGCTGCCCTTCGCCTTCTGTCGTAAGGTAGAAGGCAAATGCGAGATATGAACTTTCTACAAAAAGTTCTGCGCGGCAATATTGACTGATGAGCTCTTAACGTCGTTACAATTTTGAGTACCATCTGGGAAGCCCCCATGTGTTTTTATACATGGTATTCAAACATTTGTTTGCCCTGTCCAATTACGTGTATACAACACACCTACAATTTTTGTTTCAACCGACATATTTTGCTCACATGTTGCGATTTCGTAATATGCCCCTCTGTGTTATCTCGTTTTTGATTGATTGTAGGGCTTAACACGCCGACGCAACGCAGGCGATGAGGCGCACCGTAGTGGAGGTCTCCGGATTAATTTTGACCTCCTGGGGATCCTTAACGTGCGCCAAAACCTTGTACACACGGGCGTTTTTGCTGTTAGCCTCCATCAGTAAAGCAGCTGCCGCGGCTGGGAATCGAACCCGCGCCCTTGTGCTCAGTGTTATCTCGTTTTGCGCTCCCTCATAAGCACGACGTGTTCGTTACTGTGTATCTTTATTATAATTTTTCCCGTGCTCTTTATTGTATGTTACCTTATTTTTTAAGGCAAAGGGTACTGTCCCGAAGGCTTCTCAGACGTTTACAGACCCCAAATAAAGCACTATCTTTTCTCCACTTCATGAGTACGCTTCAGGAGTACGCTCCACTTCATGAGTCGTTTCACAAGCTAAGCGCAGCCCAGTGGATGCTACACTGTTATCAACAATCCACCCGAATCAGCACGTCAAACTCACCGTGACATTCTAGGGGACAGGTTAAAAAAAACTGCAACAATGGGCGTTGAGGTCCTGGAAAGGCTTTGAGGAATGTTCCGTCGCACTACTTTGCAGGAGGTACTGATGGTTCCTGACGTCTCCTGTCGCTTTCTTTTGAACCGGCCACCTTATACGCGTGGATGCGAGTGGATGGTGATAACTATATCTGAAGTGAAGTGCCCTCCTGATCTTCCTTCTCCACTCAGCGCCACCAGCCATCTGTGATGGTCTTTGCGATGATGCGAAGGAACGACGCTTATGAGCCCATGACAACGCAGTGCTGTTTTCAGCCCGCTGAACAATAAAACGGAGATGTCAGTATTTTTTCGCACTTTTTCCCTTTCCGTAAAATTTCCCTACCAACGTACTAGTTCTCCGGAATAAATTGGAATAACCGTGTTTTGCACAATTAGCGCATATGCTTCAAGGCGAAGGAAGGGTAAGTAAGCATTCCGGAATGGCACCCCAAGATACGACAAATAAGAACTACGCGAGGTCGTGGTACATCGAAGGGAAAGGGACACTAAAGTTTCAAATACAGCTACAGCGCGTCAGATGATGATGATGATGGTTGGATGTTTATGGCGCAAGGCCAACTAGGGCAAAGAGCGCCAAAACAATAGTCATATATGAGGGGTGAAACCTTAAACACTACGAACAGTCAGCAAAAAAAAGTAAAATCACAAAACGACAATGAGCATGGCTGGTGTATAGGGCCAGGGAGTGATCACGCGTGGTATGAAATGAGGTCTAAAAATTTAACTTCTTCTAAATATTTAAAAACGCACTTGATAGAAAACATAGGATCATCAGAGAGGAAAAACGCTGGGTGTGGTGGGACGTGTAGTCTGTATAGCTGTGGGAAGTGTTTGCGTCGTGTTGTGTGAAGTGCCTTGCATGTGATTAGTATGTGCACCACGGATAGGGCATCTCCGCACCTGCTGCACTGGGGTCTAGAAGATCCCTTCAGCAGATACGAGTGCGTCGCATGGGTGTGCCCTATCCACAGCCTACCCAAGGCGACTTCCGTGTGTCTGTTGCGTGAGTCAGCTGTGTACCGTCCCAAGTGTGGCTTTATTACGTGTAGTTTGTTGTCTGTCTGTTCGTCCCAGTGTGTTTGCCATGTTCTTCGCAGGTGTTGTCTTATGTGTGGCTTGAGGTCTGTGTAGGGTACGGTTGTTATGTCTACAGTGTTCCTGAGTGCAGCAGCAGCAGCCCTCTCGTCTGCCAACTCATTCCCAGCGATCCCAGCGTGTCCTGGAACCTAGCAGAGGAGCAGCTGATGCTTCTTTGCATACACAGACATGATAGTGTTAAATACAAGATTAACTATGTGGTTTTTGGGGGGTGTATGCGATGACAGTGCGCGAACAACACTCAAGGAATCTGTGTAGATGATAGACTTTGGAATTTGATTTTCAAGTATGTGCCGTACAATCAGCAAAATCCCATACGCCTCTGCTGAAAAAATTGTCGTGTGGACGCTCATGGTTCTGGCTGCACAGAAATTCGGACCATGAGCAGCGCAGGAGACCATAGTGGAGGTTTTAGACGCGTCACTGTAAAATTCTGCAAGTGGGTATTTAAACTGCAGAGACAGAAAGTGCTGCAGTATTGCAGCCTGCGGTACCCGATTTTTGTCAAGTTTAATAAAAGAAAGGTCGCACGACACAGGACGAACTTGCCAAGGCGGTAAACTGTTTGAAAGGGATGACCTGTACACATCCAAAAACAAAGCACTGAGATCCGAGGCTCGCTCTTTCACTCTAAGTGAAAAGGGCAGAGGAACGGATGGGCGATTTACAAAGAGCAGAGATGTGGACGTGTCGTTAAAGACAGGATAAAAAGGATGATTATTCAGCGATGAAATTTTAAAAGCATAAAGCAAGTCCATGTATGTTCGTTGGTTCTCAAGGCTCCACTTATTACACTCAACATAAAGACTCTCAGCAGGGCTAGTGCGAAAAGCACCCGACGAAAGACGAAGGCCCAGGTGTAGAACTGGGTCAAGAATTCGCAAGGCTGTCTTAGTCGCCGACCCATACACCACACTGCCATAGTCCAAACGAGACCCAACCAAAGCAGTATACAAGCGAAGCAAAAGTTCTTTGTCGGAACCATAGGATTGGTGGGAGAGAACCTTAAGTATATTCATTGTTTTGAGACATTTATTTTTAAGTTCCTTGATGTGGGGAATGAATGTGAGTTTGTGATCAAACACCACACCTAAGAACTTGTGCTCCTTATTCACAGGAAGCGACATGCCATTAAGAGTAATGTCTGGGTCCGGATGGACCCCGCGCTTCCTGGAGAACACAACGCAGGAGCTTTTTGCAGGATTCAATTTAAACCCATTCTTGTCTGCCCAGCCGGCAAGCTTCTTGACGCCGAGCTGGACTTGACGTTCGCAGATGGACATATTACATGATTTAAAAGATATCTGTACGTCATCTACATACATGGAGTAAGAAATTGTAGGCGGCAGTGCCTTCCCAAGGGAGTTCATTTTTACTATGAAAAGAGTGCAGCTTAGAACTCCGCCTTGCGGCACGCCATTTTCTTGCACGTGTACCTTTGACAGTGCAGAACCAACTCTGACGCGAAAGTTTCTCTCAGACAAATAGCTAGCAAGGGTGTTAAACATATTACCAGAAACACCGAATGACTTCAGGTCAGTAAGGATCCCATAACGCCAAGCGGTGTCATAGGCCTTTTCTAGGTCGAAAAACACAGTTAAACAGAACTGTTTATGAATGAAGGCATCCTTAATATATGACTCTAGTGCCACAAGTTGATCATTCGTGGATCGCCCCGCCCTAAAGCCTGCCTGGCAGCTCTCGAGAAGGCCGTTATACTCCAAAAAGTACACGAGCCTCCGGTTTATCATCTTCTCGAGAAGCTTACACAGGCCGCTGGTCAGGGCAATGGGTCGATAGCTAGCGGGAGAAGAAGGGTCCTTCCCTTCTTTCAAGAATGCTACAACTATGGCATCCCTCCAAGACTTTGGAATGTGCCCCGAAAGCCATATCTTGTTGAAAAGGTGAAGAAGTGTTACAAGAGTGTCTGTGTGTAAGTTCTGTATCATTGTATATGTAATGTTCTCTGGGCCTGGAGCTGAGGGTTCACACGTGCTCAGAGCACCCCTCAGCTCATGAAGCGTGAACTCGGAGTTATAAGAGGTGGCTGACCTGTCATTGTCATGTAAAGGTTTCTTTTCGGCCACGAGTTTGTGTTTCATGAAGGTGTTTGTGTAGTGTGCTGAACTAGAAACGTGTTGGAAGTGTTGTGCGAGTGTGTCAGCCTGGTCTTCGAGTGTGTCCCCTGTTGTACTGACCAGAGGCAGGCTGTGTGTTTGATGTCCCTTGAGTTTGCGTATTCGTGTCCATACTTTCCGTGTGTCTGTGTAGGAGTTAATTGATGTTATGAATGTACGCCAACTCTCTCGTTTTGCCTCACGGCGCACACGTTTTCCTAACGCCTTGGCCCGTTTGAACAAGAGGAGGTTACTCGACGTGGGGTACCGGCGAAGGATACCCCACGCCTTGTTCTGGGCCTCTCGCGCCCGCCTACAGTCCTCATTCCACCACGGCCTCCGCTGGTTGCGCGGGGCAACAGAGGCGTGGGGAATGGACTTTTCGGCGGCGTCGAGGATGTGCGCCGTGAGGAGTTGGGTAGCTTCTTCAACGTGTAGGTGTCCTATGGATGTGTGGTGTAGTTTGGATGTCTCTGTAAATGTGTTCCAGTTAGCTCGTGCTTCATTGAACCTATTATGGGAAGATGGACTGCTCGGGCCTTTACCTATATACGTTAATGAAGTGGGGAAATGGTCACTGCCATATGGGTCCGTGCCCACACCCCACTCGAGGAGAGGAAAGAGAACTGCGGAGCCAATAGCCAAGTCAAGACATGAGTATGTGTTGTGACCTATGTTATGGTATGTAGGCTGTTTATTGTTGAAAAGGCATGCTCCAGAGGATGTAAGAAACCTCTCTATCAGGCGACCTCGGGCATCCGTACGAGAAGAGCCCCAAAGAGAATTGTGAGCATTAAGGTCGCCTGTTAGAATGTATGGTTCGGGCAGCTGGTCAACCAGCGCCTCGAAGTCTGAACTCAAAAGTGTAACATCAGGAGGAATGTATATGGAGCATACCGTTATCAACCTATTAAATATTATTAAGCGTATTGCTACAGCCTCAAGGATAGTGTTCAAGGTGACAGGGTGGCATGCTAAGGATTTCCGGACGATTATGGCCACACCGCCAGAAGAGTGTGTGCAGCCATCCCTGTCTTTCCTGTATACCAGGTAACTATTCAAGAAATTTGATTGTTTAGAATTCAAATGTGTTTCCTGAACACACATTACACTAGGCTGATTGGTATGCAGAATCTCATACACGTCGTCAAGATTATTCAGAAGGCCTCTGCAGTTCCATTGAACAATATTTTCTCTTCCCATTATTTAGTGTGAGAGCTACTGGAGTGTGTATGTTTATGTGTCGTCTTTCGGGGCTGTGACTCTTGGATTGGGCTTTTTGGGCGGCCTATCTGTAGGCTTGGACGTCGGAGGCCGCTCCTTGCGCTGCGTTGCAGGCAAGAACGGCACGACGTCCATCTCGTCGTCCGATGTCCTGGGTGTGCCCGTGGAACCGGGCCCTTCGTTTGACCCGCCACCGCCGGTGGTGTCGGAGGCACCAGAAGTGGCACGGGCGGTGCGGTGGCGGTGGGAGCCGGTGCGGGGCTCGTGGTGTCCATGGCACACTCCAACGCACTGGACGATGGGGAGGCACGGACGGGAGCGGCACCGGCCCCAACAGAAGAGGTTGCCACCACAACCGCTGCTGCCTGAGCAAGCGGCGTGGTGGCGGGTTGGGCTACCAGAGGCAACCCAGGGGGGGGGCGGGGGCGGGACCAAGTCCGACTCTCGGTACTGGGTCCCCGCCGAAACAAGACGCCGCTCCACCCCCCGGCGAGCTGCGTCGGCGTACCTGCCCAGAGGGAAGGAGGCGAACCTCTTCCGTGCCTCTGGGAAGGTGATGTTTTCGTTGACTTTCAAGGCAATGATCTGTTTTTCTTCTTTGAACTTTCCACAGCTCCTAGAATAGGCAGCGTGTGGTCTCTGGCAGTTGGCACAGGTGAAGTTCTCGGATTTACAATTGTCAGTTTGATGATCATGTGCTGCACATTTTGCGCACGTCAATTTACCACGACAAGACGTTGTGCCGTGCCCAAACCGCTGACACTTGAAACAGCGGCGCGGGTTCGGCACGTAGGGTCGGATTGGACATCTCAAGAAGCCTGCGTTGACCGACTCAGGAAGGTTAGAGCGGTCAAGTGTCAAGATTATGTGCTTGGTTGGAATTTTTTCATCATTTCGGCGTATGGTGATTCGCCTCACTGCTGTCACGCCCTGCTCTCGGAGGCCCTCGAGCAGGTCTGCTTCAGTCTCATTCATTAGATCCCGATCAGAGATCACGCCCTGGCAGCTATTGAGGCTGCGATGGGGCGTGATCTTGATGTCAACATCTACCATGCGCGTTTGCTTGAGGAGGTTAGAGGATTGTTGCTTGCTTTCTACTTCTATCAAAACTTCTCCCGTTGTGAGTTTCTTAGCCTTATACGACTTTCCGATAAGGCTTTCAAGAAACTTGGAGATTAGAAACACAGATTGGGAAGTGATGGGCTCTGTCTTGTCAACAGATTCCATGATCAGAAACCGCGAGAAATTATCAGGCTTTGGGGGAGAGATCGATTGCAAAGGAGGAAAAGAAACTTCGGTGCGGCCCCTTTTCGGGGGCCGATCACGTCTGGGGGGGGGGGGGGGGGGGGTTAGAAAATGCCATATAATACATTGAAAAGCAGGGAGACGGGGGTACTTTCTCCTTTGACCTTACCCTGGTAGTCAAAGAGGTCCCGGAGCTCCCTGCCTGGTAGACAGGCAGGGAGCCCATCGGCCGGAGCTTGTTAGAGGTTTCTACCCTTCACCTTAAAAACACATCACCACGGTAGGACACAGCTTATGTTGGGGGGCTCGGGGTCCGCGGTATCGCCAGTACCGTCACCAAGATTACTCAAGGTGCCCCGTGCGGGGTACAGCGCGTCAGTCGGAACGGAAAAGAAGTAAAAGGTTTGCGCTGACTGCCCACTAGTGAACCTGAAAGGGCAAGTGCAAGCCTGTGTGAAAGCGCAAATGTTGTCTACATCTCTTCCCATTCCGTCTGACGTGCTGTCGCTTCCTTTCAAAGCTATGTAGCAATCAGCGCAAGTCTCAACTCCCCTGTCCCTGAAGCTTGGATCAATAAAATGCGCACTTATAGGTACAGTTGTGTATTATTGCTTACTTCATTTAGGCAATTTTGTCCGCTGGACATGCACACGAAGGGCCCTAGCTCTGTTTGCGCTATAATCGGTGTTTTAATTTTATTGGCTTCGCAGAAGGTTTCCACCAGGACAATAAAACCTTCAGTAGTACCCTGAAAGAAAACAAAAGTAAAAAAAGACAAGACGGACGGTGTATAAGTATTTTTTTTTTCTACTTTGCTCGATTTGACTTTTTTGTCTCGATTATGTTCAACTCATTTCCTTTTGAGAAGAACTTCTTGCTGGGCTAGCGCCTGTCTAGTCTACTCTGTTTCTTCGTTCGTGTTGTTTTGTTGCGCTTCAAATCATGGCAACCATCCTTTTCTTTTATGTTGAACGCATGTGACAGTTGCTCGCTAGGAATGTGAGCGTAGAACAGGCTCACGCCTCTGGGTTTTTTAATCGATTAAACTTTCGTCTGATCTAAGCATCTCATGGAGTGTGTTGCTCTGTCGAAGCTAAGTTATCATGTCGTTGCAGCTCTATAACCGTCCGACCATGAAATGGCTGCTGTCAGGACGAATACTGTTGAAAAGACCCTTACACGCCTTGTACAACCGTATATTTTCATCCTGAACGTAAGAAAGGACGTCACGCAGTCATTGGAAATAAACGTGCACAAAACGTTCTTTTTTTCCTGTATATCAGGCAATATCAGGCTATATCAGGCACTGAACGTAGCAACCGACCACTTACAGAAGTGTATTGTCTTTTTCTACTTAAAAAAAAAAAATCAATGGGTAAGAAATACCAACGGAACAAGATGCAAGCACGACAGACGGGGTGCCATTCACCACTGAACTTTATTTTCGAAAAAAAAAATCTATTTCGAAAGAAAATAAAGAAACCACTTGCACACGCTGAGATTTTGCCAGTTTATATCTCAATCGGAGACCCCAAATTTGACGTGACGCCAACCTCGTTGCCTTTTATCAGCGTAGAGGTGGTCCAGTGTTATGACGGTGGGAACGAAGGAGAATCGAAGGAGACAGAAGTAACGCGATTGCTCAGCGTTCATGAAATCGCCGTCCCTAGCAGCTGCTGACAAGAATATACTGCAACCTTAGCTTAGTTCATTCTGAGTATAATTTTTCACGCAGCCGCGATCTCCTTTGGCTGCGACCTTGCGCGATTGAATAAATATATTTTTACAGAAATTTATGGTTGTTTTCATCTTTTCTCCTATTCTTTTTCGCTCTTTCAAATCAGTTTGTCACTTCATTAAGGTCGAGAAGATATGAGCAGCCTTGTTGTAAAGCTTTTGGAAATTTATCGCAAGTCAGTGAAGGGCTTGCTAACTTTGAGAGTGTCTTAAGGCGTGCGGAAGAATTTGAAAAGAGCTGTTAATGCTGCCAAGAGGACTCGTCGGCTCTTCATGTATAGTTCTACTCTTCTTGAAGCCCTGTTGCATGTTAAATGCCTTTTCCCGGGAAAACGTAATTTTACCATTCTTGAAAGTTGAATGCAACAAAGTTTTCATAAGAACGTCGCACCAACTTGAATATTTCAGTCCAGCAAGAGCCAAATTCAAACTTACCCTAATATTTCTCAAATTCACTGCATATTTTTAATTATCTGTGGCCATAAAATTCCCTAGCCGACACGTAAAATATGTCATTTAATAGCTTTGACAGCATTGTACTTAAGTTCAGTAAGAAATTGTCGCTTTTTTTCTCAAATCCGCGTTAGGTGGATTTGGCGATCATCCACTTTAACAGAGGATAGTGGCTGATGATTCCATTATTTATAAGACTTATTAACCACCCTGTTGCCAGTATATTGTCATCTAATCTCCGGGTGAGCTAACATGCACTGATCACATGGTATTACGGCAATGCTAACCGCATCCATACATATTCTCTAGCAAGCATTTACTATTTCAAATACAGTCAAACCTGGATATCACTAAGTTGACAAAAATCCATGTACTCGTTACATGCAGATTTCGAGTTAAGGGTCACGTGAAGGACGCAGAAACGAAAACAACTTGCTAGAGATCAGTGATGGTGAACTAACTCTTAAGGATTCATTTCACAGTTCAAAACTGCGTGATTTGCGCCCGCTGCTTTCTTTCAAATTTAATCACTACGCGGCACTCTAAACAAGCAAGGTCACTTGCCCCCGTATTCACAAGCGTAACTTAAGTATCACTTACGCCTCTCGACAATTTTCGGTCCCTTCACCAGTTTCAAGAACCAAACTTAAACTGAAAGGGCACGTTTTCACAAACTTTACGCTGTTTTCCGCACTCGTAATTCTTGAGAGGGTGCTAGTTGGGATACTGTACCGGGCGGCGACGTTCTTTTTTCTCACCGGCGGAGACAGTATTTAAAATTGCGAGCCTAACTTGAAAAGGCAAACGTTTTCGTTTTCATGGCAGCAGAACACATCACCGACGAATCGACACCACAGATAGCAGTGGAGACTCGCAACTACACGTCGAAAGGCAGGCCTAGCACTTAACCGACGCCGCGCTCACACTGGAAATGCACCATGCATACTTTGCGGTGCCGGGCGAAGTTCGCTAAAGTTTTGCATTCCAGCCAATTTTTCAGCAAAAGGGCAAAAAACAGTGCCTCATCAGCGTAGCGAATTCGTTACATCAAGGTTAACCATGGCTACGCCTTCGTTATATAGAGGTCGCAAACACATGGGTTTCAATGGGGCTGAAAATGGAGAATTAAGAACCTTCGTTAAATCTTTGAATTCGTTACGTAGATGTTAGTTACATGCAGGTTTAACTGTAAACGCATTTAAGCACGGAGTTTATTCTATCGCAGGAATTATTTTGAGACTGTGCGAGCAGTAACCACAAATTCTGCGTTGAAATCTTCGCAGCCCTTCTCCAGTGGCGTTTGCTTCCAGTGACCCGTTCAATCTCGCACAAATATGTCGAGCCGCGAAGGAACACAAAGACCGCTGGCACGTCCCTTTCTGTGACCCCAGAATCCATGGCGACGTGCCCGGTCGCAACGTCATTACGGAGGAAGCAGAATTACCTCCAATGACATTCGGTTCCATGACGGAACGGTGCCGGAGAGATAAGCGGTAAAGCTTGCCACGTGTAGACGTGCGGCACTGTATCGGTCCAGACATAAGCGGCGAGATTCGAGGCGACCGTGATCTGTTTTGCGCCGAGAAAGAAGGAAGAATGAGAAAGAAAAACAATCGATTGCTTCTTCTAAGTGAGTACAGCGAGCCTGCGTGTATAGCAGCGCAGTTCCTGGGACAAAAACACGTCCATAATCCCGAAAAAGAAATCATCGTCTCGGAGTTGACATCTCTCCTGGTTTACGCGAAGGCAGCGGCACAATTGCAGCACGTGCGACAACAGGACAAATGACAGCGAGGGGGCAGGTTGCGGCGATGGGGATATTGGGTGTCCCAGCATCCGAAGGAGAAGAACAAGAGCAGCGGCAGGGTAAGTCCCTTGAACCCTGAGCGGCAACCCCAGAAATGGAAGAAACGTCCCGGGAAAAGTACCGAACAGGAAAAGAAAAAAAAAAACTATCCGTGGATAGGAGGTCAAAGAAAAGATGACAGACGGTAGCATATTTCGGAAACCGAGGAGAATATGGGTACATGAATAACAATGGAGCATAAAGAATCGGAGGCATAAAGCGCAAATTGGATTTCCAATATATGACAATGAGGCTTTTACAGAATAGCGGAAGCTGAAAATCCGCACTCAAAACAGGCATGAAGTTCCTGACATGGCAAAGGCCCTGCAAAATTGCATTATGCCGGGCGCTACCTTTGCGGTATTGGAAGTGTCAAGAGGCACGCACGTCAAAAGGTTTATTTTTCTATTTAAAAATCTTCTTCCGATCGGTTTTCTCTAGACTCTGACACAGATTAAGGATCAATGCGCTGGAACGCATATTTAAAGTCCCCTGTTCCCTCAATGAACCATATTCCACGAAATGCTCTATTGTAGGTTCCACTTGATAGAACGTTTGCAAATGAAACCCCTTTTTTGCTGCTGTTTTTGTTACCCGAGGGAAACAAAACTGAACGCCCCTTCAGCAACGACAACGCTGGTTGAAAAAAATTAAACCATCTCCCCGAAGGGAACTATGTGGTGATGCAAAGCGCTACGCGGCGCCGACGTTTCGAAGCGCTGTCTCTTTGCCGAACACCATCTGAATCCGCTGCTCGGCGTCGACGTTTCGAAGCGCTGTCGCGTTGCCGAACTGCATCCGGATCCCTTTGGCGACGTTGGCGTGTCGAAGCGGCTCGCGTTCTCGAAGCCCGCGGGATCCGCTTGTCGACGCTGGCGTTTACGTTCAGCATCGCGAGCTCTCCTCTGCGCAGCCTTGTCTTCAGAGGTGCTCGCGGTTCTGGGAGTGGACTGGCTTGCGCTGGTTGAAGGTGTGCCAGCCAGTTCGCTGTGGAGGGGAGGAGAGAAAAGACGCGTACGCGCGCTTATCGCGCAGCTGGCGCGGAGAGGTGGAGAGGTGGAGCAGTGCGCGCGCTATCGCACAGCTGGTGGGGAGAGGGGGAGAGGTGCGGACAACGGACGGTTCACGAATTGGCGTCAAATGGACATCATCAAATCATCATCATCATCATCAAATGGACCGTGATCATCATCATCATCATGGGTCATCATCATCAAACGGATCATCATCATCATCAAATGGATCATCAAATGGACCGTGCCGCCACGTGTTAAACGGAGGTCGGCGGAGACGCTGGGCGCGTGGGGTGTGTGAGAGTCGCCGGGCAGCGAGCAACCTTCTGAGCGACAGCAGCACCGTGCTGAGCGACCGTGAGACAGCAGCACGGCTCTCCAGGAGCCACGCGAAGCTGCTCAACCTCGGCCAGTGTACCTCACACTTCAAAATTACATTACGTAATACCTCTAAATCACGCGAGAGAATTGGGCATGGGGTGGTGTAATTGCGGAGAATTGTAATTGCAGAGCTGAATAACAAAAAGTAACAAAATATTTTAGTTTGATAACAGCGCTAGGACAGGACACAGAGCAGGCAACACGAGACTGGGCGCTGACCAACAACAAACTAAATTGGTGTACAAACTAAGTATGTACCAACAAGGCCGCATCAACACCGTTTTCAGTTTGGCGAAATAGCGTTCATGGCAAATCACGAGAACCCACCGGAAAGTAATGACAAAGTACCAGCAGGACCCGTGAGCCACGGCTCGTAACAAAGTAGGCAAATCTCAGCAAGCACTACAACGGCACGTCCACTCCCTCGTTTAGAAACTTCGGGGTGAGTATTTAGCTAGGCTCAGCCACGGAAGCTTTCTTACGGTGGGAGTGAACGCACCGGCTTTTGGCGATTGCTGTATAAAGCGATAAATCTCCAGACAACAGATGGGACGATTTTCACGGAGGTGTGCTGCGTCCCTAAACTAGACTGCAGGTTTCGTCCTTGCGGTGACGGGAATTGTATTGGGCCTCCGCAATTACTCTAAACATATCATGCACCGTGACGTTATTTTTCTCGTGGGACCAAAAGAGGCACGGGGGTACACAGGACAAATTAGGAGCAGCAGGGGCATCTGGGAGCACCCTTTTAGGCAATACGAGTTTTTGAACAGTACTAAATGTTGCCACGGGAATACTGCTCACCGACTATTTTAGAAGGGAAGTTTGTGATTAACAACAGCCCGTTGGCCATCACCTCACTTTTCCCCTGTAAAAGCGAGCTGCTATAGCCAAGGCGTCGGCCCACAACAAGGTGCTGCCGAGAAATCTAACGTCTAAGCAGCGTTGTAAATCTGAGCCCAGTTTATCCCCGCGCTGTTTCTCCTGACCTTCGAACGTCTGCGTATCCCTAAACAGTACTGCCAGAGGCATCAGCTGAAGCAACGCAAGAGCACCTATGTTGCTTTGAAATGAGAAATGCTGCTGCCTCAACAACTAAAAACCGCATATATTTGCAACATTGTTGAAAGCTAGGCCTTCACTTCAAAAAACGCCCAAAGCAGAGCAGAATTTCGCTTGCAGAAATTCTTAGTAATACCCAAGTCTGGCTACGCATTCTGTTTTTGAATCCCATCAAAAAGCGATACAAACACCAAATAAAACCCCGAAGAAAAAAACAGTGGAGTCTGCAAGCTGCTCGCGAAGCTTGCGCTCGGTGGATCTCAAAGCGGGCCGTCTCTATAAGAGCCCTCCACTGTAACGTCATCAGCGCTTAGCGGCTCAAGTGTTCGCGAAGTATAAACCAGTTTGGGAGAAAACAATGAGGCAAAAGCCAAGCAGTGGCGACCGCGTACGTTTGGAGCTGTACGTTTAGCGCCCATGAGAAGATGGAGAAGAGGTAGTGAGCACCGTTCCTGCCCTTTTTCCGGCCGGCAGGGAATTGAGCGCCTCTTTATTGAAGCGGCTGCGTGCGCGTCGCAAAACAAGGGTGGCCCTTATTCCGTTCCAACATCCGGCGGCACCCTGGCAATTTGCACGCGGCACTCGTCTGGGGAACTTGGGAACCTGGCCTCTACAAACCGCCATGCATAGCATTTGTTGCCACACCTACCGGCTGAAGAAGATGAAGAATAAGCAAGACACCCGCGAGGCCTTGGCTGCTTCGGAATTCGAGAACGACAATGCGAAAGTAAAGTTCGCTGCGGTGACGGAGCCTCGGGCGGCAACCACCATTTGCATCCTTTTTGGCACGTACAGAAAAACGGAGCAGCGTTTAAGGCAGGGACGGAAGGAGAATGAAGAGGGTGCACATCAAGCAGTTGGAAGAAAAGCTGCCTCTCGGCGCTTGTAGTTAGTGGATAAACAAAATTGTGAGTAGTGGAAGAAAGCGTTAACAGATTGTTGCAAATGTAGTTGAAACACTAGCGGCGTGCTAGGTATCGGAATAAGTGGTTCAAGTCATTATTTAGCGTAAATGTTTGGTTTTATCCGCGTGAAACGCCATACTTTTTGGGATAGGAACTTAAAGCGTAAGGAACAGTGCACGAAGGTTCAAGATGGATGAAAAATTACGGCTGCTATAGATTTTTCTAACTATATGAAGGCAGAAACCCTTGGGGCATCTTCTGTTGAGCTGTTGTTGTGCTCTCTGTTAAAATTTACGGCCGCAATCGTCACCAGTTCACGAGTTCCCTCGACAGCACCTTCCGAAGATCGTCCTGCCAGCTCGGGATCGCCAGGGATACTTGTTCGCCCTCGTAGGTACGTGTACCTTTCAAGGCTACTCGTATCGAACGTGTGGCAGCGGCTTATCCTAGTCCGGCGTTGTCTACCCTTTCCTTGCGGGCCCCCACGGCTTGAACATCTTTTGCGCCAGCGATCTTCTGCACCTGAAAGTGCACTCCATGAAAAATAGAGATCGGAGGATTTCGCGTTAAGAGTACCAGAAAATCCCCAGTATTATTCCGATAAACTCTAAAATGCGGAACCCCCCCATTGAACCGAAATGTCCATACCATTGTGGCGAAATTTTAGTTCTTCCCAATCTTTGTTTTTTTTTTTTCAAACCTTGTTTCAAATAGGAGAGTTAAAAAAACAGTGTCTTGTTTTGCACGAGCAATATGCAATATTAAAGGCTGTCGCGAAGCCCCCGTTCCCTTTGTTGTTTTTACCTGTCTTATGTTCGACGAGTTCCCTTCTGATTAGTTTTCTGCGAATTCGATGGAAATTTTGAAGATGCACTTGAAGATGCACGCTTTATATGGCACGTTGGGCTGATGTTTATCACCAGATCAGCAGTGCCATTTTGCACACCCTCTTGGGTTGGGGGACGCAATTATCCGTGTGAAAAGTTCAGTGCTGAGAGATTATGCGAACCCACCGCGGTGGCTCAGTGGCTAAGGCGTTGCGCTTCTGAGCACGAGGTCGCGGGTTCGTTTCCCGGCCGCGGCGGCCGCTTTTCTGATGGAGGCGAAAAGCAAAAACGCCCGTGTGTACGAGATTTCGGCGCACGATAAAGATCCCCAGGTGGTCAAAATTAATCCGGAGCCCTTCACTACGGCGCGCCTCATCGCCTGCGTTGCGTCGGCGCGTTAAACCCCACAATCAATCAATCAATTTTGAAAAAAAATGGCGCCCGTCTTGTTCTTGCACGTTTACTAGGCAAGCAAGCAATGTCAGGTCCCGGACACAAGCAGTGTAAGAAACGTAGAGCCAGTAATTGCGAAAAGTACGCGGCTGTTACGCGATAGTACTGTGCTGGTCCAGATCAGACGCTTCCAGCCCCTCCACTCGCACACAAGCGGTGCACACTGTCGAAAGAAGGCGTGGGCAGTGAAGTTGCCCGGGTGCTGCGTACACGAATGGAGCTTGCGAGCGGTAAACACTCGCACGACGTGTGGCCAATGGGCGTGTCGCTGCCGCAGCGGCTCTGAGCATCATGGTGGGCAATCAGAGCATCATGGTGGAAGCATCTCAGCAGTTGTTAGCGGGGCGTAGCAGGGATAACGCGCCCTCTTGGTAAACCCGAAACTTCCGTTCCGGTCTCCTAAACGTGCCCTTGAAAGGGGCCGACCGACGCTTCAGGGTACACACGTGCGCGGGACCACCTTATGAGCTTGTTCGCAGCATATGCGGCATATGCTATGTTGCGAGCAACATATTTTGACAACATATTCAAAACAGCCATGCAAAATGCATCGCGCTTGCACTCCGAAGACATCATTTAAACTCAATTAACAGAATCGTGAACTAGAGGAAAGCTGTAGATAAAGGGGAGCGAAAAATTACACCGCAGTTCGAACTGTCAAATACAAGAGAATATGTTAAATACGCCATGCCATTGTAAGTACGTGACGTATCTTCAAAAACGTTCAACGTGAATGAGTACCTAGGCCTACTGAGCATGGATTCGAAAAATGAAATGCCTAACAGAGCTCCCGCAATACTACTTCCGAAGTTGGAATAATTGCTACTCAGCCGATATTGCTTGTGGAGTGGCCCAACGACAAGTTTGATGCTCTGGGATAGAATTCCTGTGGGCCGCATAATAATTCCCAACGGTTCCCGAGCACATAACCTTTGGCAATGAATGCATGAGGCAAACTCGATGCTACACTAATTTGCAAGATCTTTTGCTGTCAAGAAAACCGAACTGCGTACTCAGAGATTTCTTTGGCTGTCGGAAATTAAAAAAATGCAAGAAAGAAAAAATTCACCAATTTCCTTATATCGTGGGGAAGGGGAAGGGCGGCGAGGGGAATTTGCAAGAAGTAATACAGTGCTGGTGTCGCTCTGCTGTTGGTGTTTGCATGTTTCTGTCTTGACTGGTGTCGTCAACACTTACACAAGTAAGCGAGTAATGCCAAAATTTGTAGAGGTACCCTCTAGCGCTTGTGCCATGACCCGCAGGCGCCTCGCTTGTTTTTTCACTCCCACCGAGAAATAAACCCCGCCGAGGTCGCAAATGTAAACAGCCCTGTTTACCTTCCATTTTCAGCAAGAGAACACGCATGAAGGGAAACAGGCTTAAGCATATCGTAGTTTTATGCGGTATCCGGACTGATTACCCCGTCCACCGTTCCTACGGTTGCAACATATTTACATTTCATTTTTCGCATGTTTACTCCGGCCCCGCACTTTCTGTTTCCGTGAAACGCAAGCCGACAACACAACGCAGGTGTGACAAGATGATCGCTGCGATGAGCGACTGACGTTTTGTGCCTTGCTCTCCCTGCTGACGGAATGCAGGGAAACTAAGACAGCGAGGTTGGGGTTTCCAGTGGGTACTCGTTTATACGTTGCAGTTCTCAATGCGCTCCCCTGCGTAGAAAAGGTAGCAACAGAAAACTTGGGGGCATGTTTATATGTGTGGAAAACGGGTTCCGTTTATAAAAAGAGACTCAAGTCAAGCAGCAGGAGGCATCGTTAAACATCCGTTGGAATCGAAAAACTATAAAGTAATAACGCAAGGCTGAGTTAGGTAAAATTAAGGCAAGGAGCGTACTCAACTAGAGGGGGTAACATTGTTCACACAGGTTTGTTATGATTAAAGTTTAATTGCAAGAAAATGCTGTGTGTTTCACTGATTGGGTTAAAATTGATTGATTGATTGATTGATTGATTGATTGATTGATTGATTGATTGATTGATTGATTGATTGATTGATTGATTGATTGATTGATTGATTGATTGATTGATTGATTGATTGATTGATTGATTGATTGATTGATTGATAATTCCTTGAAATGGCGGATTTAAAGGGTGATACAAGAAGGAAGATCGATCGATCGATCGATCTACGGCATGGAGTGACTGGTCGTAAAAGCAGCAACGGTCTTACCGACGGTACCAAGTTATTATCGTGAAAGTGGCAAGTGTACAGCCTCACCTATGTAATTGGATTATTCGGCGTGAAAGTAGCAGGGTACAGCCCTACCTAAGGCACCGAGTTATGGCGGTGAAACAAGCAAGGGCACAAGCCAAGCTGGTCCGGCTGAAATTTTGGTGGCAGTGAAAGTGGTAAGGCCAAATGGAATTCTTAGAAAAAACGCCCGGAAGAGACACCCGGTCGCTCCTGCTTCGCTTGCGGCTTAATTGCTGCAACGTGGGAGCCCGCCGGCACCGCCAAGCCGGCCGGGCGTCCCCCGCCTGCGCCGACTGTCCAGAGCCCGAGACGCTCGAGCACTTACTGTGCCCTTGCCACCAGCATGACACCGCGAGGGAGAAACTCCGAGCCGCACTCCAGTTACTCGGTGCACCAAGCCACAAGCTGGAAGACATCCTGTTCCCAACGGGTTCGGACACCTTCCGACAGGAGGTTTTCCAGCATCTCCTCAACTTCCTGGTTGTGACAGGACTAGTGCATCGTTTCAGGACTTCGGGACGTCAAACAATTGTGGATTAATTTCGTTTTCGTTCGTTCCCCGAGGCTTGTAACTTAGAATTTTTAACAGCGAAGGTCGAAGTGCACATTCCGCCTATGGCAAACTCATCAATATCGTACAGAGGGCGCACCTTTTTGAAACGTCAGATCACAATTTTCTAAAAGGCCAGTTTAACCTGCTACCAGCACTTGACCTTGACTTAGTATCTTCGCAAGACAGCTTTGAAAACAGCTCCCGAACAATGTGCGATTTTGCCTCTCTCTATCTCTATTAATAGGGCTGCCTCTTCAAACTTGGTATTGCGCACGCAGCTAGCTTCTACCTTTATTGCCAACCGTGCAAGAAAATGTAGCTTAACATTCAAAAATTTGTAAGGAAATTACTAGGCTGTACCTAAATTCCGCCCATACACTGAACCCTTATGGCGCCATTTGTCGGAGAACTTGCTTCCCAACGTGTGTCGATGCGTCCGTGAGAACCTCAACTTTTGCGACCAATAAACTTTGCACTTGCCCAAGTCTCTTTCCGCATCTTTTCTTTCGCACTTCACTTGGGGAAACAATAGCCCAATTTGGTTTTTATCGAAAAATAGTTACACGCGAGAAATATTAAGCGTACAACGGAAGCTCTGAACGAGAAAACGATTTTTGTGTTTTTTGTTGTCGTCGAGAAGGCAGTGGAGTGTGACCAGACGCGAAGGACCGTTCAGAAAGGGAGCGAAGTGGGCGAGGTCGAATGTGGAACTAAACGAGCAAACCAAAAAGGAGCGAGGCTCACAAAAACTTCGGTTGGGACGACCCCTGTCGATAATATCGAAATATCGACAGACTATACAAGGACTAGATATCTCCTATATCTGTGAAGGCAGCCAAACTCTTCCTTGAAAGAGTTCCGTGCACTACACCCCCAGATATGAATGTCACTCCGCAAAAGTTGTACGTCGCTTTGTCAATATAGCATACCTCATAATGGCCTCAACATATGGCGGTTACCAAATAAAATGTCACATGTTTTTATGATTGTTGCTTCGATCATGACAACAGTAATACTATTCGTTTTTATAGTAAGATACACACCCAAGTGGCGCGAATTTCAAAATCGCTCCGGCAATATGCATTTGCTGCATCTGCTGTGATCTCAGCAGTAATTGACGACATTTTTTCTCCTGAAGGGTATTAGGACACAGACGCTGATATCTTGAACTGCAGTCACATTCTTGCAAGTGTACACTAACTACAGTAGCGCTGAAGTGCTTATAACTACAAACCGCCTATACAAGCCTGTGCATGGTTCCGTGTAAATTACTTCTGTCGATAGTTTCATGCAAAAGATCGGCATAATCCGGGGGGCGCTGCAGTAGTATGTGCCAGAGTTCACATCGATGCGCTATAGTGGCTGCTCGAGCCATGACTTTGCTGCATGGAACTGCGCTGAGAAACGGTCTGAAGACGGGGCTTGGTTCTTTGCGCCATTTCCCCTGGGTCCTGCCCCCTCGTTCCCCTCCCTTCTCTGCCTCTTCCTTCCGTCCGCTTGTCCATCGAGCACGCGACCATCCGATTCGATTAGGCATGCCCGATCGAAAACATCTCTGACGCAATCATGCACGACGCCAGTCGTGCAGACGACAGACGATGGACAGGCTCACCAGCGGAGACCGACCAGGCTGAACACCGAAAGCATGCATACTGCATAGGGCATTCGGGTGTAGGAACCGCACGCTGCTGCAAGAGGTTTTCGGGCGTGTTTAAGGCTTCCATTTTATGTCATCGCGTTTTGAAATTCGATGTCACCTTACAGAACCACATCGGCTGCAAAAAGACTACTTCTGTTGCATCAATGTGTATTGAAACGGAATAAAGTAGTTCCTCGTTGTATAGAAGTTCACGTTATAGGGGGTACATCGCTAAAAGCGGGGTGCATAAACCAGACGGAACGAGAAATTGTAAACGTTTTCAAACTCCTGGCGAACACGCGGCCAATCGCACGCACCACCAGTTCTTGGCGTGGGCAGCGATGGGTGGGAAGGGTGGCAGCAGAGTCCCTCATTGCATTGAGAGACTATGGTGCAAGCTTAGAAGACGCACGCCAGAGAAACCCTCCATGAAGCCGCCGGTGACCACCGCTTTGCCGGTTTTCGAAGGTCGGCATTTAATTGTTTGGTGAAAACGAACGGTGTTGTCGGGAAACGGGGAAAAAATGGTCCCGGAAAATATGGTACCGGAAATCCTGGTTCCTGTGACAATATGAAATAATGGCCCCATGCTCCAGTCGACGTGTTTCCCTTCGAGTTTCCAGATGTGAACGTTTTTGCTGTTTTGATATTGTCCCTTTGCGTTTTAGCTAAAGGGTTGAGGAGGAGATGGAATGCTCTAATATTCCTACAAGGGGCAATTAATGAATGCCTCTGGAGGCTAAAACCTAATAAAGCAAATTAGGTAGACGAACGAACGAACGAACGAACAAACGAACGAACGAACGAACGAACGAACGAACGAACGGACGTGTGATGTATGTAAAGATAGCTAGATTAATGGATGGATGGGTGGTAGGGCTGTCAATCGGTTAAAAATGTCAGTCCAACTAATTTTCAGACAATTTTGATTAATTCAGTAGTTCATCAGTTGGTGTGGATTACGAAAAGAATAAAAAAGCAATACCAGATTTTGTGTTCCAAGTCTTTTTTTTTTTTTGCTGTCAGGTCATCAACACGGAAGCGTAAAATATATATATATATATATATATATATATATATATATATATATATATATATATATATATATATATATATATATATATATATATATATATATATATATATATATATATATATATGTTACGGGACTAAGGTGGACAATGCCTGACAGCTCCTTGAACTAACGACGATGATGACGACGACGACGAAGTGCCTCGCGCGAACCTTGCGCGAGCTCTGTCATGGCCGCACTGTACATAATGTGAATAGATCGCTTCACTCCATCGCATCGTTCGTCTCATCTGTGTCCTGCCGCCACGTAACATTTTGGTGGAGTGTGCGGTGTCATCCCCATCCTGGCCTCCACATCGCATCGTCTCGGCCCGGGCGGAATCGTCGAGGAAACGTCGGCCGTGTCGGGCAGCCCCAGCCCACTGCGACGAGCATTCGACCACGTCCCCCGCCCCGTGACCCCAGCCCGTGACCAGCCGATGAAGACGAGCCGCTACATGCCGAGACCAAAAGAACAGAAGCCGCGTCCCCAGCCCTCTCGTCCGACGTGGTTCGAGTTCCTCCGACGGTCCGCTTCTGTCTTCAAGACATCGCTTTTGCGGGGCCAGGCATCATCACGTGCATCATCGTCATCGGTGGCGGCAGGTACATCTTCACTGTACCTTGTCATCGCATCGCTCATCCTCATCGCAATCCTCGCGTTGCCTCGGCCACGACCGGGTCGGTCGTCCTCGAACCGGGGGGTGATGTTACGGGACTAAGGTGGACAATGCCTGACAGCTCCTTGAACTAACGACGATGATGACGACGACGACGACGAAGTGCCTCGCGCGAACCTTGCGCGAGCTCTGTCATGGCCGCACTGTACATAATGTGAATAGATCGCTTCACTCCATCGCATCGTTCGTCTCATCTGTGTCCTGCCGCCACGTAACAATATATATATATTTGCCCACTTTTAGGGATTATCATGTATGTGCACTTAATCGCGTGTGGTTTTTCTGTGTTTTGTATGTATGTTGTTTACATTCCCTGCGACCAAATATTGCTATCTACGCTATCATAACAAACAGTGGTGCCCCCCCCCCCCCCCTGATTACGCATTTTAAGTGCGAATGCACTTTATAAGCGACCCTGAATTCCGGTGACCGCCGTCCGTCCACATAGCAACAGCTGCGGGTGCGCGCGCTCCTCGTCTTCTTTGGCAACGGGGGGAGATGGGCGCGCGCTGCCTGGGCGCTGACATGGCACATACCCACGTGGGGGATTGGCCAGGAATCTCCTCGTCTTCCTTGGCAACGGGGGGAGATGGGCGCGCGCTGCCTGGCCGCTGACATGGCACATACCCACGTGGGGGATTGGCCAGGAATCGGGCGTGAGAAGGGCTAATGCACCCGCTTAAAGGAGTACTGACACGAAATTTCAAAGCTGAGATCCGCTCTAGCAATCAAGTACAACGACAACACAAATAGGTGTCTGTGCATGGCACACACCCACGTGGGGGATTGGCCAGGAATCGGGCGTGAGAAGGGCTAATGCACCCGCTTAAAGGAGTACTGACACGAAATTTCAAAGCTGAGATCCGCTCTAGCAATCAAGTACAACGACAACACAAATAGGTGTCTGTGAATAAATGCATCTTTCTTTCTTTGTAGTTGTGTGTGTGTGTGATCTCTCTTTCGCGAACATTACTGGACCGCGCAAATTCAACTCATGCATTCGCACTTTCACATTCTTCCCCTCGGGGTAATGCGGGGAAATTTTTTGTGCAAATGGACGGAGTCACACGGTAAGTTTTCACGATTTTTAAAGATGATAGTCTTTCTTGGGCTACTGAAACCCAGAACTTTTGGTCTGTTTGTATGTCTGTTTGTCTGTGTGTCTGTGACTCGATTCAGCCGCCCGGCCAAAGTGAAACGAAGTCTGTGCAAAGTCTTATATACTCACAACCAAATCTAAACGTCTAAGTCCGGTTTATATGTTCGTACTTGTCAACATTATTGAACAAGAACACGACATTAAGCAAATATAAGACTGAAAATTAATACACAAAGAATATTTACAGTGTTGCTTTACAAAAAAATCATAGATGCTTGATTTTCGCAAAATGGAATACTACATCCACTGAATAAAAAAAAATCACACTGCCGCCTGCTGTCGCCCACGCCCCTATAGCTTCTGGCGGCATTTTAAAAAATGAAGCGCAAACAGTTACGAAAGGTTCAACTGATAGGTTCAACGTTCCGCTTGGAGCGCACGTGGACTAGGGCAACGCGGCTCTATAAACGTTGAAGTAGGGCGCCTCGATTCACGCGCGTCTCCGCCGCAAGGCAGCGCTGCGAGGAACCCGGCCTGTAGTAGTGGAACGCGGTAAATTTAAATTTACTTGAGAGAACTTTTACCGTGCTTACCTTGGGAGGGGCGCGACGGAAGAGGGGCAACATGAGAGGTGAGCGGGAAAGCAAAAATGCATTTACTTGGCAAATGTCGGCAAAGACTGTCGTCTTTTGTCGACATTTGCAAACAAAAGGAGCAAATAAGCGGCCAATTTTTTCCCTGTTTTTCCGTCGTTGTATTGAAGAATTTCTTGTTGTTGTCTATGTTTTGGAGTGATACATGTGGTCTATTTTGCAAGCTTACATTTATAACTTTATTTCTATTTTTCGTTTTCTGGTTTTCGATGGGTGCTAGGAGCAGCCGCAGGAGCGCTTCTCGCCTTTCATCACTTGCCTGGGAAAGCCGGGATGCGCGTCTAGCCGATAAAATAATTCCAGCCAGGGAAATGTTGTAAATGTCCTTTTTCAGCGAGCCGCACCTTTGCAGTTTTGGTGCAAGCGGCGCCGCGGGTACCTTGTGGCGCCGGCAGAAGGTGTCTCTAGTTGCAGGGCGTAATTACAGCATTAGAGCGTGCAAAGCGCAGGTGCGTCCTGGTCGGTGGGGTTACCGTTGATGCGGCGACTTTCGTGGGGCGAGAGGTGGTGAATAGGGAAAGGCGCGCCGCGGTGCCTGGAGAAGTTGTGCCGTCCAAAATACGTAGTGAAGCTCAAATTTGTTACGGGTCTACAGTGTCACCACGACAGCGGATATATGTGACAAGGAACAGACAGCTCCCTTTGTATTGCACACTCAGTGTTGACAAAAGCGGGAGTTTCATTCGTGCTGACCATATTTTGTGCGCGCGTCGTAGGAACAATACTTTAGAGAGGCAGCCCGAGGGTCGACGGCAAATTAGAAAATAAATGTGGGAGAGGCAATGAAAGAACACAAACTGAATTTTTCCATTTTTCCAACTGAATTTTCCCAACTGAAACCATTTTTCCGTACACCCGTGTCGTCTTGGTCGGGGCTGCAGTCGTAACTAGGAATCACGGCACCCGGAGCCTACTGAACTAAGCTCACGTCGATGAAGTCCTTAATTTGTGTTTGCGTGAGCCCGGTTGGTTTTGTATACTTGGCCGTGCGTTTTCATTCGCTTGGTCATGAATGCTTTGACTCAAGTGTAGGCTCCTGGATGTAAGCTGCTGCAAGTTGTCTCATACAGCCTCTATCAAACGAGGCAGTCGATCACACACGTTCGGTATCTTTCCGAGATTTCACTGCCTGGCAAAACTCTGTAGGACTGGGAAGTATAACTGCATCACTGCTTCATGTAGTTTCAAACTGCGTCCACTGAACAGCCGGCTCCCACTCCCACTGCCCCGACTTCTCCGTACTCTTATAGCATAAATACTTCCACGGAGAAGAGAATGGAAATTAAATTTTTGTTTAGTTATCAGGCAAGAAAAACTGAATAAGAGCAAAAAAAAAAACAACAAAGGAACAAGAACAAAATCAATGCCCTCTTGCGCAACCGAAGTACAACGGGTTGGAAATGAGAACTGTGAATGCAAAGCCAATATTTTATCTGAGCTCAAGAATGAAATTATTCGGTATCCCTAAAACTTTAAGCGCACAAAGACAGCCGCTTTCTTCCCTTTAGTCGTGAGAACGCAATCGGACAAGAAATAGACTGTCTCCATTTAAAAGCACACATTCACTAACAACGCCCATCTGTTGACTATGTCTATGCTAGTCTCATTCGCCATAAGAACACGTACGGATGCAGACACCCCATGTTTAGCGGAGTCGTGGTGTTTAAACAGTAGAAAAAAGCCCGGCCTGCCCAGATCTCACGCCCAAGAGGAGGATGATGGGATGACTGAGAGGCTTCAACAAAGCGCGGACCCTCCATCCGGCGAAGCCCTGTCAAGGCCCTCCGAAGAGCAAACACGCGTCATCCGCCCTCTTCCCTCTTGCGAGGAAACCGAGAGACGTCGGTGCCGGCGCCCCGGAAGCAGTTCACGGTGCCGAAGAAGAGAGCTGCCGGAAAAAGCTTGCGACCAGTCTTTTCTGTATTAGAAGTTAATCAAGACCGCAAATTTCTTATTAGAGGCAGTCAAACGCGGATATATCGAACTCCAAGAGGATCATGAAATAGTTCGATATATTTATAACTCGAAATATAAAATGTCTTTTTGAATATTATCTGAGAACTCTGCACATCACTGACAGTTTTCGAGATTGTGATAAGCAGTAGCATAACGATTTGTTCCGCCCATCACGGAAAATTCGAACCACAGCGCGACGACCACCGCACTTTGTTCAATATCAAAATTGTGGCTGTTCCCTCTTCCATAGGAAACCGTAAAACACGAAAGTTAAATGTGCCTTCACAGGAGCAGTTGAATGTTTACTGTGCATCGATGTGAACTTGCACGTCGCTATTTATATTTCGTCTCTATGGCACCGTTATACGCATCAGCGTTAGACACTGGATTGCACGCGCCGGAGCATTGCGTAAATTCGACTGCAACCACAGGCACTCGCAAACCGTCCGTGCGAACGAAACCGAACGGGTTGTCAGCAAAACGTTTGGGGACACACAGACCGCTGCAGCGAAAGGAGCAGCGGACCATGTCACGAGCACGATATTCGCAAGTCGGCTTCTCCGCAGCTTACGCTGCGCGTCCCCCGTACACGTAGGCGCTGGCATCGAGGCGCCAACTGTCGGCACGCATTAGCGTCATGTTGCACTACTTCGCTTCGCCTCTCTTAGATGGCAGCACCAACTACAAGAGAAATCTACAATTTTAGCTCCGCGATCGTCATAGCCTACAATGTTGATCGCGGAAACGAGCCGGAGCTTATGCTTACACCGTGTTCAGTCGCACCTCATTCCACCTCATGCCATACTGTGCACCTTCGTCGAACTGCACATTAGCGCCGGGACGACGCTTTTCCAGTGGGGAGTTATGTCACTAGGCACGTTTATGTTGCTGGCGAATAGGACACTTGATATGAGGTGCACAATCTACGCGACACACGGCGATCATCATTTGCCCCAGCCATTATCATCCCCGCTCTCACGTGCTCGGCCTTATTCGTCTTGTGCGGTGCCTGGTCTCTTGCTGTACGAATCTTGCCAATCCGCCCCGTAACCATATATATTGTGAGATCCAGTGACTGCGCTCCCAGTACTTTGGGCTATGTTACCGACGCTTCTTCGTAATCACCCACTATTATCAGTGCTAGCCCCGATGGGCTCGGCATCATCATCTCCTGTAAATAATCATCATCACCGCTTGATCTTCTTCCTTGGCCCGAGCGTTGGAACAAACGGCCACGCCAACCGTCGTCTCTCAATATACAATTAAACTGTATGGCTACTGATGGTTAAAAGGTAAAAATGGGCGCAAAAAACCTTATATTTCGTACAGGGACCGTCCGAAACTTCGATTTAAATAAATTTTGTCATTGCAGCCATTTTTCCGCATCCCCAGCTCAGAATTGCTTACGTTTCCTGAGATTTTTTGTTTGTGTGCTCTTAGCCAATGACGCATGGGCCATCTTGTTATTTTAGTTGTTTTACGACTTTTTTGGGGAATTGTCCCGGGCCTTTCTTCCCAGCTTCACGAGTGACGTCACGTGGTCAATTTTTCCCGTCTCTTTGTTTCCATCTCCCTTGTGATGCCATGGTCCTAGCGACCTAGCCTATTTTCGCTACAACGAATTCGATGGCTGAAACAGCACTGCGAAGCCCGACTGCGTAGTACTCGTGTTTTGCCTTAAACATGCCGTAGGCGACCTGTGCTCTATGCACTGCTGAAATGTATAGGCCTTAACAGTTTTGCTGATAATACAACGTGAATTGTTTTTCGTATAACGACACATACTGTTTCAGAAGCCAGCCTAGGTATGCGGTATTCGGTTTCGTTGGTCCCAGCTAAAGGTCGATGCAGCTCGCGTGAAAATTCAGCCTATTCGATCGCCGTTTGATAACGGCAAGACTACCTTCCCATTGCGCTCCTCCAAATTTTTTCGCCATTCCGGGCCCACCCTCTTTCAGGGTCATGACAAGGGGGCAGCGACAAGTCTTCGCTGGAAACTCCGCAACGGTGACCGTAGTACAGAATGATACATCTCTCCGCAACAACAAAACCGCCCGCAACAGACGCTCCATGATCCTGTTTAACCCGACCGAGCTATCAATTTGCGGGTCGCCCTAATTTCGCTGTACCGTATATATTCAGTATATTCCCTCAGCAGGTTCTCGCCGACCAAAAGTACCACGAATGTCAGGTACGTACGCCTGCCGTTCCAGTCACATCCAGGTCAGCAAGCTTGCGACCTATACATGCCGAAACATATGCAACTGTCCCTAGAAGACCCGAGGGCTACAACGAAAGGGTTTGCTTCTTGAGGATGATGTCGGCACACACAAACTGCCCGGGATGAACACGCGGGGGGGACGAAGATGAACGGGAAATAGAGAAAGGGTAGATGGAATGCCATCTTCATTCGTCAGAGAAGAGTTGGAGAGAGGGAAAAGGGGTTATTAGGAGAAATCGCTTCGTTGCGCCGGCCTTAATGGTAGCCATGAATTTGCAACAAAGCTGGCTGGATCTGGCGGGTCGGCTCTCTGCGTTGCTTTCTGCCTGACGTTGTTATACGGGTGTAAACTCTTGTGGGCGTCCAGAGAGCAACTACCACAGTGGCTGTAGCGCAGCATAGGAAACACGCGGGCTTTCCGTACTGCCGTCTTCTAACACGATTGCCTTCTTGCAAGGCTTTGGACCCAGAAGAGTCCGAAAGTGGGCAGGCGAGGGAGTAAATAAATGGATTAAGGAAGAAAGCAAGCGCTTCATTTATCTATTGTCAGTACGCGGCTTTCGCTCGGCTTTTCACGGATGTAGCTAGCGTACACTCCGTGGAGTATACGATTTCAGATTTCGTTCGTGGCGAGTGAGATTTCGAATATCTTTTCGTTTTCTTCTAAATGTATGTGTGGCGTTACCTTCCTCCGTTCTTCTTCGCTCGCTCCCTCGCTCTGTACATGTACTGAGGCCTGCATGAGTAATTCGAACGTGCTGTTATAGAGTGGTATCAAATATAGGAGTAGCAAGGTACGTCCCGTTATATGTCCTCTTTGCTTGATTTTGGAAACGCCAGTCATAGCTACAGAAAAAAGGAGAAAAATACGTGAAAGGCCGAAAGGAATTCTTTAAAAATGAGACCAAACGTTCCCCAGTTCTACACTCACGCAATCACTGCATCAGAAGCAGTGCTGAGCTCTCTTGCAATGTTTTTTTCTATACTTACCCTCGGATACTAAAGATATATTCCTTCTTTTCTATATCGCTGTTTGGGTTGCATATTATCAAAATAAATAATGACGACGAATAACGCGTATACATAGTAATCGGAAAAATTAAAGTTAAGAAAAAAAAGGCAAGTCACATAAAACATCGAAGTGTATATGAAACCCTCATGACCGACAAGAAGATAAGAGCAGAGGCGAAGTAAAGAAGTGGCCTTATTGAGCCTCCTCCACGTGCACTGATGCAACCTCCCGAGCGTCTTTTAGCACGTACCTAGACACGCAGGCGAAGAGATCTCAAAAGAGAAGCACAGGCAGCCAAACGGCCGGGGCACCATCCGAAAATGGACAAGGACAGGGGGCGAAGAGGGATTTTTCGAATTGGCTGACCGAATGTGTGCATGGCGAACAATTCATTTCGGCCCTCCGGCGCACAGGCCTGTGAAGTCAACGCAAAAAGACGGCCTCCGTCCCAGCGCTTCTCGAACCGAGTTTTTCCCTGCCCACACTCGAAATACCGCTACTCGGATTTCGGCGAATCCTCCCGAAATCCGTCCGTGATCCGCCATGGCTTAAGTGTTCCCTGTCGTCGAAACCGTGAGCTGTGGCTCCCTGCCGGGCAAGAAACAGCTTTTTCGATTGGAGGCTCGGCTTGTGGATTAAGGATACTGCTTTTTGTAAATAGAAGATGTAGCTCCTCTGTAAAATTCGGCTTTTCTCCTGCGGTGCAGTTCTTCCGCCACGCATACGCTGCGTGGCGGAATTCTTTAATGAGACCGAAGACGTTATCCCTGCATAATGCTGGTCTTGCTACTTCAAAAGGTTGTTGAACATTTTTTTAGAGTAAAATGCCAAAAACGATAGTCATATTAAATGAAAGGACAAATGAAAAACCATCAGATGAACGCATACACATATACAGAAAAAAAAATAGCGAGATAGCAGCCACAACCTCGTGTCTACTCATAGTCTTTCAGGAAACGCACAAGTGCTTTTAATCTTTTCACTGCACTCTCTTTGCTGTTCTAGGGGCCTCAGAAGCTCTTGAGGTTGAGATTTCTCGCCTGTAGCATAACTTCGCGCTATCATCCGCGCCGAAGAGGAGCGCGGGCAAGCACAGAATATGTGTTTAGTGTCTTCACGTTCACCGCAGAGGAGACAGAGGAGATGTCAGCAGTCTGATTTTGCGAAGAAAGCTTTTGGTATAGGCTAGTTGGATAAAAAAAACTATGGCCATTCCACCTGCGTGCGCAGTTGACCCACAAAGCTGTAAATAGGGGTTGTGGGCAGATACTTTTGGGAGCGGACATTGGGAAAACAATACAAATGTCGTCAAAAAAGTGGCCTAGCTTCTGCTGAAACAGGACATGTCGGTTAAGAGCCGACACGTCGTGTGCATCCCGACGTGTCTGCCGGAGGTGAGGACCATTGTGATAGATGAAAGAGACAACCAACCACACACTCGGCCCTAAAAGTTGAATTGTGCACCTAGAAACTCCTTATTGAATTCCGAGTGTGCTGTTGCAGAGTTTCACGCTTTGAAAGCATACCAACCGCACCTACTTGCTCCGCTTCGCGACACGCGGCATCCTGTCTGTCTTGCCTCTTACGGCAAATCTTTTGGGAATGATAGTCTTTTTTGGGCTACTCAAACGAGAAAATTTAGGTCAGGCTCTCTGTATGTCTGTGTCTGTCCCGCGATTCAGCCACACGGTCAGAAGTTAAATGCTATTCTTGCATGAGATGTTTATATAGGCAAGACATTTTCAGACCAGCGAATCTAAAAACACACTTCATACTTGTGAACATTGTTCACCAAAAATGAAAAATTTTTTGACGCGAAACATGAATTCATAAATTGTATTGGGTTGCTCTTTTATGTAAAAATAAATGGATGCTTGATTTTTGGGATATCAAATAAAAAAATACGCGTCAAAAACATTGTTTGACCTAAAAATAAACAAAGCGCTCGCGCCCAGAGACCCAACACCTCGTGGCGGCATTCCAGTAAGTCCAACAGAAACGAAACCTTCTAGGAGATGACGCGTGATCAGTGACACTCGGTAAAATTAAGTTGAAGGTAACAAACCTCCGGCGTTTTTATCGGGGAAAGAGCGAGACGAGAGTACAAGAGCATGAGAGCTTGGCAGGTGAGAGAATTGAGGCATTTATCTGGCAGAGGTGGCAAAAAACGGAGCCGACACACCGCTACTTTGTCGTCGGGCACCATTGCTTTTTACATTCCCGCCGTTGTTCCCCGTACGGGCACTGCACTTTGGAAGTCCTACCACACGTTCACTCCACCTCGAAACGTATAGCACTGTCAAAATATGTTTTTGCAGCACTGCCACATACTCAATTCGAACCGGCCATTCGAACCGGACAGCGCAGCTCTTGCGTCATAGTTACTCCCTCCGTTCACCGCAGACGTGAGCACGCGTTTTACGAGAACCGTCCGGTGTCGTCTAGGCTCGCGCGTGGCGCCTGCGGAAACAGATACCAATGAACAGTTCACGTGCGTCCGCACTTCAAGGGGGGAGCACAATACAGATCGCGCTACGGACGCCCAGTTAGCGAAGTTGGTTACCGCCGGTTCTAGCGCGTGCTTACGCGCTCCACTTTGGGAGAAACGTGAAAGCCTGTGGACATAACGATCCGATCCGGCCAGCCACGCATGAAGAAGACGTGTCGAAGAAGACGTAGATGGACATGTCGATGGCTACAACTTCCACAGTGAAAAGCGGCGTAAAAAACAATTTAACACCTAATAAAATTTGTGGTGGTGTGTCCTTCAGTGCTTACGCAGACAGAAATCTTCCTGCTCCGCTTTGGTTCAAGCCTTGCGCGACTTAGTGCAAGCTTCGCCAATTTTTTCCCACACAGCCCAATGCATAATCGCAGAGCGAGCGCAACGCCGACCCCGGTAAAAAAAATCGTGACGGATAACACGCAACCATAGATCAATGCCTGACTTTACGCTCATAGCGCAGGAACGTTTTTCCCATGGACGTGAACAGCCACGTACAGTTTCGCTGTGAAATATCAGTAATCCCTGCTCTTTCGTGACCCTAGCACGTATGCTGAATAAATTGCTGTTTTTCCTCCCCCTCTTTCAATAAAAAATGGTAGCGGATTAGCTCAGCTACCCTTGGATATGCAAAGCAAAAGCTTGGCTTAGTCTGGTTGAGTCTTGGTTTCCTTTGGTTAACCGTTGATGTAGCTGTATTGCCGACCACGGCTCAAGGCCATTTGGCCCCGTGCAACGCTCACAGAGGGAGGCCAGGCCTCGCTTTCATTCTCGGCGAACACGGCGTTCCTGTTTCACGGCTATCGCGGCGCAAGATGAGTCACATAGCCTGAGACGATCCAGCGGCGCATGCGTGGAAGGCGGCGGTTTTGGCCGGCTGCCGATCCGCTGAGCGGCCGCTTCCGTAGCGCCCACCGCCGCTAAGTTGCAGAACGATAAAAAGGGGGCCTTGTCTCCGGTCGAAAGATTTCCTTCCGCATCCTCCACGAAAATAATGGATGAAAGTAGTAAAGCTATGCGTTAAAAAACAGCTTACACACAAGGAGGTCGGCCAAACACAGTTTATTCGGCGTTGCAACGGGCGGATTGAATTATTGATCCGTTATTTGACGATTTAAAAAAGTCTAGAACCTTAGTTATTCTGAAATGTGCGGGAAACGGGATGATCGCATGCGCGGATACCGGCCTCCTTGACAACGAGACACATCACGCCACACTTACTTGCAATGTGTTTTAGAGCGAAGCTGTTTATTGCTAGGGTTCAGTGTACTTTTGTTGTGCGTCAACAAGTCGGCGTCAATAAACAGGCTGCCCTTTCTTTTTCCGCGCTAAAATCGCGTGTGTGACTTGTTTTATCCGTCTCCCTCGATGTAGTGGTAGCCGTCTACGGAGGGCGAACAATCTCGCGGCTGCGCGGGTCTTTAAAGAGCGAGGTGTTCGTGCGTGTGAGTTTGGTTGCTTGCTTGTCTGGTTGCTTGCTTGTTCGCGTCCTTGCTTTCTTATAGGCGTCCACCCGGTCCGAAACTCTCCCTCTGCCGCCCGAGCATATAACAGCCACGTTGGCGTCGTCGTCGAGGCTCATTATCACGGCAGTAGCGGCCACGTGCTATGGTAAGGGCTGGGGTCGGTCTACGACTGCAACCGTGTTTCTGTGGCCCCAAGAACCATTTAAAGCGAAAGCCCTATATGTCTCCTCAAAAGCAAAAAGCTGCCGTCGTTGCCGTCGGTGATGTCAACACAAATTATACCAAAAATCACATATCAGCGGCGGAACTCCGCAGTAGAGGAGCGCGGCGGTAGTCTGGCGCTGTTTCTACGCTTTCACATACCTAGACGCAAGCAACCTTAACTGTATCTGCGTTTTTTTTCTATTTCACAAAAAATGGCTCATGTAGCCAGAAATGTGTGGTTATGTGACGAGGGGAAATGAGTTGATATGGCGAGGAGGACATTTCTGTTCCAATTCACGTAGCTTGTTTCTGTGTTAAAGGAGCGTGGGGGAGGGGTTTTCTTGAATCAAATGGGGTTTGATCACACACACCACTCAAAAAGAGAGTAACGAGAATACATCCCCCGTTGGAATTTTAAGATGGTAAGGAAAGCGCGACTGAGTTGCCACTAAAATAAACTAGTTGCCTGCAACGCCGGTACTTATAACAAGATACAGCCAACACAGACGTCACACCATTCGTAGGGCTGTAATCCTCAAAATGCGTGCACCAGCACATGGAATTGTACTGTACATGGAACAGTACAGAGCAGTCCTGCCAACACCCGCGCTCCACACCCTAGGGTGGTGCATGCGTATAGGTAATATACGAACACATCCGAAATGTTTTCAAGTATTTGTCCCGTAAGTTGATTTAAGTCCCGTAAGTTGATTTAAGTGAAATCACTGCGTAGCTCAAATTACTAAAGCCTACCGAGGGATGGGTCTCCTCCCCGCCGGGGAATTGTAATTTGCCATTACAACCCGGCGTAATAGGTGTACCCTGTTCCTAACGATTTTTAAATTTGACTTCTCAGAAATGGAGAGAGAAAAATAATTATTTATTGAAGAGTTTAGCTCCAACCTAAACAGGAGCTGGCTACTCCAGGCATTGGAGTATACAAAAGGTACAATACTTAGGTACCCTAAGGACCACAAGTTTAGATTAAGTAAAATGAGACAGCAGCAGCTGAAAGATCGCATGCGCACTCAGTAACTACTTGTTCTGTACAGTCTACATCTATATACATCTATATACATATAAAAAATCTAAATCTATATACAAACAATATCCACGATGCGACACAGATAATTTCGCCAGTATACATAACACCCATTCAGAGGAATGTGAACGCATTTAATAGTGTTCGCACATCTTCGTCACCTGAAAAAACTCCCTTAAGGCAAGGAAGGCTTTCGTTTGGTTGCGTACATTGTCCCACGGACCCAACAGTTTCGGCAAAGATAGGGGTGTCCGTGATACCAGGCTAAGCTTGTCACTTAATTTGAATACTTTAGTTCCCCAGCCGACAAATGAGCGATAACTGGTGTTGGCGTTTTTTGTAGGTCGAAGCAACGAAAGCATAATAGCACGACAAGACTTAGTTTCAGCTAAGACATGATAGGACAGTGATCTAGTTTGTTGGCTGTTACGTAGCATACGACGAGTTAAAAGTACTTTAAGCAAATGAAGCACAAAAAATGAGCTAGGCGAAGGCAAAGAAAAGATTTCAAAATCAAATTCTGGGGTTTTTATGGAACAGAACTAAACCATACACGCGCCGTGGAGGAATGCTCCGAATTAATTTAGACCATCAGATGAATCTCAACGTGCGCCGAAATCTCGAGTCATGCGCTTTAGTGTGAGCGGCCTTCATTTTTTTTCTTTTACTAAAGCGACTTCAAAGCGTATTTTCACGCTAATCACACATCACGATCTAAAATTACCAGCAGTGTAAACCCGCAGGAAATGGAGAGGAAGTTGCGTGTTGACCAGTCACCTAACTTTCAATTGTCTAGAACTAGCTTCAAAACGACAGGGAACATTCTTGACCCCTTCCTATGACGAAAGGGGTCACATCAACGCGTCGGATGAGCAAATTGAAACGGGACGTTCATTTCCCAATCAGTGCTTCGCCCGCCCGTCTAGAAACATTACATTGTTGCAGGAAACATCATATAGTATATTGCGTCGGTCTTTCGTAGTGTCCCAGCGGTACCGTTGTCTTTCATTCCTTTCCCGTGTGCTACCCGGCACAAAGAACACCACCTGTTCGGCGACACGGCATAGATGGCGACAGCCAGGCTGGCAAGGAGAAATAAAAGTCGACAGGGGCGACACCTTAGGGGCCCCTCGTGGGAGCCAATTTATCAGGCTAGCAGAGATCGTTACGACAGGCCCCGGGCTGCAGGCGGGAAGGCGTAGAAGCGCAAGCTACCGGCACTCCGAACTGGCTAGGGAACAAGCACAGGCTTTTACAGTCACCAGGCATCCCTCTCCCGTGTAACCTGGCATCTACCTTTCTGCTGCTTTGTGTGTGTGTGTATATATATGTGCACACATGCACACACTAATATATATATATATATATATATATATATATATATATATATATATATATATATATATATATATCCGCATAATCTACATCATTTCCCGTTTCAGCCTAAGTGAATCCTGTCACTCCTCAAGCGGCAACCTTCCGAGAAGGGCTGTGAGTACTTCTGCGAGGCACGGTTGCGGCACTACTTGTGCTCTTTTCCTTATACCATCTTCTAAGGCTTTAATAATATATCGCATTCCGCTTAGCTTTAGTTGGCGCGTCTTCTGACCCGAACGCTAGCAAAACCCGGTCATGCGTACGCTCCAAGCACTACTCCTCTCAATAATAAAACGTTATTGCCGTCTTGTGGAGTGCGCCAAAATATTTCTGTCTTTTGCATTTCGGCGTAACGGAATAAAACACCTGGTTTATGTTCGATGCCAGCGCTAATCCGTCCGGCAAGTACACTGAGACCTGACCTAAATTAGATGACAATCACCACCAGTGTTGCCCACACATGCTCCTTCCGCATCGTTTAACAAGAACGAGGGACGAGAGAAAGAGCAGCAGCCCTGACTTGCTCCATTAGCGCTGCCTCTAGCATCGCTACATAAGCTACGCTTAAGAGTACCGCCACTTCGTGCACCCGGAAGCGTCTCGCAGAGATCACCCCCGGGCAGTGGTCTGGTAGCGAGAGTAGGCTCACGTTGTTTTAGATGCGGAGCATCTTGTAGTCTGGGCATGTCCCGCGTCGGCGTCCGCACTCACACTGCGCATGCGCAACCATCCTCCTTCCCTCTCCCCCACAGCTGCGCGACACTCCCGCCACTTCTCTCGTACCAGCTGCGTGCACTTCGCTTTCGCTTCTCGCGCGTTCTCGCTTCGGCTTTCGCGGCGCATGCTCGGCGCTTGCGCATCTCTCCTCCTCTCGTCTCCTCTCCTCCAACCTTGAATGTAAATCGGGTAGCGCGCTGCGCGCGTTCAGTTCAGCGCTTGCTGCGGTTGACTCCACTCCGTTCTTCCGATGAAGTGTGATGGAAGCAACAGTCCCGTCAGTTAGTGGGTCCCCCAAATTCGACTACGAACACAACGGAATCCCGAGATTCTCCGCATCTACTCAGCGTTCCCTTCGGGAAGATGGGGCAAGTATTTTTTTATTGTGTTTTCTTTGGAATGTCGCAGCGGCGAAGCTCTCGTGAAGCGTCTGAGGGCCGTTTTGTTTTGGGCTTGCAGTGTTGCCATCTCTCCCAACTAAACCGCCGCCCGTTGTGACGGGCAAAGTGTGACCGGCCGCTCTAGCGCCCGCGCAGAGAGAGAGAGATGGAGAGAGAGAGGAGAGGCGCCCAGAAATATAATGGCTGCGCCCATATGTATACAAATATCACGTGGTGCCGACCGAGCAATGAAAATCCTGGCGGCACATAACAATGAGAGAAAAGAGTGCCGATACTCCAAAAACTTTTTTAGTGACGCTAGCTGCCTCCAGTCAAGCGACGAGCGCTCCCCGCGAGCCATATTTCGCGTCGGGTAGTAAAATTCGAATGTGTCTCACCCGCCGTCGGTGTTTCCTGCCGACCAATAGCCTGCCAGCGAGGAAGCACTATTGCCTGCGCTTTGTATACTTCATACGTGTTGCAGCAGCATTCAGCTTTCAAGACCTATACACGCCGTACGAAAATTGGGCACACGCAAAGTCGATGCAGGAAATTGAAGGATACAAAAAGCAGCCCTTTTAACGTGTTTGCCATTTGTGACACCACCCAAAACTTTACGATTGCTTGACGCAGATTTTTGTGTGGAACGTAGAAGGAGTGGTTTCGTTGAGGGGGGGGGGGGGCAGTTATTATGGAGGGTGTTGCTCGGAGAGCCTCGGCTTATGTCAGCAATGCAAATGAGGAGTGAGGAGAAGACACTTTTTTCTTGTATAGGTTGTGATGCCGCGAAGTCCGCTTTAAGGTACTTGCAACGCGTTGAAATTGACTTTGCCAATGTAAAGGGTAGTAGAATGGTGTTTTTTGGCATGTCCTACGAGCAATGTAATATAAACAGATTTTTCGGGGCCATCAATATCGCTGAAAAAGAGGCTGACAGAATAGTACACAGATCCAGCGCTGAGTACACCTGTCCTGTCGTACTGTGTTTCCGTGCTGGGGACGCAATTGGCCTGCCTACAATCAGGGCAATAGATTTCTTTGTTCCTAGTCTTCCTTCAGGACGGCACAACGAGTGACTGATTTGAAACTGAGTATAAGGCCCTGTTCTATGCTGAGAGAATTCAACCCTTAATTCCTACATGTTTCTGGCATGTATGGTACGGCCGGTACGATGACCAGCATACAACAGCATACTGACGCAAGATAACCGCCTTTCCTGCGCGATTTCGACATTTGCCACTGCAGGAGAGATGAAAGGAATAGTGTGTCTCGCCTTTATCTAAAAATTCACATCTCTGATGTTATCCCATAGACGGCTCGAAGGCGAAAGCCTAGGAGGGAAAGTCTGATTTACTTTTTTTCACGCTCTTTTTTTCCGCATTCACGTCTACAGTCGATACATATTTCTTTCTTTTCGCGTCTGGCTATTTTACCGGGGCCTTTATATTGACGTCCACACAAATTTTGTTTATCATCCCCGTTTTTTCACTTTAATAAGCTTTATTAGCTTGTCTACTTACGTTCGCCCGTTGGGCAGCGTTCATCCGATCCTTTTATGTGTGGTTTACTGCCGTCGTCAGCCCCCTTTCTCGACTGACTCGCGCTGTAGAACGAATCGATCGCCTTTTCTTCTAAAGGAGAACGTTTTTTAGGTGCGGAGTACTTTATGACCGCATAATATCCGTCCACTTCCGTGCACATAGCATTTGCAATCACGAAAAATCACACAGGCACCGGCAGGATTCGAGCCTGTGTTTGGTAGACCAGACACAGTTATTGTCAGTCGTCTTGCCCATTGGGCTACGACCGTGAGTTAGTTCCCGAGAGTCAAACGGCTTACTCCCTCGCCTGTAATGGTGTGGAGTACATTAGGACCTCCCAATATTCGTCCGCGTCCATCCGCGCGCACACCACCATCAAGCGAAAATCAAGCGAAGTTCAATTTGAGCCGTGAGTTGCTGTTTCATGTCGAAAATAATCAAGGTGCAGCTCACGGCTCAAATCGAATGACGGTCGGTGCGCAAATCGGGTGTCACTCGGGGCGCAACTTGGATGTCGTTTCGAGTCCCCGTACTCCGCACCCTCGCCATCTTCCACGGAGGGGAGATGCTGCCATTTTTTTAACGATCGTTCGCTAAAGAGCGCTGAACGTGCACTGAAAAATGAGAAATATGAGGCATTTGCCGTAATAAGTACAGGAAAGCTCCGGTACCAAACGAGTGATGGGGGATCTGGGCATACGTCTGCCACACTCAGTAAAATTCTCTTACGCGGCAGCGTGAGATTGAACCTTGTGAAACGGGGTTGCTAGGAAACCGCCCCAGATGTTTTGATTATACATAACCATAATTCAGCTCTTTGGGTCTCCTTTGATAGCACGGGGGATTCACGATAGCTTGAACTACGCTGCCACGGTGAGGGTTGCAGAAAAAATCTCACTCGGCGTTGCTCCCGCAAGCCAAAAACTGACGGAACGCCCTGCATCAACTGTACAGCAATGCTATTGCACTGACAAGAGCCGAACCCGTCTTACCCAGGTCTGGTTATCTCTGTCCGGCGTTTTTATATATGCAGTAAAAAGTGCCGAAAGAGATTAGGGACGCTTATCAGTTTATTACTCACCGGAAGAAATGCCCTCCGGTGCTTGTTACAAGATTCGGTCATTCTATCCTTTCTTTACATGCAGCAAGAGGTGTAATAAAGCTCCGTGGACACTGCTACACGCGAAGGCGAAACACAACTACTGGAAGAATATGCAAGACCAATATAGCATGCATACGGAGGGATAAAAAGATTATCTGTTCACGAAGACTCTTCCCAAAAATAAGAAAGACAGGAGCGGAAGCTAAGGGGTACCGGTGCTTTCTGGATTTACTTGCAATTCCCAACTACTCAACATTGGCCTTCTTCCCCTTACGTGTTGCATGCACGTCTTGGGATATATAGCTTTTCGTCCCGCGTTTCAGCGCTGAAAATAATTTCTCGTATAGCCATATAACGTTTCCATGTGTTGCATTCTTTGAATGCAAGCCCACAGCCAGGACAGTGTAACGCCCTGCATTTCAACAAACAAGAAGATTTGGCTGAAGTAGCACTTTCATCCTTGTATTAGCGCAAATGTAGGTAATTTATCAAACCGGATTTTGAAAAAAAAAATGAACAAACATGGAAAAAGTAGAACTTTCACAAAAGAGGTGACGCCATCCTGACCCACATCTACCCCTAACACATCGATTACAACTGCCCGGACTGTCATCTTCCTGCTACCACTGCCAACGTCGTCTTCAACACCCTGTTCCTCTCCTTTCCCCTATCCCCGAGTAGTAAGAACGGGAGTTGACCAACTCGGACCTGCTGGATCAACGCAGCCTGATCCAGCGGGCCATACAAGGACCGGCGATGCGCGGGCTAGAGAACTGAGGACACCACCCACAGTTTTTTTTTTGCTCAATAAACGTTTTGCCTTCTCCTCCTCGCAAAAATAGTCTGACAAAATAAAAAAAAATGTGCATTAAATGCCACAAATGTAAAGAAAGGGGAGATCTAGCACATATGCTATGGGCCTGCCAGCAGGCGGCTACACCCGCGCGCAGAATCACTCAGGCGGAGCAATGGGAGACCGTGTTGCTCAGTTCCGAACCAGCAGATCAAGTCTGGGCCGTCCAGCTGGCCGAAGGTGCTGCTAGAGCCCAAGGGCTCTTGGTCGACGCCTAGGATCACCAGCCTCTCCCAGCCTCTCTCTCTCTCTCCCAGCCTCTCTCTCTCTCTCTCTCTCTCTCTCTCTCTCTCCTATATATATCTCCTTCAAAAACCTAATATTACAAAAGTACAAAAGTACCCTCTCGCCTAGCAAAGTGAAGGATGCTTCATGGCTACAATGGTGAAAAGAAACAAAAAAATCATCGAAAAAATAAAGTAATTCAAAATCTTTCGCTACTCATTACTATATCTGGCTGTAAAGGACTCGCACTAGATAGGCGGCATTATGCCACGCACTAGTTGACAATTCTTCCAATTTCTGCAGATTTTTTCCAGTAATAATATTATCAGGATTGTAAAATTTGGGCGAATTGGTTAGGATTCATTACATTGAAACAGCATGTTTATGGACGGGGACAAAAACGAGGGAGGTGCACAGGGCAGACGCTGAACTCAACACTGAAGTTTAGTAGAAGCATGTATAATAAATATGTTCAAGATAGTGTTGCGTGGTTAAAAGAAACTAAATACAAATAAATCAAAAACGTACAAAAGCTACAATAAAAAACCAAAGTCACCCCAGGATGGACTACTGCTTTATGACACAATGCACGGGAGGGTTGAGTGACGCAGCTTTTATCGCTCGTTACAGCGTCGAAAGCTTCAACTACCGCGGGGTTTATCTGGCTCCTAGGGATTCTACAAACAAAACGTCAATATCTGTGATCCTGCCGCACAGGGGTCGCTTATGAGATTCCGCAGACGTGTCGCGCATCCTGCATTGGTCAAAACTGGTGGTGTATAAACACGTGCATCTGCGAGCACCGAAGCAATACGGGGAGCGATGCGCTGTCGGATTAACCCTGCCTCCAATATCTGTGAAGTAACGCATGCTTCACAGATACCAACGCATTGTCTACTCTTGGAGGTGTTGGCTGCGATACGGTTCATGAAGCAGCGTTCCATGGGGGGGAAATATTTTTCCTAGTGCAGCGCTAAAATCAAACAAAGGTTTTCATAATCATTCCCTTGCTTCAAGAAATGGAAAGGTAGCAAGAGGGAAAGAAAAGCCCCACTATTCACCACAAAAGCGCCGATTTCCTCGTGTTTTTCGCAAAAAGTAAAGTTAAGAAGAAATCCAAGAGTGGGCCCACGGCAAGCCCGACCAAGCAACCTATCCGCACAGAGGTACTCTGGGTTGAGTTTCATGTCTAAGACAAACAAGGCGCCCTGAATAAAAGAAGATGTAAACGATACATGTGCATTTTTGTGGTGTTGTCGCGCCATCTGCACATACTTTTTACGAACGACTGAACGAAGCTTAATCTTGTAACATCCCCGATAGCATTCTACACCCATCACTTTGCAGGCGCAATCTTGCCCATCTTTGAAGAAGCTATTCCGGTGCCTTCGTGGTAGTACTGTAGACGACGCGCGTTCTACCACACCTGAGGCTCATTCCAACAGCGAGGAACCGTACCAAGATTTCCGGCCTATGAAACCCGTTACCCCAAAATTTTGCAGGAAAACGTCTACGAAGCCGGGAACGCTATTTTCGAGAATTTCGCTCCTGAATGGTCGGTCCGTACATTGTCTCGAATGGATGGAACAGGGCGGCTTAAACACGTGCATTTTGAAACAATGTTATTACCCAAAACGTGCTTGCAGGGCGGCTTAAACACGTGCATTTTGAAACAATGTTATTACCCAAAACGTGCTTGCGTTTTTGAGCGCCGTCTTTTTTACGGATAGTTATTCGTTTGAAACTTCAGGAACCTCCTTTTAAGCTATCGTCCCCGCTTCGCGATGCGCCAGGGACAAAGATTTCGGAACGAAGATTTGTGTGCAAAGGGAGCCGCGTGCACGCGGCGTTAGATGGGCCTCGGATGTTCGAAGAAACTTTACGGCCAGGATTTCGGTTGGGATTGTTTTGAATGGTAATTTAAGCTTTACGTGACAATGTTCCGCTCCTTCCGTAATACCGCACATTTATATGTTAAAAGTAGATAAGCCAAAAAAATTCCTCGAGCCAGAGACAATACAAAGAAAGCAACGATTTCCCAGCCCCAAGTGTTGCGAGTAAAGCATTATTTCCGTGAAACGATCTTCGAAGTGCAATAGCGTGGGCAGTGCAGTTGCTTGTGCGCACAAACAGCTCGAAAAGAACAAGGTGAAAGTGGGTAGCGGGCTCAGCCTATCGCCTATCTGGTGGCCGACCCCACTGCTGGGTTCGATTGTTGTTTGTTTGTTTGTTTGTTTCTTTGTCCGCTTGTATGGTTATCGTCCTTCTGACCTTCAAGCTTCTTTGCTCTGTTGTCTGCTCTGCAAGTAACGTGGTGTTTAGTTCTACGGTGCGCGGATTTGCTCGCGTATTTCTTAATTCTCCCTGTATTCTTCCGTCGTTACTCCGGCAGGCATGTAGGTGCATACCACATTTTATTCAAGAACTTGCATTTTCAGAAAAAATATTCTTCGTAATTTTGTCTTGAATGTGGCGGCTGAATGTAGGATAGCCACAAGCGCTTGCGCACCCACGTGACTATGATGATGATGGTGGTGGGGGTGGGGGTGGAGGTGGTCGTAGTGGACGTCATGTGTAACTTCTTTAGTGTTCCCTACAAGCTTGCTTTAGAAGCAAATGCTTCAAGCGCTTGCATCTTTACCATCCAGCGAAGTTGTATTTAAAGAAAGTCGTATTTAAAATTTTGGGGGATTAACCTGCCGGAGCAACACCAGCGCTATGAGGCGCGTCATAGAGGAGGGCTTCGAATTAGTTTTGACCACCTTACGATCGTTAACGCGGAAGTAGTATTCTCACTCCAGACTTCACGGTTTTAAAACTCACTCGTATACACTCCCTGACTTACACGCGTTCGCCCGAGCACAAATGTTAATGCCAGAAAGCATGTGAGTAAACACAAAGAAATGGCCACACGCGCACGCGTGCTGGTATAATAAGGGTGATTTGTTTCTAAATTTGGCCAACGCATAAGCTTCGCTTTTCAGCGCGGAATGCGATAGCGTTATCGGGCCGCGTTTTCTTCGCATCATCATTCGCTACCGCGCATTACACCCTAGCGCTGGCGTCATCGTGCCCCCCAGCGGCGCCGGTGAGCGGTGAAAACGTACTGCGCTTGCTTGAACTCCATCCGTTGAGGCAGAACAACACCGGCTTTTCTGCGACACCGTGCCTTTTACGCCACGCGTTAAAAACTCGGACATGCCGAGGAGTGTTGGAGCGGACATTTTCTTTGTGGGAACGATGGCGCCCTGTCAGCAAACCAATGCATTTCCCCATAGACCGGTTGGTCGACCTAAAGGCCCAGATAAGATCTCTGAACACAACGCCGTGCGGGAAACCGGGCTTGAATTGCGTAAAAACGGGTACATGAAAATCACCGAAAAGGAGCTGTTCGCGATCATGAAGAAGGAGCGCAATCTCATAAACCGCTTTTCGGTACACATTTTAATCATTCGCAGATGCGTTTACGTAGTGCGTGAAAAGTCGTCCCACTGCTTCGTTTGCGATTTGGGTTTTTGAAGGTTTGCGATTGGACGCAATTCCAATGAAAGTTGAGCTCACTTTTAGCGAATGTTTTGACGTAGTTTCGATCGATTATGAGGTCTTACGCGCCAGAGCTACTCAGGCGATCTGGCCCGCCGTGGTTGAGGGCTCCGGGTTTTGACCTACAGCGGATCGTTAACATGCGCCGTAATCCCGAAAACACAGGCGTTTTCACCTTTCGCGTTCATCGGAATTTTTTTTAGGGAGAGATGGTAAAGTTTTTCCAGCGCCCTTGCACTACCGAGTTATTTAGCTACCAGGGCCTTTCATCCTTGTTTACGAAGATGAAGCGCTGGCTCGCTCGCCATCGCTTCAAAATTCTTCCGTAAGCCAGGTTTACGTGAACGCCATACTGCTTAACGATGAACGCGCTGTTTTTCGCTGTCTCCGAGCGAAAGCAAACAAGTTGCCCCACGTTCATGAAACGTTCGCGCAGATTTTCCCGTTATCCCGGATGCTTGGCAGCGAATGGATCGGAACCCCGCCATTATCCGCGTTTTAGAGAGAGCCGGAGAAGCCAAGAGTTAAGCCGATTTCCTCCGCCCCATAGCTTCAACTAGGGACCACGCAGGCACAGATCCTTGAGTGCTTACAAATGAACCATCTTGGCCTTTTTTATGGGTCTTAAACTCTTCTCCGCCGACCTTAACGGTGCAGAACAAGCAAACCTGAGGGAATTCGCTTCTGGTTTGTTTGGAACGTTACCCGCGGTAGGCGTGGTCATCGATTATAATTGAAGATATTTTGTTGGCGTGTTAATGCTAACCTGTCGTTCCGGCGAATCCAACTAATGCAAGCTTCAGGAACCACCTTCCGGAAGAACTTATCAATCACTGTTTTTTTTTCTTTTTGCTTCATGCATTCGCTTAAGCCGCTGTCATTTTTGTCATTCCTAGGGAGATTGTTTCTCTCTATTTTGCTCTCACGAGAACCGAGATTACGCGGGCTAAGCAATGGAAGCCCATGGGCGTAATCCACACGGAGAAGGTGTGCGATATTGTAATAATAAACCAGTTACCTGGGTCGATGAGTGCAAATTGAAATTAACCGTGTAAAGCAATTAAGACGGGATCACGCCCGACTAATGATCCTCATTCCCGACATAGGCATTCAAGTGAAAATGACACTTCGAATTTTAACACGCTGGCTGCTGCAGCAGCGATTTTTCTGTGAGCAACGTTATTCTGAAACACCCACCCATGAAGTCAGCCTGCATCTTGTATAGCCATGTTATAAGTACTTGATATACGTTCTACCTTGACATTGCCTTCGTGCTCTGCAAGGACTCAAAACGCGTCGTTGGTGGCGAGAGTATTGTAGCATAATTTGCACCCTTCTTGTCTACAATTTACACCCTTACACCCTCTCAAAAAAAAAATAAAAACACTATTTGAAACGCCCTTTAAATGTGTGTATTTTTGTGGTTTTGCTAGGGTGCACGGGTGCTACAAATGACAACACACCCTAAACGTCGTTTTTTCATGTTTTACGCTCGGGTGTAAGGCTGGTAGTTATAGAGAGGGATTTAATCTCTCAAGGTACGTTGTAAATCAATTTACAGTGTAGTCACTCTACCCCGTCAGATGGCGGAGTACCATGAAGTACGCGGTGCGGTACACGCCAGAGTTGCTCGAAATGTATGGCCCATGCACGCTTACTTTAAAATATACTGTGTCTATACATTTTTAATAAATATAAAAACACTGTTAAAGAACAGAAAGCACGCTTTATGCTTGCACAAATCATCAACAATTTCCTTAGCAGAGAGTAGCTAAGTCCAGTGAAACAAAAGAACGCGTGAAGCGCATCTGCGGGAAGTTCCAACAGTTCCGATTGCTTCGTGTAAAGCACCTTTTCTGCTTACTTCACGCAATTCATTGAAACGAAAATGCCCTACAAAACTGTCCACAGACACCTACATTGCATAGTTGGCACGTTAATTCTCGTTATGCCAACAACACGCTTTTTTCAACTCAGATAAAGCGCTCACGCTGTCTAGTTTCCCTGTGAGTGAAAAATGAGTGACTTACCAGGGCGCCAAATGTTCTACTTCAGATAACCATGAATTTCACAGATGATAAAACAAAAAATACGACCAGGAAATATGCTGCTACATTTTATATGTACCGTTTCAAGTTCGCGACCCAACATTAGAGAGTTAGAATTACCTTATTTTGCATTGTTACGAAACCCGCAGGCCGCCATCAGGGGACTGACGTGTACGCACGCGCCTCTCTTCACTTCCCGTGTTGTATATATATAAGCACGCTATATATATATATATAGAAGAACTGCAGGCAAGCATATGTTTATCTGTTAAGGGCTGCGAACATGAACGTTAACTGCTCAGACATCCTTGGGCTTAAAATTCAGTAACTGAGACACCCTGACGCTCAGGAAAGTATACTCAGGACAAATATAAATCAAGCTCTAGGTCAGGGAGCAGAGCATGACAGTTGCGTCGGAAGGACAAAACAGACAATTTTGACACCGCAGATGGTCATTTCCGTAAAGCCGTAAGCTTGCGAAAAAAAAAATGGAGAAAAACATCGAAAGCAAAATCCGGCACAACCCAACAAGCTTGAAACTAATGTGTGCATCTTCCCCTCAGAACTACTACAGTTCTGCATCGGAAGACGTTCGTGCATGTCATGTACGTCGATTATGCTGCTGAGCCCAAGGACGCAGGTTCGATTCCCCGCTGTGGCGGCGGCTTTTCTAATGGAAGCTCAAAGCCAAAACGCCCATGTGTTCGAGATTTTGGCGCATTAAATATACCCAGGTAGCCAAAAGTAATTCGGTGCCCTGCATTACGAGGCGCCTCATCGCATGTGTAGCCTAGACGTGTGAAAACCTTATAGTAAATCAATGTTCGCGTCGACTGGTGCGGGAAACAAAACATCCACCGCTTTGTTGAACGACTACGATGGTTGAACGCGAAGATTTCTTGTGATGGATTCTTTTGTTGCCAAACCAACGCTGCGAGAATGTTCTACTCTGGAGGTTCAGACCACTTTCCTAGACTACCCACAGCAACTATCGTGTGGGCACTCCGCAGGCCTAACGTTTGGGATGTACGGCGCGAATCAGTACCCGCTGCTTGGCGTTCGCTTCGACCACGTCGAAATGGAGCAATCAAATAGACGCCGGCTTCATAACGCTGGGGACCCAGGATCGATTCCCGTCAGACAGTATAGTCAAGACAGAAGAAGTTGGCTTTTCTGCAGGGTGAATTAGCGTACAACAGCATCAGTGAGGGTACTAAAGCTCTGCTTAGAAATCGTCCCGCTCAAACCCATAATCTTCCACAAGACGAGGCCAACGCCTTTGTAGAAATTATCCCCAGTCACCCTTCTCAGCCAAGCACATACATTCTTACCGTATAGGGCCCACCATCCGCATCCCTCAGGAAAATCGACACCCTTCTTCAAGAAGCACGCAAGATCTCCAAGCGAGACCCCCTGCTCCTGGTGGGAGATTTTAACCCCCGTCACCATGCCTGGGGCTACACACAAGCCACAGAAAAAGGCCCGGCTTTGTTACAAGCCACCTGCACCATGGCTACCTACTATACTCCGATTTGACCCAACCAACCAGTTTAGTGTGGCATGGGTAGAACACCGGACCTCACGTTTGCTACCAACCCACCGAACGTAAAGTGGACGCACATGCCGGAACCATTAAGCCACGACCACTACTTAATTTCTTAAAATTACGGTCGCCCACTCTTCCATCAGGCGGGGGAAGGATTGAGTCACCAACTGGCCCGAGTTTACAGCTGATACCGCCCCTCTCGCACCCATTGGGGATGACATCACAGAATGGATGGAAGCACCCCGCAAACTCGTACTGAAGCATACACAGGAAATGCCTACACAGACACTAATCCTGACGCAGCCGCACATCTCCTCCACGTCTGGAATGCCCACAGGGGACTCCGCAAGCGACGGCATCGTCAGCACCACAACACGAAATTGAGGAGGCCCATAGCCCAACTCATCCAACAAGCTCAAGACTGCGCCAAAACACTTCTACATCAAAACCGGCTATCGTTTTGGAACCAGCTAAAGGGTACTGTCGGTGCCAAGCGCCCATGGCAAATACTGCGCCACCCGATCCATCATTAACAACAAGATCCATAGAATAATAGAAACAGTGATCCACAGACAGTGAACTCCAAGCTATCAACACCCACATCGTCGGTCCCCTTACGGCGCATCCGGCCGCTATCTCAATTGTATACACGCTTCAGCCCTATGGCGAACTGGACGCTCCTTTGACGCACTCAGAATTCCAGCAAGCAGTAGCCCGTCTTACCCGAAACACAACGCCGGGTAGAGATGGCGTCACCAACCTACTGCTCAGAAACTTTGACCAAGATACTTAAGATTCGCTTCTAGAACTGTTCAATCCCCATTGCGACCAGCGAACCTTGCTGGCTCAGTGGAAACATTCCGACATCACCCTATAATTCCAAAACCCAACAAGCTGATTTCTTCAACATCGCTGGGCTCCATCTCGCTAACATCATGAGCGGGAAAATCTTTTCGAGCACCTAGTGCACCAACGCTTTACAGCCTACAAACTTGACAGCCAACAAGAGCTTTTCCCCCTCCCCCGATAAAGATGTTTACCTAGACATAATAAACCTGTTATAGAGATTGCACAACGGAATCCTGTAAATATTTTGTTTATATTTTATACAATATTTCTATTGAGTTTTATAGCCAGTCTATAGAGCCAAGTCAATAGACTTTAGCGGTTTTAAATATAGTTCATGAGTTTCTCGTAGGGTTTTAATAAAATATTTTCAATGGGCGTTCTATACAATCCTTATTGAGTATAGTCATAACGGTCTGTTGCGTGTGAGTCAGGTTTGAATAGAGATTCTTACGGGTTTATTAGCTTTTTATAAAATTATTATTAGGTATGATCGTAACATTCTGCTACGTGTGAGTCAGGTGTAAATAGAGTTTCTGACCGGGTTTTGTTGAATTTCGATCAAATGTTTATTGCGCCCAGTCAATAAATGCCGTTGCATATATAACATGAGCTAGGTTTGAATAGATATTTCCAATGAGTTTTTAGTAAATTTCTCAATTCCGTTTTTATAATTTTTTTAATATACTTGTAGCATCCTTGTACTTGTGAGTCTGGTTCGTATAAAGTGTCTTGCGAGTTTCAAAGGCGAAGCTTTTTTAGGCGCTCGCTATGTCCGGCCATGATGTTTGTCAGCCCTGGTGCCACCGCTTCCAGTTACTCCCAAGACAAAATGACCGCCGCCCATGGTGCTATCTCGTTTCGTGCACCGGCGCACGCGGAGCAATAGCACCTCACATACATGCACCGATAAACTACGAGACCTCCGTTTGTCAGCCATAGGAAGGAAGTACAGAGCCTTAAAAACTCGACATATTGAAGGCAATAAATTGCTCCCTGCGTGTTCGTAAGGAAAAGTTTCTGGCCTTGAAAATGGCCACATTCTACATATTAGCAGTTCGGTCGGCCCCATAGAAACGCAATGCAGAGTATGCTGGAATTCAATTTATTGAAACCAATAAATTGTTTTTTGCGTATTTTCAATAACAAGTATGACTTTCTAATGGCGCAGTTTATAAGAGTTCACTTTACAGAAAAACAATATGAACTGCATTATGAAGTGTCTTGAAAACAATAGAATATTGGTTGATTGTCTGCAATAAAAAGTTGTCTGGCTTTTCTGGAATAGACTTTTTAGTAACACTATAGAACATCAGTACAAAGTTTATTAAAACGCAAGGTTCATTTTTATAAGTGCCATGTTTGCTTTCGTTCATATCTCGACGCAAGATTTTCCTATACAACTAAGAGGAAGTCATAGATATCTGGTAGCTGCTCGACACACAGAACGGTACTAGCCCTCAATACTAAGGGGGCCTTTAACAAATTAACCCATGAAGCCATCCTAGAAAACCTCATTAACACCAACTGTCGAAACAAAACTTCCAACTTCGTCAGAACCTTCCTCACAAATCGGACGAAAACGCTGCAACTTGACCCACACATATCACCCACGGTCAACGCACCAGCCAAGGGGGCACCCCAGGGGTCGGTAATTTCCCCCCTACTATTCAATATAGCCCTGTTCGATCTCCCTTCACTATTGCAATCAATACCCCACCTGCGGCCTACATTTTATGCTGACGATATAACCCTATGAACGACAGACGGCTCAACCGGTCACCAACAAGATGTCCAACAGAAAGCAGTCAAAACCACGATCTGCTACCTCCAGTCCAGATGGCTGACTTTTGAACCCTCCAAATCAGCCCTTCTTGCCCGAAGGACCCGCACCCGCGTTCTCCCAGACCCCCCAACGCGTGACCCACAAGTAACCATCTCCGGTAAATCCATACACGAAATTCAAGACTATGAATATTGGGGGTACCATTCCATCACAAAGGGGAGGCGTGGCCCCCTTAACTCAACTGCAAACAACAATAGCCCAACTCACCCACCTCAGTCGCCGCACCAGCAACAAGACTTTTGACGTGAAAGAACAGGACACCTGCAGCGTCGTATAAGCGCTACTCCTCAGCAGGCGCACGTGCGACCCGCCATTCTTGGCCCTCAAGAGCAAGCCAAGTTGGATGCCCTCGTACGCAAGACCTACAAAGCGGCGCTGTGACTCCCTACGTACACCAGCAATGAGAAATTGTTGCAACGAGAACTTCCGGAAGCCCAACGCACGGCACAACTTCAGAACACCAGGCAGGAGAGTACTCCACCTCAGAGGGTGTGCACCACCCAATTCTAACAACGCGTCACATCCGATCACGCCGATAATAGGGTGCAAATCTTGGTAGCGCCCATACCCCACCTCTTGCACCCGACTTTCAGCAAGGGCCGCCGAGAAGCTTGCGCTCGTCATCTGGCTAGAAAAGACTCAGAAGACCATCAAGTTCCGTACACGGATATCGCACAGCAGCCCCGATCACCAAGAACCACAATTGTTGCCCTGACTCCACCGGGTGAGGTGGCCGTGGCCAAAGTTACTAGAAAGTTGGCCCCGGCAGCATCTTAATGCGATTTATTTCACCCACAGCAGCAGAGGCCATCGCGATTGTACCTGTGGCAACTACCCACCAAGACCAACCAGAAGCCACAATTCTTACAGACTCTCAACAGGCCTGCCGAATGTATCAGTGCAGCAGGGTACCCGCAAGAGCACTTCGTCTCCTCTGGATATTTCCCGAAGATCTTTGATATCGTCATCGTCTGGACCACTGGCCACTCGGGCCTGGCCGGGTACAAGGCAGCTCACGCTGCCGACCTGACCTGCACTTCCGGGCATTCCCATCCTTAAGGCAAGATGCTACGAGCTGCTCGGGCTCACCAAACCCCACTCTAACACCCCTCGACCCTGCATACAATGCCATCCTATCCCATTACCTGCACTCCAGGAGTATCTATCCCCCGCACCGCCCTACTCTCAGTTACTAACCAGCTGGTACATGGCGCCGGCCACAGACCGGTGCTTTAACCACATGGTTATCTCCGACATTTCTCCCTCTTCCAACACAACTGCCGCACTTGCAACGTCCCTCTCACTACCTACCACTTGCTATACTCAAGCCCAGAGAACCCTAAACTCCTCCTCAACCCATCACCTGAGCAGTGGCAGTCTGCGCTGACCAGCTCGTCTGCGGAGCAGCAACAAGCTCTTGTTGACCGGGCACTGGAATCAGCGTGGGCTCGCGGCTTCCTGGAATAAGGAGGCTGATCACTTTTACTCTTAGCCGTTTCCCTTTAAGATCGATAAACATTTATTAATACTGCCCCTACGAAAACCCTCCGAGAACAAGTCGCCGGTACTATCACAACACTTTTTTCGCCTGTTCTGGTACATACGCGAAAGTCAGCATCGCGCTGCAGCCAAGGCCTCCTTTAAAAAAAAAAGAGCCCAAACCACCACGGACCAGTTGTTTCTTACCCTCCTTCATGACGCCAGTTCCCAGTGAAACAGAAATTCAGTTCATCTGCCTGTCTGTATGCATGCCTGCCCCTCCGTCCTTCGATTCAGCCACCCGGTCAAATGATAAAAGAATACTGGGACGACGAGTTTAAATAGGCGAAACCTCTCGCAGCAACTAAATGGGGAAACTTCGTTCCTGTCAACATTGTTGAGCAAAATAGGAAACATTGGCATATTTGAGGCAGAACATCACATAAGCAGTACTGGGAAGGGTCTTTTTAATTGAAACTAGTTCTGCTCTTGATATTTGCTACACAAAAATACGTGTTAAAATACAGCTGTACCCAAAAAATGCAAAATGGACTCGCGCACGAGTCTACGCCTCCTGCCAGCATCCCAAATGAAACAGTAATGAATAGTTCCAATAGATGGCGCGCGAGCAGTGGAATGCGGGAAAATTGAATTGACTTGAGAAAACCTCCACCATGTTTATAGTAGAAGGAGTGAGAATGGAGGGGAAGGGCATGAGACAGGAGCGGGGAGAGACGAGAGGCACTCACGTTACAGAGGCGGCAGGAGACCACCGCCTTCAGACGACATTTGCAATGAAGTTAGATGATACCCGGCCAAGTTATTAAATGCGGAGGCAATATTGTGTCCATTTAATGCAAATGCCACCACGCTGGAAACGTGACACAGAAACTCCACGGCCAATGAATTCTGATTGGCTGCATAGCATTTTATAGGCCGGGCCTCAAAAATATTTAAAGCACAATGAAAACATAACGAAACGTCCTAACAGATCGTCTGAAGGCTGAAAAGTTATAGAAGGCAAGAATGCGGTGATGCAGGTTAGTTGACATTTTCACGCTGTAGATATATTTTGTGCAGCTTCGACAGCAACAAATTTGAGGACCTACCGGTATTTATGGGACTCGAAGATGACATATTTAGCCAGGACCGGGCAATCAACTGTTGAATGTAGGCACTAAAAAGGAAAAAGAAATCACACTTGATGCACCCTATTGGCTAGCCTAAGCGAAGGCAATTGAGAACGTCACTGTAGACGCGGGGGTCGTCTGCCTATGGAAGGGTGGAAAAACGTTTACGGAGAATCCATTCCAAACGCTCCCCATTAGAAGATACGGTGCATTTTTGAAGCAGATTGATTGTAGGGTTTAACGCGCCGACGCAACGCAGGCTATGAGATGCGCCGTAGTGGAGGGCTCCGGATCAATTTTGACCACCTGAGGATCTTTAACTTGCGCCGAAATCTCGCACGCGCATTACTAAAGCAGTTTCATTTCGCTGACATGAAGACGATTTCGCACGTATCAGGGCTCAGTACAGAGCGCCAAAACAAGAACCGCGTCAGAGCTCTGTGATTGCTCGAGAAATACCCCCAAGTCTGAAAAAAAAAATGTGAGACAGTTTTCACGTAAGAGCTAATACTAAGCTTGGTGTCCAAAGTTACTCTTCCCGACAACCTTCGTAAACTACTGAAGTCCATGAAATATTTAGGCCCGGTAGTTACTTTTGCGGCAAAAAAGAGTTCTCGCCTACGTCCTCTCAGAGCGTACAACCGTCTTCAGGCGACCACTTTGCGGCAAAATTTTACATCATTAGTCATAATGCGTGCTGTGCATGTTGCGTCGCTCTTTCCATCCAAATAGGAAATCCTCTAAATGCGCTAAATTTGGGCATCTTTTCCACTTAACTGCTTCCCCTATTCTCTCGCAAGTTTCGGAACCTATACTGCAAGAAAAATGGTATTTTGCTTGGGAATTTTCGGTATCCTCATTACATTACGCTGAGGAAACTGCAGACGACGCTAGCAACAAGCGAAAAAACTAGAAAGTACATTTTCACTGTCGCTAAAGAAGTGCTTAACGAGGGACGTTCTCTCCAGTGACGCGTCGCAACGCCGCAGGTGGAAATGTTCCTGCGAGCGAATCACGGATAATGGGACACACCCAATCAGCTCACTGACCCGGGCAACAGGCTCATCGTTGCCGGCATCTGCGTCGCAGGAAGCATTCCTTTGAAGCCTACGTGCCCGACGCGCTACTTGGGCGTCGTCAGCCGGGCCAGCCTGCTCCTTGATGAGCAGTATCCGACGGTGGAAGTCGTGGTTATTGAATCCCCGTACTTGGCACCCGAAACGATCAAATGACACGCGCTCGGTTTGTTTGGGAAGTGAAGGGATTTCCGCTGCATGTACCATTTTAAGAAGTCGTCCGCTGATGAGTGGTACCCAGCTGACGTCCGTAAAACGCCTGTAAAACGTCCGTAAAACGCCTGACGTCCACAAAACGCCTGTCAAACGCCGTAAAATGCCTGAAATACCCTAGCATATTTCGCGCAAAAGCATACACGTTAATATAGCCTCGCTGTTTGACGGTACTCTCAGAAAATCTGCGTAGCACTTAGGGAAGTCGTACAGTCTTAAAGCAGTAAGTTATATATGCCTGGGTTATTTTGGGAAAAATACTACGGTTCTAAATTTAGGCATTACAAAGTCGTTTAAACTGAGTTACACTGTGTGATGCAACACCGGCACCATGTTGAGGACAGGGGCATCCTATTGGAAGACGGGAATAAAGGATCTTCACATTTTGGTTTTCACTAATGAGCCTCTAACGCTCGGCTGGATTCACTTTGCTCAGGAAGAATTTTTGTTACAGCGGGGCTGTTGTTTATGGCCGTCATGTGGGCGGCGTCATGAAACGCCGGATCATAGTTACTCCAGCCGCGTACCGCGCACGTGAGCACGCGCCTTACAAGATGCGCGCGGCGTCCTCCGGGCTTTCGCTTGGCGCTCGCGGAAATAAATACTACGAGTACAGTTTACGTGCGTCCGCCCCTCAAAGGGGAGCACAAGAAAACCTGCGCTACAGACGCCCGGTTAGCAAAGCCGATTGCCGCCAATTCTAGCGGGTGCTAACGCGTTTCGTTTTGGCAGAAATGTGAAAGGATGCGTACAAAACGATCCGGGCACGCCTGTCACGCATGAGGAAGACGACGATATAGATGGATATGACCATGACTAGTATCACAACAGTGGAAAGGGCCGTAAATAAACAATATTAAACCTAATGCAATCTGTGGTGGTGTGTCATTCAGACATTACATAGAAAGAACTTCTTCAACTTCGCCATGGCTTAAGCCTTGCGCGACTTAGTGCAAGCTTCGTCAATTTTTCTTCTTTCCGCGTTCGCATGAACGCAGACTAAAGCAACGCTTTATACGGACAGACTGTCCCCCGCTGAGCAAAAAAGTTTGCCGAAAAAAGTGTTCTATAGAGGATGAGAGGTTATGGGTGGACTTCGTGTTGTCGACTTCGCTGTCACGGGACTGTGGAGCTAGCTTCGATTTGTATCAATAATCCTTCCTGCGCATGTTGCTCAAAGCGTTACCGTCGCGAATAAAAAGTGTCTCATATTACAGGTGGCTCTCTCCTGTAATATGAGACACTTTTTATTCGCGACGGTACGCATCTTTGGGACTGTGCCAAGAACCTGCACCAAGCTGCAACGATGACAACGATCCCGCCGCGGCTCGAGGCCGCAATGCGTTGCTACGATCAAGAAGCCCCAGCCCAGGCCGTCCAGCAGATCTCGGCGGCCCTCGAAAGGCAACGACCGAGTGAAACCGGAGGGAGGCTGCCACCCCAAAACAGGGGCAGGCGCAGTCGACCAAAGGGAGTAGTGAGGCCGCCGCCGAAGTAGAGGCGCCAACAGCGGGGAAGACGTCATGGCCGCGTCACCGTGACGCCTTCCTTACATGGGACAGCTAATCGTTCCGCAGGCCTTTTTAATAAAGTTGATTCGCTCGCTCGCTCATATTACACGTTGAATCAGAGCTGCACGGATTCATTACGGGCTGGAAATCGAGGCAACTATAGCAATTAAACACAAGAAAAAAAAAAGAAAAGAACTGATGCGAGGTCTGTTTTGCTAGATATTATTGGTAAGGCATTCCGGGTGGTACAACTGATTATTAACAATGACATTCCTCGTCCAACTTGTTTCTCGTTCTAAACATAGATTCTTGGCTTTAAAATTGGCTTATGGGCCGCTAACAAGGCCTGAGGTAGAGATTCTGCTGATAACGCTTCTTTTACATAAAAAAAAATTACAGTGATGAGGGCGGGTCTTAAAGCGCTGTAAATATAAATGCCAATGTAGACGAATTCATAAATAAACTGGTAGTACTGATAATATCGTCCTAGCGCGGTAAGTTCTATAACTTTGGGGGGAAAAGTTTGTTAAAACAATAGATTTTGCCCTTTCCTGTTGAGCACTCGCGATAAAGTTTGCTTTGCCTCGAGGCGTTCCTAGTCGCGCAGAACAAAAACGCATTAAACCCAGTTATAAAAACCTTGATTGGGTGCCAATATTTCTTTCTGACGCCTACTTCTGCCCTCAGTTCCTGCCTATGTGAACAACGTGAAGCGGTTCAATTCGATTAGGCGTACTCCGTTGAAGAACCCTGCGATGCAGTAACGAAGCTGGTCGATGAGGCCAAACAGTCGACAGACTGACCAAGGGTAGTTCGGATTAAGTTGAACGCGAGGTCGGGAGTTCTCGCATCTTTGCGGCTGCCCATCGCAGCCTGTTTTACTTACGGTATTTGGACAAAGAGAGCTTGAAAATATTTATCGAAGCATTCCCTGCGAAAAAGGGGGAGTTTTGATTGATTGATTGCAGGGTTTAACGCGCCGACGCAACGCAGGCGATGAGGCGCGCCGTAGGGGGGGGGGGGGGGCTCCGGATTAATTTTGACCACCTGGGGATCTTTAACTTGCGCCGAATTATCGTGCACACGGGCGTTTTTGCTTTTCGCCTCCATCAGAAAAGCGGCCGCCGCTGCCGGGAAGCGAACCCGCGTCCTGGTACTCAGCAGCACAACGCCTTAGCCACTGAGCCACCGCCGCGGGTAAAAAGGCGAGGGGTGACCGGACAGTTGTACACGTAGCGATTAATGGCCGGAGGGGATCTGGCTGAAGAGACACGCAGGATCTGGCTGTGAGCTGGGTTTTCGACTTTCTTCAGCTTGCTGGTTGGTTTCAAACCTCCGGAGAAGGTCATGAATATAGACTGGTACATTAGGCACGAAAAATCATGGTTTCAGGCGCCTATATCAGGCTCTAAAAAGTGCCATTTAGGCATTTATAGGCACCAAAAACTCGTTTAGGCACATGTAGGCTCAACTCGTATTTCACGGCAAATTTTTGATTTGCAGTAAAAAAATTACGCACACCTTTGCAAAACGACGACGATGGTTGCACACGAAGCTTTCCCGTGACACAATTCTTTGATTGTCGTCGATCTTTTCTGAACCACTTCGACCATGTCGAAATCGAGCAATAGGATAGACACCGGTTTCATAACGCGTGGGACCGATGTTCGATTCCGGCCATGGGAAGCGTTTTCTTCTTTCTTTCGGCGTTTTCGCCTTACATACGCCATCAGGGAGAACACTAAAGCTTCGCTTTAAAAAACGGTGAATCTGATCCTGCGGGAAAGTATTGTTTTTTTTTCGTGAAAATTAGCCGCACAAGAGTTGCTATTTCAAAAGGTTTACGTGGAATGCAGGTTGTTTCGACCACAGAAGAAAAGCTCTAAAGGCATGGCAAGCCAGAAAAAGTTCAATTATTTGCTGCCTGAAAAGTTCTATTCTAAGTTATACCTCATTCCAGTTTATATTTGTGTGCGACAAAAAGAACACTCGGCGTTCACTGAAGTTGGGGGAGCTTGCTTGTACTTCGGGACACTCCATGACCTGATTCCACCTGGAATATTAGAATGTTGGTGCTGAGAACCTTCGGTAGCTTTTTTTTTTTTAGCGAAGGGAATCCATGAATTTTATGTCAGACAAAAAACCAGACTGCAAGACAGGAATGGCTCTACCAGCAATCGGACCTTTCGGGATGGCGGCGGGTCTGTGTTGCACCTTCGAAATGAGCTCAGAATTCTTAGAGTGGCGTCGAAGCTGTAAGCTGCAGAAATGTTTTCTACTAAGAGTGTGAAATCAGCACATGAATGTGCCAAGTCACACTGAAATGTAACATGGAGTAAATTTCGGCTGAGGTGCTTTTGTCCTCTGCGGCGCTGTAAGTACCACAGGCGAGTGCTTTTGTAGTAGTTTTCCGCAAAGTTTTTGAGGGGTAACAACGGGCTCTGGTGGAAGAGGCACCGGTAACTGCTGCTTGATGACAACTGCAGACTGAAGAAAGATCTTCACTAGAGGTATTTGTTTGTTGACAGAGCATAACGACCTCCTCAGCTCTTCACAGCACCGATGAATCCCATTGATTTTATAGGGAAGAGCAATTCCGTACAAATTCCGCCGATCATCATCATCGTCATCATCATAAAATCATCGTCACCGTAATCACCATCATCATCAGCCTGTGTATGTTCACTGAAGGGCGAAGGCATCTCCCAAAGACTCCCAGCCACTTCTATGCGAGTTCGCCGAGTCTGTTCTTTGTTACAGTATTTTATTCATACAGATATATACCGCGTATATTTCCAGGGATTTTTTCTGAACCATTCCGTGTTCTCCGCTGTCTAATGTACAAGGCATGACCAGCTCACTTTTTGCCGCGTCGCGTAGACTGCGCGGTAGAAAGAGCTCGATGAAGTTGCATAAACTGCGATAAGCGCACAGGGAAGCAAGAGTTCACTCTCCTTGGGTGCCTGGTTGGCTTTGGACACCATCGACAATGAATGATAACTAACGCTTCCAGGGTGGGTGGCGAAGGCAACCGGTACTGAATTGGTGCAAATGGGTCAGGATGGATGGAGGGAGAAAGAAAAAATAACGAATCGTGTGCATAGGTGGAAATCGACGTAACGCGAAGGTTTCGGAGTAGCATACCTCGGTTGAAATTAACTTACTTGTGGCACTTTATGTCAGTGATATCGCGCTTGGTGTAGTCACTGATTTTTCATAAATGTGAGCAGTGGCGAGTGCGCCGAGAGATGCGAGACGTAAGGGGAAACGTTTAAATCTCTCAATCTTAATCTCAATCTCTTTGGCAAAAGCTCCGCAGCCCCAAGCGCAGATAACGTGATACACGCAGGAACTATTCCGCCAATCGGTGTCCTGGTGCAACTTCCTAAGGGCGTATCTGGTGTACGTTCCCTGGTGATGAATTTGCCCGCGTTAATGCAGCCATAACCGAGCAGCAAATTGTTCTTACGGATTCCTGAAGTTTCCGACAATCAGCTACGTGGCCAATCCTCCGGGGAGGATACATGCCACAAGAGCGTTCCGCTTACGAACGACGCCAACGATTTTTTCTAACAGAATTGCAAATACATTAACATTGGTTGGTTTCAGCTTCTTGAAGCCCGGCTGAATAAAGTTGATTTTCTTTCATTGTGCTTTTACATACATTACCGTATTTTCTGGAGTTTTGGAGGCTGACAAAGCAGAGGCATGGTAGCTCGCAATGCACATTGGCACCTCTAAACATCAGTTTTTTTTGCGCCTATCTAGATATTGTGCTCATCCTGTAAAAAAAAAACTTACAACTGTACACCCTACAACAGGTTTGCGTGCAGCCAATCCCGGTCCAACAAGATGAGAAATAACATATAAGGCATGCGAAGGAAAAAATCATTACACATAACGACCCTAACTTTATTAAATTCCACAACATTATTTTTTCTTAAAACATGGAGGGCGCTTTCTATACATTTCGTGTGGAGCACCATTATCGACTTAACCGATTTTATTCTAATAGGTGGTGAAAGAAAAACACAAAGGTCGTACCCCTCTGGCTATTCTAAACGCAAATAAGTGAATGCAAGTGAAAATACCAGAAAAGCATTATTGCGTAGTGGTCAATTTTGAATTTTCGGTATCAGACAGAAATACCACCAAGCCGGTGGTTATAAAGTGTTGTACCAAATGAAAATTTTCATTTATTGGTAAATTAAGTGACAACAAAGTTGTCCAAAAAATGGCATGAAAGTGAAACGAAATCTCTCCTTTCGGATCCACTTCAAAAGGGCTCCCACAAAAAGAGAAAGCACTTATGTAAACGTAGAAATGAAAGAATGCGCGAAAAGTACGTTATGTGCTAACAGAATAAAGATATCTCAGGCCTTGTAAAAACTGCAAAATAAAATGGGGTACGTCTTTCATTTTATGCCACACTGCGCCGTCGCTATCTTGCTCGCAGAGGACCAGGCCTCCGTACGCCATTCAATATATCGGCAATTGTACAAACACCGCTCTACTCCGGCGAATTGTGCTGGGCCTAGCTCGCTTTGCCTAGTCCTTTTGTCTACCCCTCCTCTCTCTCAGCGCTCCCGAAAGGAATACTTTTTGCTATGCCTTAATTCCTCCAGCACAAGTGTACCGCCAAAAGCGCACTCCCCTAAGGCCGAGCTACTTTGTGATCTTTCAATGCGGAAATTGAATTGTTCCGTGAAAATTGTTCTCCGGGGTTTTATCTCTACATTGCGCAATTACTTTTTTTCTCTCAGAAGAGCGCCCAAATTACTTTGCAAGGGTAGGGGCTGCATAATGCTGGTGCTCTCTTACAAAGAGATCCCAATTTAGGACGTGAAAAATAACTTAGGAATCGTGCAGTTCCATGGGGCTTTACGTACGATGCTAAGGACTATAACTGGAATTCGTCAGCGTGTTGCATGGTTTCGGCCTCTATAAATTTGTATACACTCCTGGAATTACGTGTTCCGAGCATTTGTCGGGGAACGGAAATGTGAAATTGTTCTTCTGGAAAGTGCAGATAGCCAACAGGTTCATGAATAGGTGTCGTCATGTTCCATCAACTGTCATGGAGCCAGTTGTTTACGAAGTCACATAAAAATATTTGCCAATTAGTGTGAACAAACATCACCTCGATGAAGCTGCTTAAAATATTACAAGTACAAAAGGAAGCAATTCGGGCAACTGAAAAAGTTCCTTTCCCAACGAAAATTTATCAGCTGTTTTTAAAACACCGAATAACGAAAGCGAAAAAGATATATCGACACAAAGTTATGCTTTGCCATAGGTCTGCAAAACGAGGCGACTTTAGATTGAACAGTTCTTCTAGAAAGCATAGATATATATGCGGATCGATATAAGCCCCTTTGGAGGCTTCCATTATCAAAGACTAAACATGGACAGCCGCTGCTGAAACACGTAATTTCTAGTGTACTTAAATGTTTTCAGACAAAAAATTGACGCCCTCGCTTCGAGCAACGATCGCATATTAGATTTATTTGCGTAAATGTTGTATTTATTAGTGTTCTGAAATCTCTAATGTACACCTGAAGTTTCCAGCCTGTCATTGCAGCGTCAGCGGTTGCTGCTCTGTCAAGCTACATGGTTGCAGCCTTTTCTCCGCCCGCTGTTTTCACCTCTGTAGGAACATTGGTAGAAAAAAAAACTTAGTGCCCTTAACCCTTTTCCTGGAGGATGACAAGCGAAGCTGGGTGCAGTCCAAGGAGCGCACGAAACAAAACACGCTTATTTGTAATCTGCGATTGAGCATACTGCCTACACATAATTAGCTGAATTTGGAAGAACGCGAGCTTTATTCTAGAGGACAAACATGGGGCGGTCCACTTCCCTCCCGCGTTGTAGGCTTCTTACTGGCTGTGTAACACACCAATCCAAACCGCTAGACCCGAAAGAACTGTTGTCAGGTCACACCGGGTACGTCATCGGTGAGCGCCAGAAACCTCGCCGTCCGTGCACTCCACCTCACACCCCCCATTACTGTGCACGAATAAACTGGCAACCACTGACGTGCCCGTGCTTGACCTGAAAGACCCCGGCCAAACCGTCGCTGCGGGAGCCCTTCAAGCTGGACGGTAAGAACACAGGCCAAAACGTCCCTCCAGGAGCCCTTGAAGAAGTAAACACAAAAGAATCTGTAGCTGTGGAGTGTTCTGCTATGGTGGGGCGTTGCTGTAGCGAATTTATAATTCATCATTACTGGCTCAAGTCGGCGTTCCAAGCGCGCAAGTTTCTCTTCAACCTGGAGGGATTCGCAACTACTCGACGCTGTGGAACTTGAGGCGAAAATGGTCGCTGCTGCACGTTTTGCTGCAACGGCTTTCCGTTGTTTTCGCGCCCATTCGCACTTTTGTGCATGCCTACGTTCCCTCAGTTCCTGCTTTCCTTCCCCCAAGCAAATGACACGCGTCCGTCCCAAAGCGAATTAGAATTGCAACTGCTGATAAAGGTGCTAGTGGCGTTATGAGTCGATTACGGAATTTGCGAAAGTGGCATCTTTAGTGGTGAGTGGTGTAAAACTTGTAAAAAGGCATCGGTGGTGGCGAAGGTGAGGGAATTGCCGTCTGATCTCCATAGCCGTCACTATGGCTTCACCAGAATGACAACAAGTGGGATTATACACGTCTACAGTTTCGCTGTAACAGACCTCCCACTTATAAAGGTTGCACCTCCGCAGGCATGGGCTACTGCTAGGAAGCGTTAATTGGAAGTGCAGAAAAATAACTCCGCATGCGCCTTGGTACCGGCAACGATGACACCAAGTTCTTCGTACCATCCCCAGAAAAGTAGCAAGCATTTACTGATGACAGCTGTGGTCACTACCTTTCGCCATTTTATGTCGAGTAAGCGATGCTGTTGAAGTGAAATATGTGCATGTAGCTGCCCGTGGCGGAAAGAAAAGATCGAATGCATCCTTCAAGACATAGTGAAAAATAAAGGCACTCTTATTTTACAAACTACGCAGGAACCAAGCTTTTGTGTGAGCTGAATGAGCCACTGGGCTAGCGAAATCCTTTGATGCTCGCAGTCGGTACATTTGTTCGACAGACTTAAAAAAACAAAATGCTACACGCGCCTTGCGAAGAATAAACTTGCATCTTCGCCTGCCTGCTTTTTATTTCTTTTATTTAAGAGTTGCTCTTCTTTGGAATAAAAAGTAAACAGTGCACCACCTCTCCTGCCGAATGGGTTATCGAAGTTCGCAGTCGCAAGGGAACAAATTTCTGAATAATTAAATTTTGCTCAACGCAAGCGGAACAAACTAATCTTTTAAAGTGCTTGCGACCACCACATTCACTTAAAAAGTGATTACTACTGCTGGCATCTGTAGAAAAGAAAAATCTTCAAGGTATCTGAATAACACAATCCCACTTCAACCTGCAGTGTACGGCAGTGCCATGCCGAGCACTGTCCTAAAGGGTGATTCCTAGTGACTAGGTGAGGCATTCATCCTTTGCCTACGATGGTTTTTTTTTTCTTACAGCTACGTCTCCTTGCAGCTTACATGTTTGTTTGTTTGTAGAGTGGTTTCTCCAATGAAATAGTTCTACATCGTGCAACTGTTTTAGGCCGCGCATCGTAAAGCGTAAACAACTTTCTGAAACTTTATTTGGACTGCCAGGATTGGGTTGTGCGATTACTTTTCTGATATTAATGGTTTCGCCTATTTGATTTTTAACTTTGGCAAACTCTGAGGGTACGTGCGTTGTAGCCTAGAGGCCAAGGCGTTATAGAGCTGATATATGTCAATCCCGCAGCTCACTACGCGAGCTAGGCCGAGGAACTCTCAGGCATTGTGCTGCCAAGACCAAGGATGCGGGTTTGGGTCCGACCGCAGCGGCTTATGATAGAGCTGAAAAACCAGAACGCGTGGGCGTCAAGATTTCTGCGCACGGTAAAGATCTCCTCCTTGAAGCACGGCGCACTTCAACAGGACAGAGGGAGGAACTCGCACACAGCGCTGTATCCGTGTCCCTTCCTCTGTTTTGTTGTAATGCGCTGTGCTTCAAGGATGTCAAAGTACCAACTGGCCCGTCAGTCCACACTCGTCAAAGATTTCCTTGTGCTCAAAATTAATCCGGAGCCGTTCACATGTAGTGGACGAGCGCGTTTTTAACACGAGAGGGTTTTATTCCGGGTTACACCAATATTCCTATGTTAAGGGTACACCCCTGCAAACAGGGTCCTCTTGCGGGGAAGCAACCTTTAGTACTAAAGATTACGTTATACTTGGGGTTGTTCGTTTTCGGGTTTTATTTTTAACACGAACGTGTTTTATGTCGGGATACACCAAGATTTTGCTGACGTCATATCCGTCACGAAAATGACGCCAGTACACCCTTGCCGAATCGGCCCACCAGCAGAACGTCGCTTGCCAAGCACACGCAGGACAGCCGCCGACCCGCAAATCGTGCTCAGCTGGAGATTTCGCTGCATATTTCACTTTCGTGTTTTACCGATTCCTATGACAGAGGAATCTACCGCAGTTTTTTTCTGATAAGATGGCGCACGTTGCACCGAGAAAAACTCTTCCCAGCAATACATTTGTATTTAGAAGTGAAGCTGATGTCAAGAAGATGATTGTAAGCTAGATTTTTGGAAGGTGGCTTCCCCGCACTGCGCGTTGCCCGACGAAGCCTACTTTGTACTCCCCGCTTCAACACACCCTGTCCCTTCGCCTCCCCCGCTTGATATGTTGATACAAGAAAGATTACATTTTTACCCTGAAATTATCTCCCCAGAAATGCTTGTGTGTCTAAAAGTAAAGGAGACCTTGGGAAAATCAGTGTAAGCTTAGTCTTTGCAAGCTGGATTCATTTGGGTTCCAAATTTAAGCTTACTCACAACACCGCTGGAAGCTGCCTCGGCGCGGCAACTTGGTTTGAGCGGTAGTTTGTGGCCAACCAATAACTCACAAACAGCTCCGCTGGTTATTCACCCTCGCAGAGTGGAATGGCACGGAATTTTTATTTTCTCTTCACAGCGGCGTCCATTTCCATACGATTCACGTTGTCGCAAACGTAGACGATTACGGTCTCTTGTTTTCACGTTTGATAATACTTGGATTTTCGGTTTAAAAATGGCCGTAGAATGGTGACGTGAATGATTGATTGACTGTAGGGTTTAACGCGCCGACGCAACGCAGGCGCGCCGTAGTGGAGGGCTCCGGATTAATTTTGACAACCTGGGGATCTTAACGTGCGCCGAAATCTCGTACACACGGGCGTTTTTTGCTTTTGGCCGCCATCAAAAAAGCGGCCGCCCCGGCGGCCGGGAATCGAACCCGTTACGTTGTGCTCAGCAGCGCAACGCCTTAGCCACTGAGCCACCGCGGCGGGTGTGACGCGAATGGAGCCGGCCACCCCGCAAGAACATGCAGGTACAACGTAAACACCGCACTCGTGTGTCAACAGTGGCGGGTGTGTAGGCGCGCGCATGCGCGACTAAGCCTGTGTCTCTCTGCCTGTGTGCGCGCGTGCGTGTGCGCGCACGTGAGGGTCGGCGGGCTTAGCTACGGGCTGTGCATAGTACAACCAGGGCTCATTTTAGCTTTTCTTTCCCCGAGCGCGTTAACAAGCCACCGTCAGTTCACCCGTGAAGAAGGAGGAGCTCGGTCGCGCTTCACTCAAAACCAAGCACGAAGAAACTTTGAAGCTACGACGCGGGACCGCTTGCGCCTCACGACGTCATAACGACAACGCGGAATTGGTTTTTATGTCAGTCGCTACGAGCGTGAACTCTGGCGCCAGAGGCAGCGAGATAGATGCGTTCGGCCGTGAAGGAACTCCGAGAGGAAAGTATCGTCTCAAAGTATAAGAGCAGCTGGTGACGCTGTCGTGGGCTGTGAAAACTCTTGAAACTCCGCCGGCGTATCTCGAGTGCGTTGTCAAATATTCCAGAAGCAGCAGTAAGTGTAAGTGCAGTGAGCTGCGTCGAAACCGTGCATTTTCGCGTCATCGCTTCCACGACGCTGCGGCTCGCTACGAGGCGCCGTGTCTTTACTGCCGTCCAGGAGCAAGATAGAAGCACGCTCCTCGCGCGGGCGAGCAGTGTACGGTGCAGCTTTCTTTCTTGGTGCGATAATCAGGACAGGTACTTTTCTTCTATTTTGCGCTCACCTGTACAGAAACAGGGCTCATGACAGGCTTGAGGAGATTAGCACTTTGTTAGCGAAGAGTGGTGAAACTAACGAATTTGAGTTTTTTTGTAAATACTGCGTTGGGATTCCCACCTCCTCGTAATGGGGCATATTCCCTGGTGCACTTAAATGTTTCGCGAAATTAATAACTTTGATCGCGGCGCGTTTTCGTGCCAATGTCCACACACGCACAAGCACACGCACACGCACAAGCATGAATGCATAAAAAGACAGCTCTGAGAAGAAGTGTAACGAAAAAGGGACAATCTTCCACACCTCCTTTTAAACAAGCTGTCTCTGTAACAAGAAGGCGGGTACCTGTATCTTGTTTACTATTGGAAAAACATGTTTGTCAGCATTTCTTCTGCTTGACTGAATAAACGTTTCCTCTAAGGTAGCAGAATACCAAGGATATTCATAGACGTACATTACTTGACCTCATATTTGATGCCAACCGTGTAGTAACTTTTAAGACAAAATTTAGCTCTGCGTTTTCTGTTGGCGACCACACGTATCGTGTTGCGCTCAAGACTAAAACCCGCCACTCCTATCGTTTAATATTCCCGTCGCAGGCGTATCTGTATATATTCGTTATCATTCTTTTCCTGTCACTCCGCAGGCTTGCATTCTGGTAGGTTCCCGGACGTGTTCGCGGATCCCTGTGAACAAGATTCAGTACTTATGTCGTTCGCAGAGCATAGTGTTCCGTTAGGCAACTGTGTTCAGCTGCACGCCTCTTTCCGCGCCCGAAATCTCCTCTCGTAAGGACTCCATCCGCAGGGTTTCATCGTTCGTATGAGAAGAATTCGCCTTCAAGCGCTGTTCGACTTATCGCAGGCCACACCGCTCGCCCGAGCTTCAGGACGACTGTTATCGCAGGCCCCATCAGCGTTACATGTATGATGAATGAGTGTGTGGTGAGGTGTGCTATTTTGCGTCGAGATAAAGCAATCACACTGGGGGACATAGCAATGTTACTACGGAAGGAATTCCCTGGAGAAAAGAAAGTGGGATACGGAGCCACCCTGTATACTCGATGGTTTCAATGGCGGGACATATCTGATTTCTTCGCCAAGCTTTGTAATTTTGTACTCCAAAGCCTCCTTTTTCACAAGAGAAAGCGATTTCGGCGCATATGTGCACCTTACCCTTATAGAAAGCGGCAAAGTGAAATTGGGGGGAGGTGGGGTTCAAATATGATAATCCTCGCTGTGCGTGCGCGCGCGTGCGTGAGAGAGAGAGAGGTGGGGAGCGTGCGTGTGTGGATAGAGACAGAGGGAGAGAGAGAGGAAGAGAAAGAGAGAGAGAGAGAGAGAGAGAGAGAGAGAGAGAGAGAGAGAGAGAGAGAGAGAGAGAGAGAGAGAGAGAGAGAGAGAGAGAGAGAGAGAGAGAGAGAGAGAGAGAGAGAGAGAGAGAGAGAGAGAGAGAGAGTACTGAAGCTTTGAAGATGATGGGGAAGCAGAAGAAAAAGGAAACGTTGGAGAAGGTGGCGTCCTCAGTGCATTGCCAAAGTTTCCAAAAGAAGACTTGCCCTAGTTTGCAACGCCGCTACATTGTCCAACGTTTTCTTTTAACAGCAAAGGTGATCTTGGTTGACGCTTTCATGGGACGAATTTTGGTAACGCGGTCGTAGCGATGTGGAGAGGAAATAGCCTAGCTAGTAGGAGAGCAAGCGCGAAGCACACATGCAGCAGATTCAAAGAATGTTTGTACGAGACGCTTGTACAGATAAAGCTTTTGTAAACTGCTAAATCTGGTGACAATGATGACCCTTGTCAACATTGTTGAGCAAATTTAAAACAAAGCGTGTTTGAATCAAGGCGTGAATACATAAGTGATATTTACATTTGTTATTTTAATTAAAAATGCATGGCCGTTTGACTTTCGAGACGGCAAATAAAAATACGCAATAAAGAACGTGCTCGCAGCGCCCCCTCGTGGCAGGGTTCTTATAGTTCGAAAGTAACAAAAGGCTCCAGTATATGGGGCAATCATTAAAACGCAACAAAATGAATTGGCCCTAACGGGAATCGATCAGCTGGATGACCCGAGGTTGCTAATTGTGTTCATGGCGAATGCCTTATAACCTTCGACTTAAAGATGCGTGCTAGGGACGCGTACTACGGACCGCATGAGTAATTTAAGCGTGTTAATTAAACTACATTTTCGCTAGACGTCCTCTTTACTTAGCGATCAGAAAGCGGATATGTGCCTAGTCATAAAGTTAAACCTGGATGTGAGGAAGTGGACAAGCCTTCGCAATTTTTCGTTGCATGCAGGCTTAGAGTTAAGGCTCGTGTGAACTAAGCAGCCACGAAGCCAAAATGTTAGGCACCAGTTAAGGGGAACTCACCCTTCAAGGTTTCATTTCACAGTAAAAAACTGCTAGAGTTGCGCCTGCTGCTTTCGCACGAGCTTAGGCACTACACGGCCCTCGAAACAAAGTAAGCACACTTACCACCGTATTCACAAATGTAACTCAAGTATCACTTTTGCCTTTTGACAATTTTCGGTGCCTTAACCCGTTTCAAGGACCAAACTTATGCTGAAAGGGTACCTTTTCACGAACTTGATGCTCTTTTCCCGACTCAAAATCGGTGAGAGTGTATTAGCTGGGATACTGTACCGGGCGGCGTCGTATTTCTTTCTCCCCGGTGGAGACAGCATATCAAGTTTTGAGCTTCGGTTTGAAAAGACAGAAGTTCAACTTTTTGTTTTCTGGCAGCTGCACTCATCGCCGACCAACCGATACCCGAGATAACAGTGGAGACGTGCGACTACACGCCGACAGGTAGGTCTGGCACCTCAAAACTTGAACCGACACCGCACTGACACGTGGGAACGCACGTCTGCGTTCTAGTCCAGCTTCTTCGCATGCTACTACTCGCCCCGCGGCATTGCAACGGAACTTACCGCTTCGACGCATCTGCGCGGACGGTACAGAAGCTTGTGATGGGGTATTCCAAACATAACTTTTCCCGTGGAGCCAGGCGGTTGTCCAATTCTGAAGTTGGCCGCGCACACGCCCACGCACTCGGGAAAAATGGGGCACACTCGAAGAAAGCCGTAACAAACGTAGCAACATTGCCGAGCTCAGCAAGAGTGCAGAAGTCTCACTCGCGGCAGGCGTTCGGTCTTGACCACGGAGCAAGCTCTTGTCTCACTAAAACCAAAAGCTCGAAATGGCGAAGCAGCAGCAACTCTGGCAACGCCACGTGACTTATTTTTCGCTACGCGTCCCCAAGTGCCGTCAACGGCGGGCAGCCATGGCGCAGCTATTGGGTGCCCAGCGCTTCAACCACTCCTTCGTGGCGTTATCTGCTTCTTGAACAAAACAGCACCAATAAATAAAGAGTGATAAGGTCGGCAGCAGCGACCACCTAATCAACGGAGCAGTACGCAAAGCCAAGTCGCCGCCGAACCATGACCGGGCGGATTTGCTGACGTTGCATCGGTGGCGTCTGCTACATTCGCACTCTTCGAGCCCGCAATCGCGGTGCTCAGTCCGGTCTTTCGCAATCTGCGAATTTCTAGATGGCGTGAACACGATCGCACATATTCACGAACGTCTATTATGCTGGGATGCGCCAAGATCTGGGGCGGTATTCTCGTAACCGGCCCCTTTGAAAATGTCCCTTTTGCGTCTCTTTCATCGGGACGTACTTTCGGTTAAGGAGTGGGCCTTTTATTGAAATACCGTAACTGTTCTTGCAAAAACATTTTAAAGAAGTGAAACCGTATCAGAGTATCTTTTATGTGTTTTTTGTTCCGCGAGCGAACCAACAATAAGGCGACGAAAAATCGTCTGCTCCAAATCGTCTGCTCCGGGTAGCCACGGCTCATAGTTCCGCCGTGCTTGTAAGGCGTCACATCCGGGTGTTCGCTTTTAGCCAATCAGGGCTCGCTCAAAAGGGACACTTTCGAAAGGGACACAAAAGGGACAAAACACGGGAATACCACCCCTGATTGACGTTATATCCGTAACGGAAATGACATGGTCAGAAAAACGCGGCTGCTCCAGGATTCGAGCCGGGTCCTCCGTTGCCGCAACGGCAGGTGCCAGACGCTTTATCGACTACATGCTGAAGCGCAGACAGCCGTATGAACACGCCATCAGTTCCGTAAAACTTTATTGAGGTTAGGGAAGGGATTAAAGGGGGAAACTTGGGTGGAGTCCTCTTTCCAGGGCCCCAGAAGCTTCTGCCCCGGCCCAGGCCCTGTCGATCAGCTGGCGCTGGTCTTCCAAGGCCTCGCTGGACAGAGTCGCCTCCCACGTTTCTAGTGAATGAGGTGTATTGTTCTCTGTTTGCCATATAACAAATATCTTTCCTATAACCGCCTCTATTTCGATGGTGCTGCCGCCCAAGAGAGGTAAAGCGAAGTAGTGCATCACGATGCTAATGAGCGCCGACAGTTGGCGCCAGCTGATCTCGTCGCCACGATACTGTCTGCCGTACGCTCCACGGAGAAGGGATGTAGTGGTCCCACATTTGCGAAAGCGACGCGCCAGCAGGTTGTTGCTCGCCAAGCACACCCACTAGACAGCCCCGCAAGTCATGCTCTTTCGCTGCAGTGGACCGTGAGTTCACCAAACAATTCGGTGGCAACCCCTTTGGTTTCGGTTTCGTTCGCCTGGTTTGCGAGCGCGTGTGGTTTCATTCGGGGTTACGCAGTGTTCCGGCGCGTGTAATCCAGTTTTTAACGTTGATAAGTCTGACGGTGCCTGACTGACTGACTGACTGACTGACATACAGACGAAATATAAATAGCGATGTGCAAGTTCATATCGATGCAGAATAAACATTCAACTGATCCTGTGAAGGCACATTTCACTTTCGTGTTTTACCGATTCCTATAAAAGAGTGATCAACCACATTTTTTTTATTAAATGGACCATACAACACTTTCTTCAACTTTCTGTGGAATCTTAGATGCTTGCAGAACGAAGTCAACCAACACATTCATTCCTTCGATTAGGGTGTCGCAAAATATCTCAGTCAAAAATCACTGTTTATGCTAACCACATAACTGCAAAACTTACTCAAAATCGAAAGGTTCTCTCTCTTTCCCGGGCTTGACGTTGTTCTACCGCTTGAATTAAGCCATTACGGATGTGTAATAGCAATTTACCGGCTTTCGCTCAGTTGCAGCATTGATCGCATTCCATAGCCACTTTAAACCGAAAGCCACAAAAGCAAAGGAGAAACGCAAGGCGTATCTGCTGCGACAAGCAAATCACGCAGCGCCGCTCCGTGCTGACGACAACTGTACGCCTCGAGCTTCGCGATCGCTGCGCCGCCTACCGTGGTTTCTCCGCGGCGCTTACGGGAAGTGCGCTGCGTGGCTGATAGGGATTCATGCAGTGTTTTGGTTCTCTTTCGCTCCTTTTTGCCTTTCCGTCTCCAAAACAGCTTGTTATGGTGATGTCTTAAGCAAATGTAGTGCGTTTAGTGCACTTCAAGAATTAGCTCCACATCAGGCTGTGAAGGTCAATGGAAAGCAAATCTTTAAACACACCCACAACAATTGCCCACGCGACGTCACTTGAATTCCCCACGTGGCTCTACAAAGAGTGAAACCAGAAATTCTGCCAGCCGTTACCTGGGATTCACGAGGGCGGCGTCCCGAACGCCGCAGCAGCGTCGACCACCAACCGGCATAGAGCGGCGGACGCAGCCGCTGTAGCCCGGCCGTGAGTCCGGAGAAAGAAAACGAACAGGGGCGTCTTTCGAAGGGCGAGACAGCGGAACCTAGCCATTTTGATGTGCTAGCTGGGGCTACACCACCGCGCGCCACAAGCGCAGACACCGAAACAATTCGGCATGTGAACTTAGTGATTCCCATTTATACCGATTTAAACTAGTTAGTTTAGTAAGTTGGATAATTGCGAGAAAGATGAGGGAACTTTTATAATCGCTATTACAAAACACAACCGAATTGGTATTCACCAATTTAGAAAACGGAGTCCCATTCGTGGCAAGCAGTGCGCAAAAGGTAGCGTTTGTTTCTCGGCCAGATGTCTGTATGTGCTCTCTACGTTTTGTTTTCCCGCCCTGCAAACCAATTCTTAACGTACCTTTGCCGTACGAACACTTAATTCCGTCGGGTCCGGGTTATCCAGGAGGTGCTGTCGAACAAGTTAATCAAGCCGTGCGAAGGAAGCGCGCAGAGGACGTGAAGCTGCGCCTAAACAGGCCCAAAAAACCGTCGCTAACGCAGACGACAAAGCCGTCCCGCCGGTGCGCCCGCCATTGTGAGCAGCCCAGGCAGCACAGATAGAGTGTCCCAAGACAGGCCCGTCTATGGCCGTTTTTTAGCATGTCCATCCAGCATCCAGGTATTGGCAGCCCCTGATCGTACGTTGAACAGCCAGTATTCGGCGTCCAGCCCTTTGGTATTTCTCCGGCCACCCGTGTTCAGACACACAACGGGAGGTACCCGGCTGGCAGATATATAGTTTACTTTCGGTGGCCGATGTTTGGAACAATAACGGCCGAAGTACGGCTTTAGGGCAACCGTTTTGCCTTCGGGAAGCTGTGTTCAGCCACAGCACAGCAGCGACCGACCACAGAATATTCGTATTCTTGCTGCAGTTGGTGTTCGGAAGGAGACCGGCCAGAGTGCGGCTGCCGTGCATTCGCTCTTTCTACGGTGAAAGGCGCGTCTGGCTGCAGAATATATTCGTTTTCTTCAGGCAACCGGTGTTATAAAGGAGACCGGCCGACGTACGGCCCCAGAGTGTATGTTTTTCTTTCGATTAGCGGTCTTCAGTCGAATTACGGCAAGGGAACGGCCGCAGAATATTTGGCAACCAGTGTTCTGGAGGTGACCAGCCGACGTAAAATCTCAGGTTATCAGTCCTTTTTTTCGGTAAGCGGTGTACGGCCGAACAACGGCGCGCCTCCGTCAGCCGAGAACCCATGCACAACTGCTGTTTAGAAGCAGACCGGCCGACTCACGTCGGGTTTTTCAATCGGCGACGAAAAAGCCGTTAGGGAGCCGAACGAGGCCGACGCGTTTTTCATCCGCTCGGTGTTTACACGCTTTAAATCAGCGACCTTCGGTTGTCAAGTAATAGTAAGTGGTATTAGCTGAACCGGGAAGGTGCAAAGACCTACTGGACATTACCAGTTAACCTTTTAGGCCATCAGAATGCCATTTATTGCCACAAGAAGACTGTGCCACACAGACGGGTGAACTAAGCCTCGCCAGTCAGCGCTACCGTGCATCGCCCGCCGGCCACGTCGACGCATCAGCTCGAGAGAGGTATTCTACGACACAGGTTAAAAAGGTGTGTACCGCCTATATTCTCGCTGATTACACCACATATGTTCATACAACATGGCATTATACTTTTTATCTATCTGATTACAACAAGAAGAATTACAGTGTAATTTGATTTAAGAGGCACATCATAGGAACATGGCATATAATTGCAAGCGGTGCTTCACCTACAAACAAAGAGCCCGAAAAAGGACCACCGCACTACACAGTCGGCGTACACTGCGCTTATAACAGGGGCATCTATTTACTACGATGTGAGGGCACAATTCGACAGAAAAAAAAACGACTAAAGTTTTCCGTGTTGAGGTGTTGCGCCAAGTACAGACGAACTTCTATGGCACAGCAAGCGAGCCATCCTTGCTGAGGTCGTTCTTTGAGCATTTAACAACGTAGGTCCCGACATGATTCTCTTCCGTATAGGTCACTCCAGCAATATGCGACGCGCACTGTGACAAACAACGACATTTGCCATGACCTCTAATCCTGGCAATGTTCATATTGTAAAAGGGTTTTTCGTGGATGTACTGTCTCACAGTTTTAGTGCTAGCAGCAACGAGATTTGCCGAGTGGAGTTTGGAGGCTGGACGTTCCTGTGAGTGGTTTTAACGAGCTGAGGCATGTCAGATATAATATCCTCGTGCTCCTTCCGTCGAAGCTACGGTTTTCAGTTTTCATATCTTATTGATTTCTGGGACTTGCATTCGATTTCCGGGTGCTAATGGCAAGGTTCAAAAGATGGAATATATTTGCCGTACCCACCAGGATCACCAATAAGGCAGCAAGAAGCACTGAACAGAGTCATTGAGAGAACTGAATAACTCTGGGTGAACAGTTGGCACGGATATTTTTGTGAGTCGTGTGAGGGCATGATACATGAAGTCCTGTGCCACGAAGTGCTTACAGCATGTCTGGTATGACGAATGCAGTTGGCTCGTTGTGTTTGTCTTGATGGCACCTCGTCCAGTGTAGGCCACCCATGTTGCAGACCTGCATAGGTGATTAAAAAAATAGTACACAAACTGTTTGCGATTACAGGTGACCTGCAAACAGAAATGCGGACAATGTAAATTTCACTGCAACTAGTACTGAAGTATTCCCTCCAGCACAGGCCACCTATTTACAACATAAGAATTCTGTTATTCTATTCAGCGATCATGCGGTCGCGATATTAGCAACACTAAAATATTCATGTCTTTGTAATTGCGCAACACAGGTTAGGCACATTCTTGATGCAATTGAGCTATTGTTTGGTATAAAAAATGATAATGCGGCTCATATAGGCTGAATCATGTCTTTTTTGTAAAATCAGGATGAACAGCGAGAGAGAAATTAACGTAATACAAAGCCCAAGCACACCTGGTATTAATGGGCCCGCGTAAGAAACGCATCCCAAGACCGGGCACCTGGCCAGGGTATATTTGACCACTGTCTGGGCAGCATGGCACGCAGCAGTGAGCGTCGTATCGATGACATCCAGAGGCCATGGTCCAGAAAAAATGTCAAGAACACACACAGCTCAGTGAATAGGTGCAATATGCGCAATACGTGTTTTATGAAACTAGCCAAAATATGACTAGAAGAAAAAGAGCCACCGCTTAAAAAAACGGCAAGTGCGGAACAGTTATATGCAATGCCTGCGATACCAGACTTGATATACAATGTAGAACTAAGACAGGATTTCAAGGTTTCAATTCACTGCATACTCACACTGCCTCGAGCAAAGCTGTTATTTGCAGACTGAAGACGCGTTTTCATCGCACTTGACGCGCCATAGCGAAGCGACGTGCTCGCGTCTTTGGCGTGAGCCAGTGGGTTCGCAGGGACTGCCAAGAGAAAAACACCGTCGTGTCACGAATACATGGGTAAAGTAGCAAAAAAAACCCAGCGGATACGGCTTGACCCTCGCTTTAATACTGGGAGCATAGTGAAGGCGGATCGTAGCAAACGCGATGAAGTGAAAGGAGGTAAGGCAGCTGGTCATCGGCCGCCTCTCATAATTTTTCCGTAGATTTGATTTTTATTTTCATTTCTACAAACAATTGCAGCAGCGTGTGTGTTCTTTAGAAGGACTTGTTGTTGGGCTAGTCGGTGCATATTTTCCAAAAGGTGTAAACTGCGCTAAGGAAGACGCCACACCGAGAGAGGTACACAAGGACAGGCGCAGACTTGCAACAATGTATTCTTTTTTTCCGTTACATATACAGCCCACAAGTTTCTGTAGTACCGAGTGCAAGTGAAATGGATGAAGGAAGACACAGGAAACCGCGATTTGCGGCGCTCGGATCCTCCCATTCCATGTTGCGAGCCGCTTTGTTTTAAACTCCAAAAAACGGGACTGGAGAAAGAGGGGGAAGAGCCATATAACGACCGCCGCGCCAGGACTTAGTCTAAAAAAAACCATATATTGTCCTGCAATCTCCCGGGAAGTCCTGGCCTTTTTCGGCAGTCTTTTATAGTGGCTACCCTTGCTATTGTGCGCCCTTCCTTTCTGGCCTTCGGAAAGTCACGTATCTCTTTAGTATATTTTTCTTGTATTATACGTCGAATATCTCTTTCGTCCTCCTGACTTTCCACTGATTGCCAATGCACCTATCTGGCGGAGCTATCTGATACAACGTATTTATCGAATGCCGACTGCAGAGTCGGTTAACGTAGCGCATTTTCGGAAACTAAGCGTCTGTGTAGTTCCGTTCTATTGTTTCGCTTCCGCGACCCGGCGCGGTGGACCACTGGCGAGACATTGGGATGCGGGTTCGATTCTCGGCCGCGGTGACGGCTTTCCTGGTGGAATCGAAAAGCGAAAACACCAGTGTGTCAAGATTTCGGCACACGTTAAAGATCCCCAGGTGGTCAAAATTAATCCGGAGCCCTTCACTATGGCACGCCTCATAGCCCATGTGTCACTTGACATATTGTTGACATTAGTGTAGGTTGACATGCGGTTCATACGTACCGCATGACATGTGCTAATTAAAGGATCAGCGAAATCGCAGAGCTACGTCGTGCCATCTTGGAGTATTCGTCCTTGAATTTTAACACCGGAGCTGTTGTTACTGACCGCAAGTTCGCCGTTGCAGGAAAAAAATGCCAAGAAATTTTCGAGCGCTCGTGAGCGCGTGCCTCACGGCGACCGCCGAGTTCCCGGCTCGCGCAGTGGCTTCAAAAAAAAGAAAAAAAAAGCAGCGCTGTTGTCAAGCGCTACCGCTCATGTACAAAAAAAAAAAAGAACTCCAGCGCTAATTACGGCGGTCACCGCGGCCGCCGCATTCTAGCATCGTCCCTGATATGTGTATGCCAGAAATAATAATCAGCGATGTGGGTATATTCTCCTTACTAAATAAACTCAAAATTTCTACTGCTTCTGATCATGTCGGCTTTAATAATAAAATACTAAAGAATATATCAGCTAGCCTTTGTCCCATACCGTCCGCCCTATTTCACAATCCTTATTGTTAGGTTGCATCCCACATGACTGGCGAATCGCAAAAGTAATTCCCATCTTCAATGCTGGTGAACGCTCATCGCCATTAAGCTATCGTCCCATCTAATTAGCAGTACCATTTGTAAACTTCTAGAACATATAATATACACCCAAGTAATTAACTACCTGGAAGATCATAACATTATACATAAATATCAGCATGGTCTTCGCCGAGGATACTCATGTGACACGGAGCTCGCCGGCTTCATTCATGACATACATTCAGCTCTTGACAATGGATCCCAGGTTGACACTATTTTCCTCGACTTTATAGAGCTTTGGCCATGTCCCTCATCACCGGCTTCTAACCAGACTTTCTAGGCTTAGCATTCACCCTAGCGTTTTGGCATGGGTAAAAGATTTCATTTCTTCTCGAACACAGTTCACGTGCACTAACAATTGTAACTGTTCCTTCAAATCGGTAACTTCCGGAGTCCCACAGGATGGCATACTAGGTTCACTACTGTTTCTAATCTACATTAAGGACTTGCCATCCTGTGTCTCATCCCGAATTAGAATTTTTGCTGACGACTGTGTGATTTACGGAATAATTTCCTCTGACAATGACCGGAAAGCTTTTCAAACTGATCTAAACGCTATTAATGCATGGTGCTCATCCTGGCTAATGACCCTGAATTACTCTAAAACAAAAGCCTATGTATTTTTCTAAACACGTACCTACCCCGGATTCCTACCTCCTATGTTAAATAATACTACTGTTGACCTCGTCTCCACTTCTAAATATCTTGGAATTCAATTGCAGCTTGACCTGTCATGGCGCTACCACATAAAACTTACCCTGGCGGCTGCTAACCACTCCTTCGGATTTCTCAAGCGTAACCTTAAACAGGTACCTCCTAACATACGCAAACTTGCCTTTACTACACTAATACAACCGAAATTAGAATACGCATCAGCAATTTGGGATCTCGAACATGCTTATATCATAAACGACATTGAATTGAAGGTGGTTCCCAATGATTATCACTTTAAAAAATGAAAGAACGATGGAGTAACAACAATGATGGAGTAACAATGATGGAGTACAGGTGTTTACGACAGCCAAGAAGAAGCAAATCGGCTGCAATCGTAGACTTAAACCTTCGTGATGGTCGTGAAGGTTGCGTACAGCTTCGCTACTTTCAAGTCTCGCGTGTTAGTGTGAGCTTTCTTCATTTTCATTTGATCTGGCCGCCACAGCTCATGGACCTCTGTACCAGGAAGCCCTCCCATGACCCGAGAACTAGCGACGAGACAATGCGTACTATAGTTTGGCCACAATAAACGCGGCTCCTCCTCCTACATCGGCTGCTTATTCTACCAGTTTTTTTAAGAAACCCCCATCTCGAGGAATTTCTTGCAAAAGGAAGTCCGGCATCACCCGTAACTGAAACCGCACGGCTACGAAGGAGAGCTATACATGTTTGCAAGGATGCTTTGTGATTGAAGAGAAATTCTCTCTGGTCCGAGAAAAAGTATCCGCTCCAACTAAAAGTTTTTTTTTTTTTTTCAGCTCCGACGTTTCCTGGAAAGTATTACAGCGTTCCTTTGCTGCTGTGTGGCTGCTTTTCAGGGGGATGTCAAATCGCCCTATATTATTTCCCGCTTTTGACGTAGCACCCGCACAATTTCCGCGTACAAAATTTTCGAGCTCGTGCCACTAAGAGTACGGCTGCAATAAACTTTGTCCTTCAAACCCGCGCTTTGTCGGGAGGAATTTACAACTTATGCTTTCACTTCAAGTGCGAGGCGAGCGAGAACGAATCGAACGAAAACGCGGAGCATTGGCACGCGAAACACCGTATACCAGCACCGCAACCAGCGATAGGCGGTAAACGAGCTAATGTTTCGTTCCCCTTCCCAGCGGCCAAACCATGCATACCCGGGCCGACACGATGGATACCTCCTCCGACCGAAAGGAAAGCTCCGAACTCGCACATCGCCACGCGAATTCTGCACCCGGGATGAACAAACCACGCGCCCTAACCGCGAGGCACCGCCGCGTGCATTCTGACGAGTAACTTTGGCATGCCAAAAGAAACCGGGCGCGCTGCAACTGACGACCGAAAGGGAAGACTTGGAAATGGTAGCAGCAGCCGCCCCTCTTTCGCGACTGGTGACCATAAGAAATTGCTCAGCTGTGCTGCGCCTCTAATAACAGCCATGAATCTACAACGAGGTCGGGGCCTCTCGGTGCATTCGCCTCCGCGTGCATCCGGGCGTTCGCAGTCAGGACGGGAAACTCGAGCGCGCGGTTGTGAGAGGTGCGCGCGAGCATTAGTAACAGCGCCTATGGTTTGCCGTCTCTTAATGCGATTGCCGCCAGGGCTTCGAGCGCAAACTCGACCAGGGAGAGGAAGGGCAGAACGAGTGTAACGAAGAGAGGCAATTGAGAGAGGAAGGGCGAGCGATGTCTGTGATCGACGCTCGAGCTTTGGAGAAAGATGTCCGCGCCACACCGAAGCGCTTGTAATCTGAAATTTGCTTTGTCCAGTAAAATCCTTCACAGAATTCATCCTGAGCTTTGTGTGTTTGGAGTAGCTGCATGGAAATGAGACAAAATAATTTCTGCTCTAGATGTCAAGGAGGTATTTACCCAGAAATGATTTTCTTGGAAAGAACCGTCCTCGAGTCCTGGCACACACAAACTGCTCGGGAAAATTGAACAGATCTCTAGCTGCCCTTCCCCACATTTACACCTACGGTTTGCGACGCGCAACGGCACGAAACAAGGAAAAAGATTCTTCTGCCGCCCTTGGCAAAACCTAGCCAACTGCTGATGGAGAACCCAAGTATGCTCAGTAACATTGGGGACGCTTTTAATAAAGCCCTTAGAAGCAGTATTGTTGGTTAATTCTGAGAATGTGTATTCCAGCTGTCTTTTGCCCTAAATGTGGCCAAGGCTACCGGTTCTCTAAGCAATGCTGCTATGTATGAACAGTTTCCTAGCAGTAGTCATTTGTACGACGAAAATTATGAAAAGCCTGTATGTAAATTATGAAAAGCGTGTATGAAAATTTGAAACGAACCCCCAAATTCTTGTTTACTTGCCCAAGAAGGATACGGAATAAAAGAACGACAAAATAATAAATGCTGGCGACGTAAGGAGAGGTCAATGACAAGAGAGGCCATGCTCCGAAACGCCCGGTCAGCCAACTTCCTTCTTTTTTATGTATCACTGTGCTTGGCCCCGTTTAATACGTTTTGCTGACTAACGCCTCCAGCTATTCTCCTTCCACTCCCACGACGTCTTGAATCCCCGGACGAGGCCCGCCTTCCGCTTCCATTTCCGGCCTCGCACGAGAGCATTCCAAGTCCTGCGGCGCGTGGCGAATTTCCATTTCCGTTCGCAGTCGTAATCGGCGACGCCATCCTTTGGCGACTCGGCCTATCCTGGCGCCATATCCTGTGTACCTCATCACCCCGAACAATTGCGCGCCATGAATATCGCTGCAGTATCGTTGGGTGGAAGTTGTTGGGATGTTTTCTTTTTTATGGAGGTATTTCTCGACCTTGATGAGTTTCGCAGCTACCCTCACTGACAGAATGTGTAACAATGTTTCATAAAGCGAGTATACAGTTAATTAGGGCTCTGCAGTCTTCATGCGGTCATATTAGACATAAACAAAACCGATTATAGCATTTGATAAGTTGCACTTATGCATTGCAGGCATTTGTGCATAAAAACTGTGATTTGCAGCCCTCCGCTGCGTTTCATAACAAAAAAGAAGTTCGTGGCCATTACGCCCTATAAAGATGGATGACCAGCGGACCTGTGAACGTCGTCGTCAGAAAACTCGCCAAGCCTTTATTGTATCACTCATAGTCACATAGTAACCACGGTGCTCCGTTGGCTTTGTGATGTACACTGATGTGCATACTCGCATTCACTTACATAATCTAACCACCCCGCAACCACACATTCTTTGACGCATACACTTAAATACCCTCCTTACACCTACCCGTTCCTTCCGCTACCTTATCCGAAACTCCCAAGGATGTCCCAATTGTCCCGATCCATTCACTAAATTAGAACACTCCATTTTATCCTGCCCCATTGCAATTCAGTCCCCACATTTTTTACACCCTCCTCCTTCAACATGGCGGACTTGGCTAGCCTCGGACCAGCTTACGGACCAGTTGGCATTGGGGAACCCGGGCCGGCACACTCTCGACGCTTAATGTTGCGTTTGAATAAAGTTTTTTTTCTCCTCCTTCTCTTTGTCGGAAAATATCAGATCGATGGAAGCATGCCGCTGGGCGCTAGGATGGCCCGTATGGGTGCGGCATCGCAATCCAAAGGTCTCCAACACGAAACGCGTCAACCACTTCATTTCCGGCCCCGACTCATCCGCATCCACTTAGTACAACAATCGCAAAGTAAATGCCATTACCCGATGATCCGAGGACAGTCCGGAGACACCCAAGCACTTCTTAAGTGTTCTGAATCCGAAAACATTATTGTTCAGTTTAGCCCCTGAGACGCTTTGCTTCCGTCCAATGTTCTCGATGGGATTCGTCCTCTTGCCTGCTCAGACGATTTGCCTCGCGATCCCCCTCTCCGCTACGCTTTCCAATGGTTTCGATCTGTCTCTGACGCGTTGCGCAGCTCCTCTTCCTGCCGCTATGTGTTTGGAGAGTTGAAAACGATGGTGCATTCTCCTGCCTTTCTGTTCGCTCGCTTCTATGCGAACTTTTACACCCTTACTTAAGGTGCGGTGTACTCGCGTGGAAAGCCACCTTTGTCTGCTACCGAGTTAAATAGCGTGCCGTGGAACGCCTCGCGCTTCAAAGGCACGTAAAGCTTCCGGAGTTTTATACACGATAGTCTTCCTTAGTCTTCCACGATAGTCTTCCTTATACACGATAGTCTTCCTTCGGGGTTAGTCTTACTTAAACGCCGAAATTTCGGTCTATCTGCGTGTCTGTATGTTGGTTCGTCTGTCGGTCTCACCCTCGTTACAGCCATCCGATCAAAAGTTCAAAAAATCCTCGAACGAGTAGTCTACACAGCCAAAACCTTTCCAAACAAGCAAATCTGGAAACACACGTCCTACTTGTCAACATTGTTTAGCAAAAGGAAACATTTGGCCTAGTTGAGGCACAACATCACTGCTCAATTGCTATTCGCAGTCGTCTCCTAATTGAAAATAAGTGTGGGCTTGATATTTGCGATAGCAAATATAAAAATGCCAGTTGAGAAAGAATATTTTCACCCCAAAAATCACAAAAACAGCTCGCACAAGTCTAGACCTCCTGCCAGTGCTTTAAGTTAATCAGTAACAAAAGGTCCCAATAGATGGCGCGATGGGTGGAACAGGGAAAAATTGATTTGACTTGCGGAAACCTCCCCCTTGTTTATCCTGGGAGGATCAAAAGCGAGGGGACGAGCATGAGAGATGGGAAGATGAGAGAGTAGTAGCATTTACGTGGCAGAGGCGGCAAAAGAATATCGTCTTTCGACGACATTTTCAACGAACTGAGCAGATCCAAAGCCCCCTTTTTTTATGCGAGGACGCAAAAATTCTGCAGTACTCTAGCCATATGCAACTCTTCTGTAAAAACTACGCGCCCCGCACCGTACAATTAAGCACCGTGTGAGGCTCTATGCTATCTTAATCCTATAGGGCGGAAGAGAAAACAGGCGTCACTCATCCTCCTCGAAGTCGCATTCGCGCTGTTTTTTTTTTTTTTTTTTTCAGCTTTCACATCCACCCTTGTTCACCCGGTCCTTATAAACCATGGCTCGTGGGTCCTGTGGCTATAACTTTTCTCGAACAGCAAATTCGGTCAACCAAAAGACGCGCAACCCGAGATAGAACATCACTCTTGCTTCTGTGGCACTTTTGAACTTCCTTATACTGGCTTTTTCTTTTGGTTTCTTTAATACATCTAAGCTGGGATAGACCGACCGGGCCAGCGTATCAACTGTCGGCTTTTCTCATTCTTTTTGTGTGTGTACTGTGTTTATTTCCATTCTTTTGTTGTTGTTTTTTGCATACACATGTTGGTTATTTGCTTTTTTGGAGCGTTTTCGTGGGTCACACGATGTCTAAGGATTTCCCCATCGAGCAATATAATAAGAGAGCCGTCATGCAGTTTTTCATCTTCATAATTCTCGTAGCTGTGCAGAGCTCAGATTGCATTTATTCAATCTTGCCTTCTATTTATTTTACTCTTGAAACTGGTGAAAAGGAAAAAAAAAACACATTAAGGCAAACCAAAAAACTTGAAATGTCCGGGGAAAAGCAAACAATCACCGTACGTTCACCAACGACTTTTAAATTAAAAGGAGTTTTAAATTGATCCCGCCTTGCATAAATCATAATGGAATAGCTTTGGATATGAAGAGCAAAAAACAGATATCCCGCTCATGTTGTTCCAGGAAGGACAAGAAACAAAAGATAAAGAAAACGATGCGAGCTGTTGGATTTAATTGCGAGAGTTGCTTTATTGAAACAGAAGGGAAAAGTTGACTGAGCCGACAACTGCCTTTGGGGTTCAGGGCACTTCAATCAAGTCTGAGTCTAGGAGTAGGATAGACAGAAAAAATCCCGGGCCATCTCCACTAACGTGAAACCTGGGGAGGGGCGAAGCGTGCAGCGTATAAGCGTATTCTTGGCGCCTTGGCGTTTTTGTCTACGGAGTTGAAACCATTGGGGTTAGAGGTACACAGCTTTGGTGCAAAAGTCTGTTGTCTTTGAAGCACGAAGCTCTCTAGCGCTAGGCGCAAACGAGTGTCCCAGTGTTTTTTTTTTTTTTTTAGTATGCGTTGCGTTATAGCGCTGGGCGTAAACGAGTTCCCCGGTGTTTTAGTACCGTGACTACATGAGACGATTATTACGACGATGATTACGACGACAACGGCAGGAGACGCCAACAGCCACAGCCCCTAAGGCGTTTCACCGCTAATAAATTTCGAAGGCTAGTTTACGCAATGCGCTAATTTTACCCGGAACTTGCTGCAGGCGCCGGCTACAGCAGTGTAATAAGAGTGGATGTTGTGATCCTGAACGGAGGCCAGTGATAAACGCGTGCTAAGAAGTCCGAGGACTCGTAAGCACTTCTCATGGATTATTAATGCGATAGCATCAATGTCCTGTTGAATGTCTTAGACACCTTGCTTCCTCCTCGCGCTTTCGAAGGGCTTTGTAATCTTGCCTGTCGAAACCCTTGGCTTTGCGATCCACCTGAACGCTTTAGAATGGCCTCGATCTGACTCTGACGTGCTGCGCCGCTTCTCGTTCCTTCCACCGTGTAAAGAGGGAGCTGTCAACGATGGTAAATTTATTGGATTATGTATTAGCTCGTTCGATTGCGTTCTTTTGCTCTCTCCAAACACGGTATACTTGCGTGGACGACCACCTCCCGCTACTGCTGAGTTAAACCACGTGCTATGGAACGCGTCGCGCTAAGGAACCTTTCTAAAGGAGCCACGTCACGGAAGTCCCCAATTTAAGTTCACTCTGTGCAAAGCCCGTTGGTATGCGACTCTTCCGAAGTAACCCTTTTTATTACGGACGCCTACGTGGGAGCCGGATTTTTGCCTCATGAACCGCCCTTGAAGGCGTACGCCTTACAAATCTGGACGTTTTAACCTAAGCTTGCGAATGCACCGTGTTTAGGCGTTAGCGCAGCACAACAATCGGAGTTGCAAACACAAAAGAGATAACTTTCTATTTTAAATATCCGCAATAAATAAAGGCTCACTGCCTGATATATTAATTCTCAAAAAAAAAAAAAAAGTTCAAACTGCGAAACCACTACGGAAACAGGTTCTAGATTAAAATAATGGTGATGGTTGGATGTTAATGGCGCAAGGCCATTTGGGGCAAAAAGCGCCAGAGCAGTGGTTATATGTGAGAGATGAAGATGTAAACATTAAAATTGGTCACCAAGAACAAAATAAAATCAGTCAAACACAATGAGGATGGCTGGTGTACATGTCCAGGTTGTGATTATTCGTGGTATAAAATTAGGTCTAACAATTTCGCTTGTGCTAAATAGTTAAAAACGCACTTGACAAAGAGTATCGGATAGTCAGACAGGAAAAACGCTCGGCGTAGTGGGTTATGTTGTCTGTAGAGTTAGGTGAAGTGTTTGTGTCATGTTGTGCTGATGATAGTGTTTAATGGCGCAAGGGCTTCGAGGCCAAAGAGCGCCAAAAAAGTGTTTTGTGTCTCATCTGAGTTATACGCTGCACACTTTGCTTAAAAGGTGCTTATGTAAAATTGGTGTATAGGGCCAATGAGTGTCAATAAAAAGTGTCATGTTTGTCGTGTTTGTGTCGCTTTGTGTCGTGTTTGTGTCGAGTGCTTTGCATTCGGGTAGTACATGGAAGGCCCTCCCAACACCTGCTACACAAGGGCCTTGGAGATTTCGTGAGCAGGTGGGAGTGTGTTATATGGGTGCGGCCTATCCGTAACCAAGTTCAGTATGTCTTTAGTGTGTGTCAGTGGTGTATGGTCCCAAGAGTGTCTTTATTACGTGTAGTTTTTTGTTTGTCTTTTCATTCCAGTGCGCTTGCCATTTTTTGAGAAGCTGTGGTGGGATGTAGGGGTTGCAGTTAGTGTAGGATGCCGTTGTTATGTCCAGTGAATTTGTAAGTGCAGCAACGTCATGGCCTGACCTTTCAGGCCATCGAGCAAATCGGCTTCAGTATCATTCATCAATTCTTTCTCCGAAATCATACTTTGACAGCTGTTGAGGCTACTGAGGTTGTGACTCCGACGTGCAGATCTGCCATGCGGGTTTGGGGAAGTAGGCTAGTGGCTTGTTGCCATGTGTTGGCTTCCACCAGTACTTCACCAGTTCTGAGTTTCTTAGCATCGAATGACTTTCCAAGGGTGCCTTCGAGAAATTTAGTGATCAGGAACACGGACTGTGAAGAAACGGGGTTTGATTTCTCAGCAGCTTCGATAACCAAGAAACGGGGATAGTTTTCACGTTTTGCAATAGTGATGGTTGGAAGGTGTGGAAATGAAACTTCGGTGCGGCTCCTTTTCGGGAACGGATCATGTTTGAAGGGGATTTTAGAAAATACCATATGGCATGGAAAGAACGCAGGGGACAGCGATTCTTTCTTCTCCAGCCTTACCCTGCAAGCGAAAGAGGCACCGGTGCCCCTTGCCTGGTAAGCAAACAGGGAGCCCATCGGCCGGAGCCTGACCAGGGTTTTGACGGCCCCTGTTCGTGGTTTCTTACCCTTCACCTAAAAACACCTCGCCACGGTTCGTCACAGCATATGTTTTCCGGTTCGGGTCCGCGGAGTCACCAGAATACCGTCAGCTTGGATGCACAAGGTGTCCCTTGCGGGGTTTACATTAAAATATATATAAACTTTTAAAACTTTTTAGTGACCTTAGTAAAAGGCCCGTGCAGAGTGATGGTTGCGCCTGCGCAAGAGAAAGCCGCACTGAGGAAGAGAAGAAAGTTGCAGTTCTGACAAGACGGTAGCAAGGCGGTACACCTCGGGGGGTAGGCCCGAGGACCGTCGGCGAAGCTGCCGTCCGAGCCATCACCCTGCTGTAACAAGAGGGCGGCCACACATCGCGGCGTACGCCCGACGACCGCCCTTGACGCTGCCGAAAGAAGCCGCTGTCCGCCCGACCCGACTGCAGAACAGGGCAGCGAGGCTGCTTTTTGGGCGCAGACCTAAGCTCTCTCCTCCCACCGCTAGCCACCGATCACCGCCACGTTCCTCGCCGTGGGACCATCACGCCGGTGTGAACTTCTCTGCGTACAGAGCTCAGCAGCCCCACGGGCAGTGTCTCACCGGCCATCGACTCGCCAAAGCCACGTATTTGCTTGACTGTACCCCACCGCGCCAGCCACAGTGGACTATAGTAGGACCCATGTCTCTTTAGCATTCTGTGTGTCCTGTAAATGGTCTTTTTCCGCTTGCCGTTCCTTACCATTGGATTCTCTCTTGAATGTAATGCATGTGTCCGTTGAGAAGCAGTAGCGCGGCTCATGAGTATGCGCGCGGTCCTGCTCATTCCTTTATTACAGTGACATCATGCTAACTGCTCGTTCTATACGGAAGGAGATTTTTTTTTTGTTTTCAGAAATTCGTAATTCTGCAGGCCTCATTTGGCCTGTTTGAGGCCTGCTTAGCCTCATTTCTTGTGGATTTACTCGGCGTGATAGCCAAGAGCCAGAGCTGGCCCGGGATTTTCTGAGTAGAAGCTCTGGCTGGGCTTTAAGTTGTGAAGAAGGCTTCGTAGTAATTTAGATTCCCATTCTCGCACAAACGGGTGTTTGTGCTTCTTTCTAAGATGTAAAAAACTGCTGCTGCTGAGAGAATTCAGACCCGCTACTCCGCATACTTGAGTGGAAAAAAGTACATGGGCAGTGAAAGGATAAGGCAAAAGGCACTTTTCATGGTCCCTGTCCTTCTTTAAGCTTAACCCAACGAAGTATGGAATTCAAACCAGGCCATTCGATTACGGTTCTAAAGCTTTAGTTACTATATCCGAAGCTTCGAAGAATACGTTGCTTTCCCAGCAGATACGGGCAGCTTCTAACGCTTCTATGTATTTCACATTATCCCTACGGAATTGTTCACGGGAAACCCGAAGTACCACGTAATTATACACCACCCGAATACAGGTGCTGTTGAAAGAATAAATCCACACAGCAGCTTTTAAATCCATGTCGTATGAGCTCCTTTCTGGAAAAGGAGTGCGCATTCATGACCCCATAATTCAAGAGAAAAGTTGTTAAAGCGATGACCGGTTTTATTCTGCTGCATACAGCAAAACCCGATACAAGAAACTGCTTTCTTCGGCGCGAGGGATACCTCCTAAGACCACACTGTACCGTCCTTTAAACCCGTACAGCTTACGGTTCGCTATCTTTCAGATTCCGGCGCAGAGGAAATGAAGGCTCAGCGCTATGGAACCGCGACACAAGGAGGTTCATTATTCGAGAAACACGAGCTTCTAACAGCTTCGTCGTCTCCTCGGCACTAATAAGGTGCCCAGGGCTTTCCAAAATGCCAGTCCTCCATCATCTAGAGCATCAAAACAGAGAACTTTTCACTCGAGACAATCGCTTGCGCTTGTCGCTGGCCATGGAAGAAGTGCACGTATACAGCACTCGTAACACGCGAGCCCGCCGTATGTCTTCGTTTGTTCCTTCAACACGTTAAAGGCGTTTTTCCTGCTCATATGAATTATCCTTTCCCTGGTGAAACAACAACTAAGCAAAATAACGGGTCGGGAATGTAATACTTTTTACCAAAGGTTGCAGTGTGTTTACGCGTGTACCGTATAATTTTTTTTTCTACTTCAATAGTATCGTTTAATCCTCCATCTCTCTGCATACGCTCATGACAGACACATTTAGCGGAATAAAGTCGCTCTGCGCGCTACTTACAATAATTCGCATTTTTCATGTTTACATTGGCTACTCCTACACTCGTTTTTTTTTTTTTTTTTCTTTCGACAGTGAAGCTTTTTAAGCAAATAGTACTTTTCCTTGTCCGCAGTTCAAAATACCAAGCAAATTCCGAGCGCACGCCACCGGCGGCCGCATGGCAGTTAAAAAAGGAAAATACCGAGCGCTCCTGTGTGCATGCCTCGCGGTGACCGCCAAGCGTCTCCGACGCCCGCTTGTCAAGCCAAAGCATACCCGCATTTATAGAGATGGGCCAGTATTGCGGCGACTGCCCGGCAGTTAAAAAACCAAGAAAATGCCGAGCGCTGGCGTGCGCGAGCCTCGCGGTGACCGCCCAGCGCCCCGGCGCACATTTGTCAGTTCAAGAGGGAGATTGGGCAAGATTGGCATAAAACTACAACACTCCAGCACACGCTGTGGTCGTGGTACCAATTCCTCGGAACGAGAAAGAATCCACCGTTCGCTATAATCGTGGCCCCACTTGCTCAGAACGAGAAAGACAGGTCATAGCGTACACCCCTTTAAGGTGTTGCCCAATGATTATCACTTCCAAAAAAAAAAAATTAAAGAAGCTCACACTTATAGCAGCAATGATGGAGTAACGGTCCTTGCGGAGCGAGGAAGAAGCAAATCCGCTGCAATTTTGTACTTAAAACGTCGTGAGGGTAGTCAGGGTTGCGTACAGCTTCGCTACCTTCAAGTCTTTCACGTACAGAGGGCAACACCCTTGTCTATAACACAGGTTTTGTACTTATAACCTTATCTTGCCTCGGCTGAAAACATTTGAAGAAAACTATTGTGTCATTCTGAAGTCTTGACCATAGATTTTGACCTCAACGTTTTTTGTGACAAGTTTGAGTCCGCAGCTTTGAGAGGTATCCAGTTGACGTTGAACTCAGTGTTATAGACAAGGGTGTTGCGCACTGTACCTGTCATCTTGCTTGCGTTTTCTTTTTTTCTTGCTTTTCATGTTGGGCCGGCTGTACTCCATGAAGGAAATTGGAGGGGAATAAGACCGGCTGAGTTATTTCGGGCTTTTAAAATTGGAAGTCTCAGTGTAGAAATAAATGCCGTTATCGAGGTTTACATCCGGTGAAGCCCTTCATTTAACGACCACATGAAAAAAAAAAAAAGAACAGTGAAATTTCAAACATGCACATACAAAAGATATTCGCATTGACCCTTGCCGACGAAATTCATCGCATTTCATACGAGATTGCATGCCTTCGGTGTAAGTGTCGAGAGGCCTTGCTTCTTTAAAAAAACAATTGCTCTCTGGTACAACGTCAAAGCTGCATTGCCCTCGCAAGATAAGAGACACGTGAACGAATTAAGAGCCAGACAGTTCTTGGGGCACCAAAGCACTTCCTGCAGGTTGTAAATGCGTAAGCATAGATGTCCAGCGGAACGCCGGCAGCGCCTTTCTTCTGCCCTAAGGCATTGTGCTGCGGAGCCCAAGGACGCCGGTTCGATTACTGGCCGCGGCGGCCGCTTTTCTGATGGAGGCGAAAAGCGAATAATACGCACGTGCATTCGAGATTGCGGGGCGCGTTGAAGATCCCCAGATGGTCAAAACTAATCCGGAGCCCTTTACTACGGCGCGCCTCATCGCCTGTGTAGCGTCGGTGGGTTAAACCTCACAAAAAGTCAGTAAATCAATCAATCAATCAATCAATCAATCAATCAATCAATCAATCAATCAATCAATCAATCAATCAATCAATCAATCAATCAATCAATCAATCAATCAATCAATCAATCAGTCCTTTTTCCCCGTGTTTTTGAATGGGTTTGCAATTGCGCTTGAGACGCTTTGCTTTGCGTTTTGCCTTACCGCTTTCGAACGGCTCCGATCTGTCTCCTACTCGTTGCGCCACTGCTTATTCGGGCCGCCGTTGTATGGCACCGCGTAGGAGAGTTGGTCGACGATGGAAAATTTTGCGGACACTTGTATATTCGCTCGCTTGGCTGCGTTCTCCCGCTTGCTTCGTTTTTATGCGAAAACGATGTCCTTCGTACCAGAGCGGCGTTAAGAGAGCTGTCAAAGGCAAGTTCTTTCAAACCAACAAAGATGTTACTGATATAGTTCCTATAAGCAGATGAAACAACGTTGTAGACTGTCTCGTCGTTCCACTTGACTGCACTATACCGCCCATTAAAGGCTTAAGTTGATGTGTAGTAACAGCGTCTTAGTCTCTTTTTTTATCCTTTCAAATACGAAACAATCAGGGACATTGCGAGAAACATTTTCAGCGTTGCGTAGGCTTTTGTTTCCTGCCATATACACTCTAACCAACTAGAAGGATTTACTTTCACATGCGCGAATACTTCGAAAGGGCGCAGACTATGGTCCGACATTGCGACCTTGAAATCTCGATTGAGTTCCAACCTTTTCTCGGATGATTTCGGACTACTGAGTTAGCGGGTTTTATAACGACTCATGGTTTGTTCAACAAACGGAGGTAATTTTATCAAGTTAATCCAAACTTAGTTTTCATTGGTTAGAGTAAATGTAGAAACGCGAAGGAAAAAAACGCAGCTTATAAGATGAATATTTGGTCAACCGCCTCTAACTCTGAACACCGAGGCAGCATTACTGTAACGTGCTTCGGAGATGTCAGAGTAAAAATCTTGCTGGTTACACATGTAACACAAAAAGGTAACAAATTAAAGAATGGGAAAATAACCGGTGGCAATATTTGCAACTCCAGGGAAATAACAGAGATAACAGCGGCAGAATCAGCTTTCCTATCACTTAGCTGTGTTTTGCATCCCTTGGGGCAATACCAATACCAATGCTCCTCTCACCGCGTAAAGAGCAGACTCCCTAGCGAATTAAGAGGACCGGTAACACTAACCCTGGATGGATGTCACCCCCGTTGAAAGCGGTTAATGATCCACCCCACGATGGCTTTGAACGCGTTTCGACATAATGTTTCTGAACACGAGCGAGTGCATATACGCGCCACTCAGCCACTCAGACACCCAAGCTCAGCCCTAGACATCGCTGGCGATTTCGCCGTGAGCAGTTCCAGGTTGTTAAACCTAACTACATGGAGAAGATGGGGGGCTTTGGGTATACGGAGACTTTGTAATCCCCCAGATAATGCGTTCCCCCGAACCTCCACTGGGCAATTTCAGGGGCACCAGACAGACACAAGTTTATTGCGAAAGCAGTAACCCTTTAGTAGGTTTGTCGTTAGTCCTAATACGAAACATGTAGGTGATTGTAAACGCCGGCAAAACTCTCTGCTTTTTTAATAAAGCGCCTTGACTATCTCTCTCTTTCAGCAGCGCCGTACCCTGCTTCTTTGTATTCCGTTTTGCGTCACAGTTCGAGTTGCTTTGGGCAACAAAATGTACCGACTGGCGCAGATTAGAGCCATCCTACAGTACCTCTCTCTCTCTCTCTCTCTCTCTCTCTCTCTCTCTCTCTCTCTCTGATTTTGCCTTCCTCACACCCTCCCTCCGGTCCTCCTGTACAAGGAAAAAACAGCTGTAGACCTATCTGAGCTTTAGAGTATTTAGGTTATAGGCTACACTAAGGTCAGGTGAGAGCATGGCATATTAATTCCGTAAAAACAGTTGCTCAAGGGAGGCTTGCTGAGCAGGTGCTATTGCAATGAAAATGAAAAATTAGTCTGACATTTTTTGCAAATTTTTTTTCAAACTTTTATATACATACACAGGAAAGTATGTGATGCAAGAAACTTGAAGAAATCGCATTTCAGCAGCATGTAAATCACCCAAAATATGGGTACTGCAATTGTTCTTTTTGATTTCAGGTGAAACCTTGCAGCAGTTTTTCTGCTTCCGCACCCCATATGCAAAGCAAAAAGGAAGTTCCTGCGTCAGCGTCGGCATAGGTTTTTTTTTCCTTTTTTTTGCTGATACGCAGTACCACACGTAGCGTTAGGCGCCTCGTACTACTGACTCATGTTTGTAGACAATCACCCAGCTTATTACGACCGTATTACGATATAGTACCTTGCGTCATGTACTTAGAATTCCTAGTAAAAATGTTGTTGATCATTCTTTCGTAGGAATCGCTAAAACACGAAAGTGGGATGCGCCTTTACAGGATCAGTTGAATGTTTATTCTGCATCATGAACTTGCACATCGCTATTTATCCTTCATCGGCATGGCACCGTCGGACTTATCAACATTAGACACTGGATTTAACGCCCCGGAGCACTGCGTAAATCCGAATGAAACCACACACGCTCGCAAACCATGCGAACGAAACCGAACAGGTTGCCAGCGAATCGTTTCGTGAACTCACTGTCCGCTGCAGCGAAAAAGCATGATTTGCGGGCTGCCTTGTGGGTGTGCTTGGCGAGCGACAACCTGCTGGTGCGTCGCTTTCGCAAATGTGCGACGTGTCTGCTCCGTGGAGGGTACGGCAGAGGGTTGCGTTGCGACGAGCTCAGCTGGCGCCAACTGTCGGCGCTCATAAGCATCGTGACGCACTACTTCGCTTCACCTATCTGAGACGGTAGAACCATCTAAATAGAGACGTCATATGGCGCGTTCATACTGCTGTCTGTGCTTCAGCTCGTTTCGGAGCCGGTAAAGGGCCTGGTACCTCCCGTTGCGGCGACAGAGCACCCGGCTCGAATCCTGGCGCAGCCACGTCAAAGAAACTTTTTCTGGCGATTTCATTTTCGTGACGGATATGACGTCAGTCAGATCTTGGTGCATCCGGGCATAAAACACTATCGTGTTAAAATCTTGTTTCTAGAGATAATAGACCACCCAATACACTAAGCACTAAGTGTTCGGTTCGCGACATTCGGATTTCATGATGGTACAAGCTCGGCAGTTCTTTTATACAACAGTACCACTTACACTACAAAAAATGTGACAGTTTATTGATAGAAAAAGGAACTAAAAATGTCCTGTTCGACGGCATTGCAGGGAAGTATTGTTAGGAAATGGAAAGTGTAGGATTACACTGCCGATATGCTTAAAATTCAACGAGGTTTCCGGGTATCACAAAAAGGCTGCGGAGCGTATATGCTGCGTTTCTGCAAGGCAAAAAAAAAAAAGCGACAGAAGGATTGCCAAAAGAACTGCACTGATGCGAATACGTCTTATACCTCTGTGAATACCCGGTTGGTTCAATCTTCTCTACACGATCTAAATCTGGTTTTGTAAACGTGAAGAAAAATCTGGTATAAACTAAGTGTTCTGGAACACCGGAAAAATGCGTTCTTGATGCACGTTGAATCAGCATAAAGTACATCTGCGAACGCCTGAGAAACCGCTGTTTAATTATTCCCCCTCTGTGGTTTCGAGGTAGATTCTTTGGTTCTGGCGCTAACGGCCTGGGTTCCATCCCCACCGGTGTACTAATTTGTTTTTTTACCCATTTATTCATTTTAAATGTGGGTTGTTTGTTGCCTTTTAGGTCGGCTAAGATGCAGGGTGCAGCCTATCCCCCGTTCAGCTAACTCTCTGCATTGCGCCAGAAATACCGGGCTTTGGTCGTGACAGGGGAACAGAATGCCGAGTTTGGTTCATTTCGATCGGTCGTGGGCGACCAAACAACCCCGGCATGAACATTTGCTCACTGTTTCATCAGCACGGATGCAAATTACAATTAAGGAAGCCGCAATTTGGAGCCGCATATTCGTGTCGTTGAGCCGAAAGTATCGAGTACCAAAGACAAAGGCTTGGGCGACGCCGTGGACACAATTTACGGTAGCTGCCGTCAGATAAGGGAACGAGATCGATACAGGAGCCCGTGAAAACCACGTCCCCATCACTCCTCCTTGTATTAAAGCAGACTCCGTAGTCTGTCGTATCATTAAACCACGGCCCCCATCCCAGCGTGTACCGAGAGGAGTGCGGCTGAAGAGACTTTCTTTTTCGCAGCGATTGTATTGCAGGCAGCGCTTAAGTCGAAAGGACGATCTCCCTTCCTTTGTCGTCGAAGACAATGGGTTAAACTGCGAGCGCCACGTACGGGGCTCGTCGTCGCCCTATGGAAACACGGGCAGCTCGTTTCGGGAGACGAGTCCCAGGGTGGTCTGCCGTGGTGGCTACCATAGAGCATAGGAACTGAAAGCCAACGAGCTAGGGGAAAGAAGGTGGGCGTCGTAGGCGATGCCTTAATTCCCTACAAAGGCGAAGCCCCGCTGCGACGCGTGATTTCAATATACGTTTGTTTCATTCCCCACGACGCAGCCTTACCCTGTGTCCCGTTCTCCTTGACTCTCCTGCACTGGTCTTACCTTTCTTTTCTTAGCCCCTGATTGATGAAACGCGATGTACGAGCGAAGTGACAGATACCAGACGGGTACGGTGCTTTGGCAGCTGTAAGATTAACAGTGCATCGCCCATCGTTACCAGAAAAGAAGGGGACAGGTGACCCGTAAGGTGTTTGACCTTTTTCTCACCCTTCGGACACACCACCAGTTATGTGCAGGAAAGTTCTCTAGCATATTGCGGCTAAAAACGTTCAGATGCGGATGTACGGGTCATGAGGGACGTTAGCACGCTCTTCTGATCATTCTGAGGCAGGGATAATGTTATAGGGTGCACTAAATACCCAGAACCACTGCACGTCGACTTGGGCTTACTTCTAGGCCCAAGGCAGACACCAGACGTAAAGAAGCGTTCATCTTGGTGTCGAAAGCACTAACAAAAACGGGACGAAGGTAGAAAAAATAGACGACACGGTGCTACCCTCTACCTTCTTCTACCTTTTTCTACCTCCGCCTCTATTTTGTGAGCCTTTTCAGCACCAACATAAAGAGTAACCAACTAGTCCAACTAGCCCAAAGGATTTTAACAGAAAAGCTGTTTAAGCTATTGGTTTCGCCGTCAATTAACAAAAAAAAAACACCCGGAAAATTCCGAGATCACGTGACCGTGCTTCGTCAGAGCACCCGGTGGGTGGCAGTACCCACCTGGGGGATTATCCAGGAATCGGGCGTAAGGAGGGCTAATGCGCCCGCTCCACAAAAATTGAAATTCGAAATGAAGGGTTAGAACAAAAAAAGAGCATATAATCACAAGCGAGAATGAGTGAAAAATTCGGAAGTAGAGGTGGAAACAAAAGAAGGAACACTGCGCTTCGTCAGAGCATCCGGCGGCACGTACCCATGTGAGGGATTGTCCAGGAAACAGGCGTGAGGAGGGCTAATGCGCCCGCTACACAAAACTAGAAATTAGGAACTTACGAATTTGGATGACGAAAAAGCATATAATCACATGCGAGAATAGCAGAAAAATTTGGAAGTAGACATTGGAACAAAAGAATGAGAGAGAGAGAGAGAGAGAGAGAGAGAGATATATATATATATATATATATATATATATATATATAGAGAGAGAGAGAGAGAGAGAGAGAGAGAGAGAGAGAGAGAGGTTTACTGGTTCATTCATTGGAGGTCTAGGTTGGAAGCGAATATGCCCCCGGTCCCTGGATACTCCATTTCGCAGAATAAAGGGTCATAGACCCGGTTAAACAATTCGAAAGTTCATGACAATGTTCGTGCGGTATTGATGTTGTCCATAAAATGACCTCTTGGGTCTTCGCACGATGACGTATATAAAGACTAAAGAGGGCACTGTACAAAGAAAGCACTTGTAGACTTTTTGTTTGATTTGGTCTTCCGCTGACGAGCGCCGTATATATACGCAGGGTAAATGATTCTTAGTGACTTATATGACGTTCGTCGAGCTTAGCTTAGTTGGACGAACACAGCTCAGCTGTGGCATTAGGCTTGCACCGTTGTGCAAGCTGACTAGGAGTATCTCCCAAAACTTTACAATGTTTGACATCGGCTTTTTGCACAGCGTGCCAGCTATGCCACAGACAGACACACAAAATCCAGCATAATGACTTTTGGTCGACGTTAAACTCCAAGAGCAAATCTTTTGACGATATAACATAAATTTTCTAAAGTGGGCCTCAAAAGGCGGGCATTGAATATGTGCGAGAGGCTTTAGCTGAGTGCGCAAATTGCTTGATATTGTGACACGGATCAATATTTCATCAAAGAGTCCGCCATCACTTTGACAAGCCCAAAAGAGATCTCCGGCACACTTACCGTTTGATAGATTCAATAGGCATTTTGGTTAGGGGGTCGAGGGCGTAGCAGACATTAAGGAAGAATACCCTAGAAAACAGAAACGGAAGAGTTGTCTCGCCGTTTCGGCCCGAGTCAGGGTTGAAAAAGGGTTCTTACGCCCTTCATCTTACTGTGAACGTGTTAGAGACCAACCCGTACCATCTGCTGCTTTCCTATTTCATTTTTAGCCTGGTTTTATAAAAGCAACGGACTGAACCTAGAGCTTACTATCAAGGCAGCCTTAATGTGAGCCCTTAGTAAGCCATGTGCGTGCTTCCTCTGGCGGAACCATTTCGGCCCTTTCCGTTTAATGCTTCGACATAAAAAGCGCGACACACACTCACGGCCTCGCGCGGACAGAATTATACGTGTTTTAGAATGCAAATAGCGTCAACGCCATGTTCTTACACATTGTTTTTGCAAGAAGGCACAGCACATTTCACCCGATACCAAGTTACGACCTCCCGTACAAGGGCCATGGGTGAACGCACTCGATTCCGGCGACCAGCTCTGGGGAGAACGTCCAAAGCCACGCACACAGCTTGGAGGGAAGTCCGTGGAAGGCATAAACCGCAACAAAATACTTTTCCTTCGCGTTTCCCACTTTGATCATATATCAGGTCGACATTTTTTGTTCTAATTTTTTTTGTAGGCAGTATCAGTGTATTAAGTACACGAAATAAATCTTTTACAAGCACGGTGGGGGCTAAATGTGAGAGTCGTTCACAGATCTCTTTGAACACAACCAGAGAAAAGTACGACGAGCAAAGAGTGCACAATAGGCACAGAAGGGCTGTATTTTTTATAGGGTTGTCACATTTTGTACATTTAATCTTTTCGGATCCCTTGTGTGTTCTGTGTATGTGCATGTAAACTGACTGTTGGCAATATTTGCCTATGCACGCGAATTCGTCTCGCGGCGGAAATGAGCACAGGCGTGGGAGGTCGTCACCCGTGAAAGGACGGAAAAGAGATAAAAAGGGCAAATAAATTTTTTGCGTGAAAGTGCTGGGTGAAATGCGCTGTCACGCACACGCGTCAAATCCAATATCTTGTTCCACCGAAGAGTTCTATATGTGACTGGCTCTGCTCACGTGTGCCGGGTGATGAAAGGGTTCTTCACAGTAATAGGACCTGTAGATCGTTTTTACCTACGTGTATCTGTTATTTTCTAGGAGTGTACAGTGTTATGCTACCAGCCCCCTACAGCTTTTCTTGGGCCTGTCTGCTGCTTCAGTCGTGCCTGTTTTTCCACTTCTATTACGGATATTGTTTTTGTGCAGCTGTATCTCTTTCACTGTTATATATGTTTACATTTTTATTATTCAATCAATCAGATTTATTAGTTTTTGGAAGTTACACATGGGGGTTATATACAGAAGGAAGTCCTAAGGTCAGAGACTGTATCGGGACCACGAATATAAGAGCACGAAATACCTTTGGGAGAAAACCTGAGTGTATTCAATTGAAAACAAAAAAAGGCAGCATATGATCGCTTCAAATTCCTTTCGCAGTGCTAGTTAGTGAAAATGCAACGGACTCAGCATTTACGACCCCGAACTCAAAGCCCAGTTGTAGCTGCACCGAGAAAAAAAAGTGTTTGAACTTGAATTTGAGATATCACGAAAAGAACGTCCGACGATTGTTTTTAACCACCCCCGTTTGGCCAAAATGATGGTAGCATAAGAGGGTTAGTCAAACTTCCAAGATCCAACACTGCAGCTAGCAGAAAAAGACAAAAACTTAGTAATTTCTATCTGTATTCAAATGACCCGACCGTGTCTAGTGTATATATGATACCTTCACGATGCATGATACTGCATTACTGGATTAATTCAATATGACATTGTTAGGACATGAAGACTACCCGGGACTCCAGCACATAGCGTTTTAATTAAGTAGGCGGAAATTAACCACTATACGTAACAAGTCTCCAGCAACCTTCTTCACCTGAGATAACAATAAGGGTAGTTATCGGGAGCATTTGTATATGTGCCAGCTGTTCACTCACGTATGAACATTACCATAATTCTAGCCACAATTGTTTTTAACGTCCGGATGCTCATTAACGCTTGAGTAGGATGGAATGTTGCGCGGTACAGTTCGTCTTGAATACGAAACCCTACCATAATTCAAGGCTTGTCATTTTTGGGTGGTTCCTCGCGGAATCTCTGGTCAGAGGCTCAACCGCATTGGTTTTATAGAAGGTCTACATTTTCGAACATAGCGCGCAATTTTCATTTAATTAAGGGGAACGAATGCTGATTTCAAGGCTCGGAATTGCTGCACTTGTTTTTTAACCTTTCTGCTATATTGCCACTGTGAAGCGCACAGCCACTTTATTTCGGCATACAAACCACCGAACGCGATAAATGCTTGAAGCCAGCCACATTTTTAAAGTTGGTTCGAATTGCACCAGAGTCATGTCTATTGTTTTCCTTAGCCAGGAAGTCGCATACATAGATGCGCAGTAAGCGCGACTGTGGTGCTTGTTGAGGGCATGCGTGTTGGGAGGCTTAACCCATGAACTATCTGTGATACGGTCATCACTGTCCTTTTCGCCTCCTGTGTGGCTTAAAGATTGTTATTATTGTTTTCTGTACGTGCGGCTGAGCGTGCCGAGAACTATGACGCATGTAGGGCATGTCGATTGGGGGCTTGGGTATTTAGCCTTTTGACGTGTTCAAGAATAAACCAGTTGCGAGGTTGCCCTTGTGCTGCCCTCATGCGCTCGTGTCCCCGTTAATTTGCGCGCAGTTTGTTTATTGAGAAGGACCATCAGCAACTCGTCCAACTTTCAACCCGTTTACAACAGCTTTCAGGAATAACCTGAGACCAGGCTACCAAGTCATTCTGGTATAATGGGCAAAAAGGTCTCCCATGCGACCACCAGTGAAGCCCACGTTCCAATTACACCACTGGAATCCCATTTTCCAACGAGGATAGCAAAGCAGCTGTATTTGAGCTGGGATGGCAACTGCAGCTGCCGGCTTGGCGGTATCCTCTGAGAAGGTATGCGCCTCTCCAAGTGATAGACCCTGGTTTCCGGCATACGCGGGGTCTGCCCAAGAGAACTGAAGGCGTGCCGCACCGGCTGCGACTTAACGTTGCATACACCCGAATCTTCTTGTTTAAGCTGGGATGAATAGAGTCGCTATTGCGTACAGTGTGCTCTACTACCGACATTAGGCACACTTTAATCCATTGCCCGCGAAATGCTAGTCAGCGGGCAACAGCATCGAAGGCACTTGTGCGACTACGACGCAGAGGTCCTCTAGAACTCTCACACTTTCTTGGACCGTGGCGAAATCGTGATGAGGCAGTGCTGGGAACAAAAACTCTGTTTACTTTTCCTGCGGAAACAGGGCTAGAACAGGTTCTGTGAACCCTCTGAACATATACACTTTATATATGTGTGCACCTTCCCTACCCCTCACCCGTCATTTTTCCTTTTCTTTTTCTCGCTCTATTTTCCCTGTCATCTCACTGTATTCAACCCCATCTGGAGTAGCATGCCCAACCGTTATTGGGCTGACCTCTTCAGTTTTCATTAAAGTTTTTCTCTCTCTCTGAAACCATAATCTCCGAGCTGACTAACGCAGCAGCGACAGCCGAAGCTCTCTACTTCTGGGCGAATAAGGTTCTCCCTCCCTCCCTCCTTCCCTCTTTCTTTCCCTCTCTCTCCCTCTCCTTTTCTATCTCTCCCTATTTCTCCTCTTCATACTATATGCACTGCGTTCTTAAATAGCGCTGAAGAAATTCGCCAGCATTAATACACTCTGACACATCTTATAAAATTTAGCGATAAAAATAATATATGACAGACCATGCGCAATATTTTTATGAAGAAAAACAGTTGGCACATGGAGGTCGCTGCCCGCAGGATATACTTTGGCTACCCTGACGAGGTTTTATGGGGACACCCGCTGTCTTTTTACGACCAGAGACGGCCATCCGTACATAAATATTTTGTGTTCGGCAACTGCCGTTTGTACGTGCGCCATCCGTGCGGCGTTCCTCTGAAGCGTCATGATTATAAATGCAGTGTTACACCTTGACAACGCTTCAAAAAATTAACCACGTATGAAAGAGACAGGCACGAAGCGACAGCCAAATGTCCAAAGCAAACGACAATGCCCCCCCCCCCCCCCCCAAAAAAAAAAAAAAAAAAAAAAAGACGGACTGTAACGTCAGTTGGCTCAAGCCCCTCTTCAAGCATTCCTCGGGTTAGCCAAACCTACAGACTTCGACACGACAGCTGTCTTCCGCGGCAATGTCCGGAGAGCGGTTCTTCTTCACCGGTGTTTCGCCCATATGCTCCTCCCAGTTCTTCGTGTGTTTTTTCGTCTTTTGTTTTAGTTTGATGCGACCACCTAAGAGCAAGCTGGCACAAGCAGCATCGCTTTTGTTCCCTGCAGGTGATAATCTTAGATACGTCCCGCTCGCACCTCCCCGTTCACATCCGCCTCCTCCAACTGTCTTCGCTTCCATCGCACTCGTCGAGCAGGCGCTGTCACGTAACTTCCTTCTTTCTTCGCGCCTCCCCCCCCCCCCCCCCCCCGTCCCTTTTCAGGCTGCACTTATTATCTATACCTTACAAGGCTTCTCCCCGTACCGTGCAAGCGTTTCCGTCCTGCCGGGACTGTCACTAATACAGCAACGACTGCGGAGGAGACGAGATTCGTTAGCGGCGCGCATGCCTGCGGCTCGTTTTCCCCGAAAGAACACAACATCCCCGTTTTTTGTTCGACTACGCTGTTCCGACGCACCCTGCACGAGACGACGATGATGCCTTTGGGACGCGGAGTTTGTCGCCCTTTTTTCCTTGTTGTAAAGCCCTCCTTTATAACTAGCCCGTGTTCACGTTTAATGGACTTTGCTGGTAAAACGAAAGCCGTGACATAAAGGAAAGGAAAGAAGCAGCTTGCCCCTTTGTAAACACGCCTGGAGGTCTTCCCACACAGAAATGGCACAGCAAAAGTAACAAGAAACGTAGTACGGATGTTTCACAAACAGATGTAGCCCTGATCGCTTCCATACTCGACAGTTACCCCATTGTCTTCTTTTCGCTTCTTTGTTCAGTGGGTGTTATTTATTCCCTTCTCTCTTCCCCACCCCATTCTCTCTCTCTGTCTGCGTATTTCTTACTCTTCGCTTTTGCTACTCCCATCCCATCGGCATTCACTTTGGTTTGTTTCCATTTTAGTTGATAGCTTCTTTATCTTTATCTTAAGCCTGCTTGTGTCCACTTCATATCAAAAAACTATCCCAAAGGTCTGCAGCCACGGCTATCGAGTGCCTGAACGCCGGTAGTGTGATTGTGTACTCATTGAGAGGTTTCTAGCAAATGTACTCAACCAGGGTTGCCAAATCCTTGTCTGATGAGGAAATGCTGTTTTGTGTCCCAGGGAGCCTCACCTAGCATGGTTGAACCTATCTAGTACAGCCTCGCGTGGTGTCCGGCGGCGCTATATACCGGTCCAGGCAGCATTTCGAACCTGGTACAACACTCTAGAAGCGTAGCATGGAAGGTGCATAGAGCGCGCAAGGAGAGCGACGACGCTTCCCCATGCGCTTTCTTTTGCCCCAAAGCGCCTCTTCAAAGCGCCTTTAGGATGCTATCTCCTTACTTGCCCGTATTTCTGCTACGTACATAACCTTGTTAACACCATTTCGTATAAAAGTACGGAAGGGGCCGACTGAGCACAGGATAGGTTTTCGAGAAGGCAACAGCTTCGCCGGCAGGGGTAAAAAAATTAACTTGAAAGGTGCCATGAAGACAAAATGCAAATTTGATTCATTCGAAAGACTACCTCGTTAGAATCAGGCTGACACCCCTTTAACCGTAAACTTCGCTCAAATAAGCTGTATAATTAGAAAAAAAAAAGGGAATGACCACGCGACCCACTAGCTAATTTCCCGCAACAGAACTATGATGTCATACCAGCCAGCTCTGCGATTGGCGGAGGCCGGAAAAAGCAAACGCAAATTAGGCAGAAGTAATAAGCTTTCAGAACGAGCTATTTGCTCTTAAATTTCGGGCACATTCTTTTTAAACCGTAAGAATGGTGGGACATACAGTGGAAGTTACGAAAGCACACGTAAACACAGAAGTACCGATGTGTACTGCTGTAGGTACTGTGCGCACTATGCTTCGTTTAGATGCACAGCATGCGGGGTTTCGGGGTTCTCTCAGACGAAACTGGCCGATTGATGCAAGCATCGGTGTCTTACGTGACCATATTTGTCGAGCGAGCACCATGTTTCACGAAACGTGTATTTTTTCCATGAACAAAAACAAGTCAGGTTTAAATACGGTCGCAAACAAACCAAAGGCAGAAACCAGCTTGCCGGGGTGTGGTGGCGCCATCTAGGTTTACTGACACTAAGCAAGTCTCCGCTCCACACCAAGTTTAGCTGAAAGACGTGTTCTTATGATGTCATTGCAAACGTCGTTCAAACCCACTTTTTGGCGCGAGAATCAAAATTTTAGCCTAAATTAATTAACAATTCTCAGTGAATAAAGCATCGTTTGCTTCCGGACAAGCGCTGGGGGCACTATAGAACACGAAATCTTTCGAATAAAGCAAACTTGTATATTGTCTTCATGGCCCCTTGAAGGTACATGGTCATGCTACTTTTGAAGCCCTCGAACGCAGAAATAGACAACTCTGTGATCGGAACGCTTCTGTAATGACGGGTCTCACGTAGCGAATGGTCTGAACCGAATGCGGTTTTACGTGAAGTACTTTAACTTATGGGCGAGAAGGTGTTAACGCGCCAATAGGTATCCGCGTTTACACTTTCTAAAACTAGCCCTGCAAAGTCCTGCACAACGTTTTTAGGGGCCATGTTGTATTAGCACAGTTTCAACTGTGGTGAAGGGAGCAATTTAATAAATTTTAAATCGGCTGGAGTCTAGTTTGCTATGTCTCCAAAAGCGTGTTCTTTTCTCTCAAAGACGCCTCCACGGCCCATTGAGTTTTATTTTTGCATCCTAGTCAATCAGAGTTGAAGAGTTACAATGTCTGCGCACGAGGTTTAAATGAATGGGTGGGAACCTGCACCTGAGCCATTGGGAGCGCGGTGGTGAAGTGATGGAGGACTAATTTAGATACCTGGGCCGCGACACCTCGTACCTAAAGGGTACTCGTGCTTTATACTTTTAGAACTTACTTAGGGAACATATGCGTAGTCATGTGCGCCGTTTAGAGTGTTTTGCTTGGAAGCCCTCTTTTCAACATTTCCCACATAAGGCACATAGTGATCGTTAAATTCTTATATCTCGTTCATAACGAGCGAATGGTGAAATGTGTTTTACAAAAATGGTAAGATGGCCGAATTGGGGCCTTTTGCATTTTTGGCGGAAAACAGTGCTAAGAAAGTAGACACCCTCTCTTTCTATTTATCTTGCCTCCTTCTTTCATCTCTTACTCGTGTCTTCGTATTCAGTACCCTGATTTTCTTTTTTAAAAATGACTAAATCCACCCTGTGAAGTTGAATGACCGAAGATGTATAAAATACTCATCACACACATGTTTGTACAATGTACACGCAAGTATTTTTCTCGTACTTCGGTAACGGTAGTAAGTAAGGCTTTGTGAATTTTTGAAAGAAATTTGGAAATCCTAGCTTTTATTCTAGCGCACAAACATAGGCTTCGCCGCTTCCTTCTAATGGAACGACATGATCGAATTGGTGTCAACAAAAATTCTGTGAATGTTACAACTTTACTATGAACTAACGACTTTGTACAAGAAAATGAAGCTCGGGGTAATGCCAGAGTCGTCTTATCGGCCAATTGTGATGTATTTTTTCTTCGTAACATTTTGGGAAGACAAGAGTTGCCGCAGTTTTTTACAGGGCATTTGCGATAAAGTTGGCGTTGTAAACTGTTTCTGCACGCGCCCAGAAAAAAATGTGCGGAGCCCAAACCACTTGAAGCTTCTCTTTGAAAGGCGACCCTTTCCACTTGCACATTTGCATGGCAGTGTAAATTAACCATCTGAAGTGATGATTTCTGTTCAGAAAGGAATAAATAAAATACAAGGTGAACGGGGGTACTATGCCGTTTTCTTTTCAAGGTCACTGCCAGATGTCTTTGTTACTTCTCACATTCTACACCTTTCCTCGTTATTTCGGTTAAAACTGCCCTCAAGGACCGTCACCAACAGGCGTAGAACATCCGAAGAAGAAGATCTCTAAAGACGGTGATAAACAGGCGGAAGCACCTCAAGTGGACTCCTCCGGGCGTAGATTAACAAAACCCCGCCCGTGAAAGAGCTCCCGTGATACGCTTTGATGATGTCATCTAGATGAAGCCAAAGGAACGCACACAGCGAACACTAGTCCGAGCGCTCGAGCAAAAAGTAATAGGAAAAGATAAAGAAATGGGGAAAACCACGTGTAAAAGGTGTTCCCAAGAAGCTCGCCAAGCATAGTACGTCGTCACGTAGTTCTCAAGCCCAGCTGCTGGATTGCATTAGCGGCCGACCCGCAAAAGCATTAGGAAGTCGTTAGTAACTGCTAAGACAAGCGGTTCTGCCAGCCCCAGCGCCGGTGCTACGACCGGAACAGGACTCGGGTGCCTAGAAATAAGGCGGCCAATGAGACAAGAAAAAGAAAAGGAGGGAGCAGTGCGCACACAGGTCTGGTGCAGACGTACTTGCGTGTCCCTGGTTTTGAGTCCGCAGTGAAGAACAAAGAGGAAATTAACGGAAACGTATTAGTGAAAATGCGCTGTGAGACTTGTAATGGGTTGGAATGCTTGTTCATCACCATCTTTTTCCTCGTAAATTAACGGTGGCCCGGACGTTATTGCTGTTTGATGCTATGAATAATGTGAATGGAACGGCCACGCACCGTAGGGCTGAACACGTGCCGTCTGTATTCAATTAGAAAGACCGACGATTTAGGAATATTAATGACAGCATTAGGGAAAAAGCGCCATCCTCTAGTTCCAACTATTTTCCCCCTTTTCCTTGTTGCAGCAGAAACTGCTGGAAAGAAAACAAAATAAAGTTCAAGAACGCTTTCTTATTGTGATGGCAATCATTACGATCTATGTTCCTGGCGGATATAAATTTGACTTTTTTTTTTTTGCGAACAGCTCAGTAAGGGACGACTCTGGAATGAGGTTTACATATGTGATAACGATTTCATAAGAATTCTAAACGGCTTCATGATGAAAATAATCGGACTTTGCCTTCGCTAAAACATCATCCCGCGTGTATGCTACACACGCTGTCACTAGTGAACGTGTAACAACGCTGCACTAAGTTACACGAGTCAAATCACGGAGGAATCTTGCAAGCACGCCATTTAGAGTGGTACTGAATAATTGTTGGCACCAGTAACAAAAAGCTTTGAAAAAGTACCAAACCAACCAATATGATGGTCGTTCAAAGTGGGAGCACCAATGACACCTACATTAAGTATTCTTGTTTTTGGTGTTTGCAATCATGCTTTCATTATATTCTAATGTTGGTCGCAATACGCTCATGGAACATTCATGATGCCTTTGTTTCCGCATTCCCTAGTTGCCACTTCCACGTCCATGTGCGCATTACAGTGCCACTTTTCTGAAAGTACATTTCTCTCCAAACCAATTCAATGGTTCTCACGAATCAGCTTGCAGATACGTGCTTTGGTGCGAATCAAAATCTATACGACATGAGTCCCACGAACCCAGAGAAACCAATTACGGATGGCATTAAGTCCTGACTTATTCGACGCATGGTCCCTCTGGGCCTTGCGAGTGACCTTATGGCAGCATCGCCGCAGTCGATTCACTAATTTGTCGAATCAGCAGCGGGATCCGGACAGGCTTTCTTGATCGAGGATGACATGAAGGTGTCGGCCGACTGCCTCAGCCTACTGCGGCTTCCGCCCGTTTCTTTATGCACTACCTTAGTTAAAATGGGAATGATGTCTCGAAAAATTGACATTCTGGAGTGTAGAAATGACTGTTTGCTTCGTGCGTATTTATGCGTTAATCCTCAAGCTTTTTTGTATATTTTACCTGCAGCTAGAAGGTCATATATTAGGCTTAGTTTAGTGGCATTGAGAAATAAGAGGACAACTGGTATGCTGCTGACAAATGCAGAACATAGCACGAATGCAAGACAGAGCCACTCAGATAAGCAACGTTTTTTATAAAGGCCGAGTTGTGCGTAGTTTTTAATTTGGCAGTCTATAAATTACCCAAGTATGCTTTTAGGATAGGTGAGTCCACGTGCCGTTCAGCAGCTACGGCTTTAATGACGCGGCCACCTCTTTTTAACTTTTCGTTATCATCTAGCCTATTAAAGAACCTTGGCCTCCTAGTACGGTGTGTTTGTAAACTAAATGTCCTACTCTAGCTATAAAAATCAACCGGTGTGATATAGTCAACAACTCCTTAAAGAGACAACGAAGAAAACTTACAACTCCTCTTTAATCGGGAGATTATTCTCTCCTTAGATTAACGTCCACGCAGTTTTAACGCGAGGTTTAATCAAATAAATTGTATAGTTAGGCGTTCAGAAGACATTGTGGCGACTCGAGAGCTGGTTTCCCGCATTTAATTTGTTACGCGATACAGCAATCTTGTGTGATCAACTCATACTCACAAAATTATTGAATTATTGAAAATAGTTTTCGGGGTTGCAACGGAAGCTGATAGGGCTCAAACAAGCATAGCGTTATTTAGTGTCGATAAGGGAATTAACAAACGACTGCAGTAGAATAACGTAATGAAAACCGACATGAATCTGAAAAGGATGCTACGCGAGGCTTCAGCGGTTAAGGTGCGCCATCACCTCAGTGCGTGGCCATCGCAAAAGTGCGATGATAGCTTTTGAAGGCGAAAGAAGTTACGAACAAATCACGCCTGCAACTTTCTCGTGACGTTCTGATCGTTCAGAGGAACTCAAGTCATCAGATTATACTCCCCTTCACCGACCGAAGCGAGAACAAAGTCTATGGGTAGGCCGGCATGCGGCAACCCGCTTCTATATTTTCTAGGTTCTACAGAGATTCTCGTTTCTTCACGACAGCTCCGAACCAGTGCACTGACTGCCTACCCCAAGTACATCTCAGGCTTTTGCCACGTCATACAACAGCACAAAGCCCGGGTAATTTGAAATCAACCCCTTTAAACACTGAAATCAACCCCTTTAAAACACTGAAATCAACCCCTTTAAAACGCTTTAAACCCCTTTAAATTACAGCGTGATGCCTGCAAAGTTTCCCGTGAGGAAAAATTGCAGTAAGGTTTGCGTTCCTCGATCTTTTGAATAGAGCACAGTCGTGTGTTGCCTCCACGGTGACTTTAGGAGCGTTTGGACTCTCCACAGGGGGACCGAACAAGGTAGTAGTAAATCAATAGTGAGCTATAGACAAAGTTACCGCCTTTTCGGCCCAAAAATCAATAAGCTATAATTCGCTGTACCTTCAGCAAGAACTACTCCTTGGCGGGAGGCAGATTGAGTTTCAGATGCGAAAAAACTTTGAAAGCCAAGCCCCTTCGAATCTTCCGCGGTCCAGCATTTTTTCATCGAAGATCATGGCCATTTTTATGTCTTTGGTTACTCCATTCGACTTCGTACTCGCGCACACCTGGCGCATTACTTTAGGCGCCTGCCTGTTAAACTATCCTCCACGTCAATAACGAGCCCTCCCCGTTTTTCTTCAATTTTGTTTCAGATTAAAATTTCCCAAAACCTGCGAAAGGGCGTTGCGAAAACCCAGACACCAACTATTGCTTTCAGTTATTGAAGTCATGTCTTACCAACAGTCTGAACAGACTTTGGCTTTTCATCGTGGGACACCGGCAGGCATACAATGTAAGTCAACGGCTTTTCTATTCAGGAGACATCAAGCTTTCGGCTCTAAGAAAAGCTTTATTTTTTCTAAACGATCATGTTGCACGGCGTGGAATACTAGTATTGTTCAATTTCTGCACGGCCCCAATGTTTCTATATGTATTGGTATATCTCACTGACATAAATTATCTTGACTTCCATAGTTAACTCTTCTTTTACATGTGACTTCGTAATCGGTCCACGTGATGTACCTCGAAGACAAGAAGGCGTAGGAGGTGACCTCATGGAAAAATAAAAAGAACCGCAACGGTGGTGTGCGAAAAAATAGCTGACGATTACGATACTCCCCAATGCGAAATTTCAGCGCAGCTGCTTAGCTGTTTTAAGTTGCAAAATATGTTGGAACGAAACATTTTCGGACAGACATGGCTGAATGGGCAGAGATGGTTAGCCTCTGCGTCGGCGACGCGAACTGCACAGTCTTCTCGGCGAAGGCGCATAATTGCTCCTTCAGCGGCGCGCACCTCGGATTCTGGCGTCGGTGGAGCTGAGCCTATCACCGGGCAGCTGCTTTAGCTGCAGCGGCAGACACAGTATTTCCTTGCCCTCAAGAAGTGATAGCGCCATCGTCGAACGCACGCGACGGCGCGCGCCAATCTGGCGTTATCTCGTAGCGCGTCGCCACTGCCGAGCATGTCTCGCGCGGTCTCGGGATACCGCCCTTCCCCTCTCACTGTCGCCATTCTTTCCCCCTCCGCTTTCCTGCTCGCTTTATCTCGTCCATCGTCGGTGTCCTCTTCGTTCGCTCGGTGGCGACGAGGTCGACGGGTACACGAAACCACACGAGCGAGCGCTTGAGAGCTGCGCTCTAAAAGACAGGCATCGTTGCAACTGCCCTGAGAAGTCGACAAGTGGGGATTTGAGGAAAGGAGAAAGAAGAGCGACGAAGGCCATCAGGCTGGCGCCATCGGAACCTTTTCGATTTCACGCGCGATTTGAAAGGCCCACTTTCGGACTTCCTCGCTGCGGAACCACCCGCAGTTTCGCGTGCGATTGGACCTTATGGTTGTTTTCACGTCGCATTGCTTCAGTGGTTCACGCATGCGTTCGGCTGGTGAATGGCACTTCGTCCAAACTACCCACTTCTTTACATTTCCATATTTTTTTCGTTCAGTGTGGCGAAGGCATCATAGATAGCGCCTTTCTATTTTAACCTTAACACACACAAATAAAAGAAGCTCGTTTGCAGGAAGTCTTGAAAGCGAAACTTTCTACTGCTAGGGTTCCATGTATTTTGTTCTTCGAAGCCAAGAAACGCCTTCCGGCAAAGCCAACTTTATCGCGAATACTTAGCAGAAAACCGTCGTAACCATTCTTTTGTCGAGATTTTCCCAAAAACCATTATATGATAATTGGTTGCTAAGACAGCTATACCATTATACCTATACCATTATGCTGAGATTCATTTGCTTGTCGCCAGTTATTTGTTCCACAATCAATGAGTTCGTGCCTTTGCTCGAAATTCTGAGTCACCGCTGTGGTTTGTGCTAAACATTTCGCAGGGCATTAACCTTAGCAGAGCGGAATGCCGCACGATTGTCTTTAAATTTTCAGCCTCTTCATTTTTGGTTGTCTAAGATATAGAGCAAGTGTTGTGCGGAAGTAGCAAGCTTTATTTTTCTGATTCCAACGCAAGCATGCATCAGGCACTCGCGTATGTGAACTCTCGGGCGTATTCCGAAAGAAAAAATTGGGGAACCCGTCGAATAGCTCTGCGCTCAGCTCTCGGTGGGGTTGCACCACAATACCGCGCTTTACTTTACTGCTGCGTAGCTGCTCCTTGGCGCATTCGCCAAGTTGTAGCGGAGAACGCTGACATATTCGGCATATGAAGAGAACGCCTTTCTCCCGTGGTTAAAAAGAAGGATTCAGAGTTGTAGAGCTATTTGCTCGCCATAATTTGCCGCTGTAAAATATCACCCCGTTTCGTTGCTGGAGGCGACCCGCTGCTTCATCTGCCGCACGCGCCGCTGGTATGAAGCTGCACCAGCGACTGACAAGTGCGCATACGCACTCACGAACAAGTCGTGTTCAAATAGGCGTGCCCCTTGCAATCAGCCTAGAATAAGCTAGCTGACCTCCCCCCCCCCCCCCCCCCCCCACCTTTGTATATTCTGGGCGTATGCCCACATGGGTAACGCAGCTATTATGCGCACCAGTGGTACCTCAAAAGGCAAAATGTAGCGCTATTCTCCCACAATGCGTTCTTGTTACGCGCACAACCACTCAGGCCGCCGTACAAAAGACAGCGCACAAGCGCGCTAGCCAGCAAATTTTCGCGCCGCTTTTCGCAAACCGCACATTGAGGTTAATTGCCCGTATACGCGTCGCCCGCCTCCGGCCGTGATTAAGCCTCCATTACGAGAGCGGCAAAGAGCAGCACGACTGCCCGCACACATCGTCCAGCTGATGGGGGCTGGAGTTGTTTGCGAGGGCAGGTCTTTCCAGGCCGCAGTCACCCTCGGACATGAATCGGGAAAACGGAGTGGCTTCGCTCGACGTTATGCCCGCGCCATTAGGCCTGTGCGTCCCGCGTGAATTTTTTTCTAGCGCAGTGACTTCGGAAAGATACAGAAGCCATACCGCCAATAACATCACACACTGTCAAAAAGTGTCCGCCCAGGGAGCTGCAAATTGAACAGAAAGGAGGGCCGTTTCTTTCTATATATATAGAAAAGAGAGAGAGAGAGAGAGAGAGAGAGAGAGAGAGAGAGAGAGAGAGAGAGAGAGAGAGAGAGAGAGAGAGAGAGAGAGAGAGAGAGAGAGAGAGAGAGACTGACAGATTCACATCGTTTCGAATGAGCGTCTCATTGAACTAAAACGGAAAGGAAAGCCAGCAGACTGGACCGGCATTGAAAGCATAAGGCAATAGTGCGGCCTTTTTTTAGTAATAATAGTAGCCGAGTTAACACTAAGTTTATGCGAGGAAAGAAAGTGGAGAAAAACACGCGCCCAAAGTGGGGCGCAGCTACGCCTTCCGATTCCATGTCGGATGCCCTACCTATTCTGCCATCTGTGCGACTACTGTTTCCACCACTATCTAGGATATTTATATTTAGTAAACCGTATCTTAAGCTTTAGGGGGGCAGCCCGTGCCGTCCCTACAACTGGTGGTGATGGGAACCTTCTTTTTAACCACCGGGCCGTGACTTGAGCGTCTACAACCTGTCAAGAGCAGTCGACATACGGGAAACTTTTGTACGCTGCCTTTGGCATAGAGGCTGTCAGAACCGAGGCCCTCGCTATGCCCGCAACCTAAGAAGTATGAGCATGGGGGGTATTGATAAAGGAAAGGTTTCAGTTCGGTCATATTTCCCTTGCTACGGGTTTCAACCAGCTGGACAGCAGGTCCATCGTACTTTGAGCGCCCGGACTCGACTCCCGCGAACGCGCACCGGTTTCCCCCACGTGCAGCGGCAAGACTTTGTGCAGGGCACCGTTGATCTGCGGCCAAAACCTTTTGTGGCTAAAGGCCCATTAGTGAATCTTTATGAGCGCGTTGGTTTCTGGTCCCACTCGCTAGCGAACTTGATAAGCACGCGACTTTCCGCGGTGGCTCAGTGGCTAAGGCGTTGCGCTGCTGAGCACGAGGCCACGGGTTCGATTCTCGGTCGCGGCGGCCGCTTTTCTGACGGAAGCGAAAAGCAAAAACGCCCGTGTGTACGATATTTCGGCGCACGCTAAAGATCCCCTGGTGGTCGAAATTAATCCGGAGCCCTCTACTACGGCGCGCCTCATCGCCTGCATTGCGTCGGCGCGCTAAATCCCACAATCAATCGATCGATAAGCACGTGTTGTTCAGGCTTTAGAAGTCCGCAACACGGGTTTCTCGCAAGGTTTTCGACCACCGGCCCAACCGTGCCCAGCGCTTTAACCGTCGCAGTGGTTACGTTTGCTTGCTTTAGCAACGGCAGGGCCTTACTGTAGCTCATTTTGTTGTCCACCAGTATCGGAATTTTGTAGCGGGAGCAACACAGGCCGAGGTTGAGCAGTTTCGCGTGGCTCCTGGACAGCCGTGCTGCCCATACGCGAGGAGCAGTGACGTCTCACAGTGCACAGCTGGCGCACCGGAGCCGCCGCAACCGCGACTGCATTGGATTGGATTGGATTGTAAATCGTTTTAGCAGCAGTAAGCGTGATAATCATATAATTCTAGAAATCCAGGAAATCTAAGAATAACTTAGCTCACGCTACGTATATCCTGGCATAGCCGAGCTAAGTCACTGCTGATTTTTTTCGCAGTCGTCGTTCCCACTCCTTCATTTTTTCGCCACCCTGCACTGCCTGCTTGCTCACTTTCTAACGCCTACAAGCAACGACGGGAGTCAGGCGATCCGTAGAGACGCTGTCCGACGCGCACGTCAACAGAAACAAGTGGCGATGTATGCTTCGACCTCGCGTCTCATTCGAAACGTCGGCAGCAGAGCAAAGGCAGCGCCATCACAGACCTGTGCTCTCTTGTTCTCGGTTCTGTAGCTCTAGACACGGACAAAATGCGGAAAGAATTTACCGGCATTCCCATCTGCTGCTCACACAACAGTAAACGTTTCATGAAGCAAACCCTAGTGGTTGAACAGCTACAAAGTTGAATGAGTTGTATGCTTTCAGTGTTTAATCTGAGAGTTTTGAACTGGATCTGTACTTCGGGGAGCCCAAAAGGATTGAAAGGCGCGCAAAAAACGACGCCTGTTAACCCCTCACGCTCGCGCCTGCACCCGTATGCACACGCTTACTCGCACGCGCACAAAAGAGAAATGAGAAAAGGACCACAGGGAAAACATTGTCCATACGAGTAAGTCAAAAACAAGAGGTTCAAAGGCATGAAAAGACCTGCAGTAAACGGCATTCCGCCTGTTCGGAAGCTGCCACGAACAAAATTTCGGCTCGGAGAGGCCCTAGCCTGAGCTCAGACCTCCAGGCATAAACGTGGAGCAGCAGCGCTTAGCGTCACTTCCCCGAGCAGCCTTCCTCCTTCTGTATCTCAGCACACTGACTTCAGTCGACATTGCATAGCGCTCTATATATGTGAAGACACGAAAGGTGCACTCCAGCTCCCGCGGGTGGTAATAAAGACAAGAAACAAAAAGAATAACGATGCCCGTGGCTCTATGCGCGACGAAGGGAAATTGGGAAACGGGGGACCGAACATATGGGTGCGCGGTGCGTGGTTTCGGATTGCCAAAACGTGTCCCCGTTTGATGACGGCCGTTCTACACGGGCTGATCGCCTGGTCGACTTGGAGCATCAAACCTGTGGAGTGCGGCGAAAAAAAAAACGTTCTGTGGAACGCCCCGGATATCGCCTGTACGAATCGCTTGAGTTGAGCGCCTGTCATGGGTGTTTGCTTTCGCCTAGAGGACAGGCGCCTTCCACAACCTCCATAAAAAATGGCAGCATCTCCACTCCGTGTATAATGGCGGGACTCGAGTAAGGGGATTCGAAAAGATATCCAAATTGCGCCACGAGTGACATCCGATTTGCGCCCCGACGATCATTCGATTTGAGCCGTGAGTTGCACCTTGATTATTCCCTAACTGAAACTGCAACTCACGGCTCGAATCGAATTTCGCTTGATTTTAGCTTGATGGTGGTGTGCGCACGGATGGACGCGGACGGACATTGGGAAGTCCTAAGGTACTCCTCAGTGTTACGGGCGAGGGAGTAAGCCGTTTGACTCTCGGATACTAACTCACGGTCGTAGCCCAGTGCGCATGACGACTGACACTAACCCTTTCTGGTCTACCAGACACAGGCTCGAATCCTGCCGGTGCCTGTGTGATGTTTGCGATTGTAAATGCAATGCGCACGGACGTGGACGGACATTGTGCGGTCCTAAGGTACTCCGCACCTAAAATACGCCATCTAAACTGAGGCGTTTAGGCACCCGTTCTTATTTGACGAAAAAAAATATTTGAGTATGCATTTTAGGGCGCAGCTCTATGCGCATGCTCCTGTGGTTTCGCGTCACCGTCGGCTTTGTTGTAACCAAGCGAATGAAGAGGACACAGAAGACCGACAAGACAGCGCTAACAGGAAAGCGGAGGACGAAGGTATGGTGAAAGTGTGAGGAGGAGGTTCGGTAGGCCGAGTTCGTGCGCGACATGCTCGTCGGCGGCGAGATAACGCCATAGTAGCGCGTTCCGTGGTGCGTTCGCTGATGACGCTATCACTGCCAGAGACGGAGCAGCCATGCGCTATCACCTAAAAGAATGCAGCTCGCGCTCCACTGAAATTTCGCATTAGGGACTGTCGTAGTCGTCAGCTGATTTTTTTTTTTTGTCTCCTATGCTCTTAGTTTACATCTTAAGTTACAACGACAAAGCCTTATATGTGTCATCAAACGCGAACAGCGGCCGTCGTCATCGACGTCGGCGTCAACACAAATGGTACCAAAACTCAGGTGTCCCAGCGGCGAATACTGCGCAGCGGAGGAGCGCAGTGGCTTGCACGCAATATTAGGTGTGTCTGCCGAATTTTTGTTTCTTCATTTAACTCTGTCCACCCCACTCTGGTAGACGACAAGATAAAAAACGAGTGCCCCACAATCATAGCGGTTTGGAATGGATAAAGAGTAATGAGTGAAGTGCGCTGGGGAGAACCAAGCGAGCGTTGAGAGCGAGTGGCACGGGGCAGGGAGACGCGATAAGGATCTTTCGGAAGCGCAGGCTACCGCTTCGAGCCAACCAGGCGTTGCATCGGCCAGCCATTTGTCAGAGCTTGGCATGTAGGGGGTGGTTTCTTTTTATGTCTCCTTTTGCCGTTATCTTTGGCCAAACTTCTTTCCACGCTGCCTTCTGAGTCTAAAGCGTTTTTGTGAACTCTTGGTTCTTCTTTTTTTAGAATGGCCAGATCGCTCTAATCTTTCTGTTGTTTTCTCTTCACTAATGGCTCACTTAGACATGTCTTGTAAGTTCCAGCTTCGCAGCCACTTCTGCGCACCCACTCTGATGTCTTACTCTGGGTTGGATAGGAGGGATAGGGACTTCGCCCAGCTCTGCAGCAACCGAGGCCAACTCTTTCCACACTAGACGTTCTTAGGTGTCCCTGCACCGAAGCGTCGTTAGTTCCAGATCTATATATTTATTGGCTCGCTACAGTGGGTACTTTTTTAAGAAATCATTTGTCAGACTAATTGGCGGACCACTTGATGAATGAATAAGTCGTGTTGACACAATATAGCTTCCTTGTGATAAGGTAAAAACACCGATGGCTCTCAACGCTTCCTGGCGGTGGGATTTTAAAAGCCTCCTGTATTGAATTTCTCGCTACGCGCTGCACGAAACAAACAGGATTGCGGAATGCCAAGCGTTTTCTCGCGATTCCTACGGCTCGCACCGCTGAGTCTACTGATTGCGTCTCTGGAAGCGGCCGCTGAATTACGGGCTGGTTCTTGTAAAACGCAAAAAAAAAAAAAAGCGCAAGGCAAGGACAAAGTTACACTCTTTGTGTCTTTTGTGAAACTTCAGCAGTTCATTAAAGGGAACGGGGACAGGAAGATAAAGCATGCTGCCACCCGTGTTTTGCTACCTTTTTTTACAGTTTCCGTTAAACGCGCTGTTTTAATGCTCATGGACGAGCCTGCTCGCCTCCTTTCCTTACTCGTCTTTTTCGCCTTCTTGTTGATCTTGTTGAATTTTTCTTTTCTGTCATGGTATCATTATGGAGCGAAATGATTGCAGCACATTAGCTCTGTATACATTCACATTCTCATTTGTTCTAGCCGTCCTTATACGTCGCTGCTAAGCCAGAAAAAAAAAGCATTTATTTCCCTGCAGAACGACTGCGTACCCTCCTTGAAAATTTTAATTTGGATAATTTTTATCCAAAGCGAGAGCACACACCATGTGCCCAGTAACACTCACAGTGTATATATATATATATATATATATATATATATATATATATATATATATATATATATATATATATATATATATAAAGACCCACTTTCGAATCCCTGCCCTGTGTGAGATGTTGCTAGACACTCTGGCACCGTTCTTACTAAACTGACTACGCTTTATCTGTCTTCCCCAGACGTCGTCTGCGCGCACAAAAAGGGCAGTTGAATGTCGCGACTTGTCGGGCACTTGGTACTTTCTCCACAAGCTGTGAAGTGAAAAATAAATCTACGCTTTTTCTCACCGCGCCTATAAGAATGTTCGTGAGTCGTAATCGCGCCATTTCCGCGCAAACCTTCGTTTGTCCCGTACTAGTTTGTTTGGAAAGTTCCTTTTGCCAGGCTCTCCCAAACCATAGTGTTACCAAAAACACCGTGTTATAGTGGGACTGCGCGTTTTTCTTTTTCCTTTTTGTTGGTAATCATACTGCAGATACTACTCCTACAACGCGACCACTGTTTTCAAGTAAAATGGATCAGCGCGTCTCTTGCGCGATGTTCAGCTCTCTCTTGATAAAAACTCAATGAATGGTTCTGTCAGCCTAATTAAGTGTGGGAATCTCGACGCTCAGAATAACACTGGTGTTTTCTAATCTTGGGCATGAAATTTGCCACATCGTGAGGGATTCTGCCCGATATTTTCTAGTGAAAAGGCGTTATAAGAATACTCTGAGTCAAATGCTTTGCTTATTAGGTCCACAAAAGTTACGTACTTTGAAATACCAGCTGCCAACGCCTACAAACCGCGAAAATATGCCCACTGGACCGATGATCAAGCGAATGATGAGCAATGCTTATTAGTTTTAGGGGCGAAGCCATTTAGAAGCTCGGGCTCTAGGCGCCTCCGGTCGTTGTCGTTTCATGTAGTCCCTGCACTGAAACACTGCAAGAATTGTTTTACAGCGCCTCGCAATAGAACGTAACGCCTACGAATAGAAAAGTGTATCATGGATAAAACCGGTTCAAGATGAACTGAACCCAAGATAAACTTCAGCAATCGTCAAGCACAAGTAGACGCTGTATTTAGACGGGTTATAATTTGTGTTGCACCCAATTGCCCACCGGATCTCTACGCTAGGCCTTATCGGGTCGGGTGGTCGGTCGAATCAAGAAACGGCATACTTACCTGGTACCGGGGCCTTGTCATGGCGTCGGCATTGCACTGCATTCACGTTGACCCCTGCCACTACCTCAAACTTCGGCAGTGGGGCATGCAAATTGCTTAAATCCAGTTCAACGCAAGAGAGGGCGCCACCGCCTCAGCAAGAGCGCGATTGCGCCTCCCAATCTCCAGCGCCCTATCAGCACGCACGGTGTGGCCCAAGAGAGACTTGCTATCTTTGAATACAATTTACACACTGCACGCTTCGCTCCTCCCTAAATATAACGTAAGTGGAGATATCCCGGGATTTTTAGCTTACAATGATAGACAGCTGCTGCTGGCTGCATAAAAAAACGTGAACACCATTCTGTTCTGCCTGCACTACAAAACAGTGCCGTTAAGCGAAATTTTTCTCTAAACACCAGCCCAGTACTACAACAATGAGTGTGGTGATGATTATGAGGAAAAAGATGATTTTTTTTTATCACCAAACAAGAAATTTTTTTAAAGTTCCTTGCAAGGCGAAATCCTTTATACTTTGTTTTAAAGACGCGCGTTTTGAGGTTCGGAAGAAAATAAAGGAAGGTGACACTAACGCGTAAGACTTGAAGGTATAGCGAAGCCGCTCGCAGCCTTCACGACCATGGCGACGGTTTAAGTCCGCGATTGAGCCTATTTGCTTCGTCTTCGCTGCCGCAACGACCTTTACTTCATCTATGTTGCTGTAACGGCAGAAAAGAACAAAATAGAAAAAGATAGGGTGTGCCTAATCTGACGTCAACCGTGAGAATAACCCCCTGGAAATTCTCTGGGCAGCTTCCATATAAGCTAGTTGGCCTAAAATTAGCGAAAAAATATTACCTTCCAACGTAATCTAACATACCCTAACCTCATCGATTCTAACCCAACATAACGTACCCTAATCGAACATAACCTAACCTAACCGAGCGCATCATAACCTACCCAAATACAGCCAACCTGCAACAAACCTAAATTTGGGACCTTGATTGATTGATTGTAGGGTTTAACGCGCCGACGCAACGCAGGCGATGAGGCGCGCCGTAGTGGAGGGCTCCGGATTAATTTTGACCACCAGGGGATCTTTAACGTGCGCCGAAATAATCGTGCACACGGGCGTTTTTGCTTTTCGCCCCCATCAGAAAAGCGGCCGCCGCGGCCGGGAATCGAACCCGCGACCTCGTGCTCAGCAGCGCAACGCCTTAGCCACTGAGCCACCGCGGCGGGTTAAATTTGGGACCTTATATGTAGGCTTAGCGGTGGGGCGAGACGTGTAAACTTGTTTAATTGACTTGTGCCGCGCCTCCGCCAGATGGCGCCACGGGTCCCGCGACCGAGAGAAGACGCAGTGAAACATCCCCCTCGGGAGGGGCACGATCAAATGCAGAGCATTTCCGGGGGCGCACGACGTTAAGTAGACCCGCCGCGGTGGCTCAGTGGCTAAGGCGTTGCGCTGCTGAGCACGAGGTCGCGGGTTCGATTCCCGGCCGCGGCGGCCGCTTTTCTGATGGAGGCGAAAAGCAAAAACGCCCGTGTGTACGAGATTTCGGCGCACGATAAAGATCCCCAGGTGGTCAAAATTAATCCGGAGCCCTCCACTACGGCGCGCCTCATCGCCTGCGTTGCGTCGGCGCGTTAAACCCCAGAATCAATCAATCAACGACGTTAAGTAGTTTGCGGTACGTTAATGTTGTTGCACTTGTGGCAACTGCTGACGAGAGAGCGCTCGTCAGCAGTAATTTGAATGAGTCATCTATATAAGGCGCGTTCGTAGCGTCCCATTCTGTGTCGGCTTTGTGGCGCATTGGGTAGAGCACCATGTACATTGCGTTCCGCCCGCAGGGTCGAGGGATCGAAACCGGGCGCCGGATAGTATTTTTTTTATAGTAGGGAGGGGTGCGGTGCGGACTACGGACGTCAACGCGGGTGACATCGTGAGTTACTGAAATGCTCTGCATTTAAAACCAGAAAGAACGAACGGAACGCCCACACTTAAACTACGCGGCCGTAGGTGCGACGTCTTCCCTATTATGTGTTCTGTATCGAGCAGGTGTCGCGATTCCTCTCTCTACAGGTACAGCCGAGTCAGTAAGCCGTTTGACTCTCGGTTACCAATTCACGCTCGTTGTCGAGTGCCTGTCTGGTCCCTTAAAAAAAACCATTAAATAACCTGCGTTACAAAAACATGCGGTAATGATAGATTCTTATCACTTAGTCTCCGAAACAAATTGCTGCAGGTAGTTCGCTCGAAACACGATTGCCAAACAAAAACAGCAAACAACCGGTGAAACTTGCACATGCATCCTTTAACATGCCAGCACCTGCATGACGTACCACACACTGGCCACAAGGAACAAGTTGCATACAGTTGGTCGTGCAAGGATCGGCAGTTTTTTTTTCTGCCCCATTCTTCTGTCTGCGCTCGTAATTCTTGCACCCTGTCGCTCCAGTAGTACGCCGTGTTTTCGCGATACTCATCCAGCGGAACCCCAATTATTTTGAAGGAGTTGTCAACCACTGCCTATCTTGTAAACGTCACGCGCATCTTCCGACTCATCGTGCCACAAACGGATAGATTTATTGACGTTTAATTTCCTACCCGTTACATCACAATACCGGTGCGAGAGGACAAGCGCCTTACTCCCGGTTATTTGTTTCCTCACAGAAAATAGCCACATCGTCTGAGTAGGCTAAAACCTTCAGTTCACACGCTTGGAGGCAAAAACCATGTCACGAGGTCGCGGGTTCGATTCCCGGCCGCGGCGGCCGCTTTTCTGATGGAGGCGAAAAGCAAAAACGCCCGTGTGCACGAGATTTCGGCGCACGTTAAAGATCCCCAGGTGGTCAAAATTAATCCGGAGCCCTCCGCTACGGCGCGCCTCATCGCCTGCGTTGCGTCGGCGCGTTAAACCCTACAATCAATCAAATCAAAAACCATGTACGCTGCTACTTGCAATTATCTTTGCCCACGAAGGTAGTACTAGGTACAGGGCACAAAGTAACGGGCTCAGTGGACACCCTTGCCTTGCTGGCGACTTAACGACTACCTTATCGGTAAGTCCCTTATTAAAAATGGTGTATGTATTGCAGTTGCTGTAGGCCGTTTTAATTTCTTCTTTAATTACGGACCATAATTTCACATACTCAAGTATTTTGAACAGTATTTCATGGCCCGCGTGGTCAAAAAATCATTTTCCAAGTCTATTTTTATCGTGACTACCTTTCTAAAATCAGCGTCACAGTACAAGAGACAGACCCTTTTGTGCGTACGTGCTTGCAATTAACTTTAGCGACGGCGATTATCATCATCATCATCGTCATCATCATCCCACCTACGCCCACGGCTGGGCAAAGGCCTCTCCCATAGATCTCCAATTATCGAGGTTCTGTGCTAACTGCGACCAATTTATCCCCGCAGACTTCTTAATCTCATCTGCCCCTTTAACTTTCTGCCGCCCCTTGCCGCACTTGCCTACCAAAGGTTATCTTGCCTTCGCATTACATGCCCTGCCCACACCCATTTCTTCTTCTTAATTTCTACTATATGTCCTTAGCACACGTTTGTTCCCTGACACACTCCGCTTCCTTCTTGTCTCTTAACGTTACACCTATCATCTTCCATTCCATCGCTCGCTGAGTCGTCCTCAATTTAAGTCGAACCCATTTAGTGAGCCTCCAAGTTTCTGTCCCGTAGGTGAGTACCAGTAATATGCAGCTGTCATACATTTTCTTCTTAAGGGGCAATGTTAGTCTGCCATTCATTATCTGAGAATGCCTTCTTATCCCCATTCTTATCCCCACCTCATTCTTAGCGACGGTGCTACCAAATTTTATTGTTTCGCACGTCGGCATGCTTTAGGCCCGGTGGCAGAGGTTTTCTGCGAGAATTAGCTTCGCATTACATTTTCTAAGAGCACTTTTTTCAATGAAATGCCTTCCAATGTTACACAAAAGCGCTTAACTGCGTACTTAATTCTTTGTTTCCGGAACCAATGTACGTTTAAGATACCGTGACAGCACCCGACGCGATGTTTTAAAACGTGTAAACAAACGTTTTTCTTTAAGCTCCACACGGGCACCCTGCCACTAATTACATGGGAAGACCGAAGGGGTTATTTTCGCCATGAGGATTAGCCTTTATGTGCAAGAAGCCAGAAAATGTGGAGCACGTTTCACTAAATTGCTCAGACGCTGTTTTTTCTTCTTCTTTTTTTTTTTGGGGGGGGGGGGGGGGGGATGTTCTTCAAAGAACTATCAAAAAGGACTTGCCATTGTCAGCTGCAGGAGTCCGATACATTTATGTGATATCTGACGGTATTCCATACGACCAGGTTATTGTTCGCGGTTTGCACTCAATATGGTATAACAGAATGGACGTTCGTCACAATGACCTTGACGCGCGTTCTGTAAATAGTTATTTTGTTGAACACGTCTACTATAGTCTTCGAGAAGTGCTGAACAACGATAAGTGTGGCGAAGAGTTTTTGAGTTTGTTAAATGAGCTGAGTGAATTGGAAGTACCTAAACATGTAGATGCGGGCTAAAAGTTTGGTAAATGCTTTTGATTTTCTCAACCTAAAAGGTTGATTTTGCGAAGAATGTTATTGTCAATATGTAATAAGGAAAACAAACGGTCGTAGCCGAGTGGACTCTAACTCCGTTGATCTATCAGACACAGATTTGAATCCTGCCGGTGCCGGTGACTTCTTTTCTTCATACTGTTATGCTGAGTTATGTGAAATGCCGGAATCAACGAATTGCTAACAGCTTCGCCGTTAAAAAGTGGTCCAAACAGTGGCCCAAAGAAAGTGAAAGTTGTGTGAGCCGGAGAGCGTGAAGCGTAGATCACGCGCCAGGAAATGGAAACAGAAGTGCGGGAAAGGGCGCGCCGCGAAAGGCATAACGGAGCAAAAGGAGGACGCGCGCACAGGTACGAACGGGAGCGAGAAAGGTGATCGGAGAATGATCGGAGAAGGGAATCGGAATGAGCTTTGACAGATGCAGTCAAGTGCGGACGGCAGCGGCTGCAAAGTTCAACAGAAAAAAAAAAAAAAAAGGTCCTGCGTTTTTGCAGCCGCCCCTTTCCATTGGGCCATTTCCCGTGCAAGCCGGGTGAGCTTCCCAAGCGTTGTAGTCCCACACTAGGGCCGAGCGCCAGGCCGGGGAGTCGCTTGTACCTATTTTACCGGTAGGTGCCCGGTGCCACAAAGGAACACGAATTCCCATGGTGCCTTCCACAGCCACGATGGACGCTCAACTCGCAACCGACTGTGGCAGGACACGCCGCCAGACTCTTTCACCCCCGGCTATGGCGCAACGCGGCATGATGGCCGGAGGCCCCGCCAGATGGACAAGGGTCAGGGGCCCCTCGATAGGGTAAAGGCAGCTTTCCAGACGGTAAATCCTCTTTCAAGGGTCTGCACTCGACCAGGGACGCATGTACCCATTAAAGAAACCGGTGGGTGTCCGGCGGGTACCAGGATTCGAACCCAGTACCCCCCGCATACAAGGCGAGTGCTGTACCTCTGAGCCATCGCTGCGGTTTCCCATAAAAAAAACGGCATTCCTTCCTTCCTTCAACAATGGTCCAACAGAATGCCGCATTTTTATTTATTAGTTTTTGAATGTGTTTTCTTTTTATTATTAGGTGTATTGATTATTTTCTCTTGCATTTTTATAGGTCGTTCACTGTGTACTTGTCTATATTCTCACGATTTCTTGCCTATTCCTTGCTCTAGTTTTGCTGTCATTACCAATTACTTGTTATAATATATACTTCAACCTTATCCTGTATTTGATTTGAAATTTCATCCCTTTGTTTATTTTCGTTTCGTTTATGACGTTCATTGTTTGTACTTTTGCTCATGTAACCCCCCCCCCCCCCCTATGTAATACCCTCTCACGAGGTCCTTTAGGGGTATTATTAATGAATAAATAAATAAATACAATAGGTTTTCACCTTGACATTCTCAGAAACTTTTATTCATCCCCCACAATTTTGTTTTTTTTTTTCACCTATTTTCCTACTTGCGGCGGGTCTGCCTACACAAATTTGAACTGGGGACCACGTAGTGCACGTACGTATCAAAAGAAATTCTTCCCTACTATGCACTCGTTTGATTTGAGCCTTCCACTCAGTGAGGGTTGGCATGTGATGTAAATAGCACTTAAAAGAGGATAAGGTAAGTAAGAGCCGCTAAAAAGGAAGTAGCTGCGGCACCTGTTTTCTTGTTTTTTTTTTCTGCTTCACTCTCCCTCAGATCTGCGTTAAATGCTTCAATAAAATCAGCTGCAAGAATTAGCAAACAGAAACATTTTGCTTATTTTCGTCTGGAACGAAATGTAAAGAAATCTGCATTATCACGCTTGTTTGTGTAGTCGCCCCCCCCCCCCCGCCCCCCTTTGTTCATATAAAAAAGGTAATGATTAGCACATGTATGTTGTGACCTAATAGGATGCAAATTCTTTCCCATACTCCCGGATTTTCACTCAGAAACTAGAGGCGTCAGAGGCAGTTCTAAAATAGCGGCAGGAATTGAAATTCAGGAACCTTAATTTTTTTCCCAGGTGCACAAAGAAAATGAAATATCGGGAAAAGCAGCAACACGAGCTTATAACTAAAGCGTACCCGCTCTAAGGTTTCATAAAACGTCCAGTGAAATTTGCCACTCCTTCCCGGGAAAAACGAAGCCGTAATTACTCCGCAGAGGAAACATTCGAGTACCCGCTTCTGTGCTTAGCAGAACTGGAAGCTTAGGTCAAGTGAAAGTGTGCTGGGTTGGGGGCGGGTGATAAAAAAAAAAAAAAAAAAAAAACACCACCTTGGCACTTACCCCTTATCTTACCATGTGACCCATCCCTTCTCGCTTAGTTATGTCGCTGCGTTTAGTGTTGTAGAATTTCGGGCTACTGATGCTGGGCGGATGCTGTCGCGAAACACGCACGAACTTAGTTTTTCTGCAATAGTAAGCTTCGCCTCAACGCTGTCTGTGGGAAAGCTTGATATAAAAAGAAGCGTTATACCCATTCCTTAGGCCGGCTTCACTAATTTGATTGATTGTAGGGTTTAACGCGCCGACGCAACGCAGGTGATGAGGCGTGCCGTAGTGGAGGGCTCCGGATTAATTTTGACCACCTGGGTGGTCTTTAACGTGCGGTGAAATCTCCTACAGACGGGCGTTTTCGCTTTTCGCCTTCATCAGAAAAGCGGCCGCCGCGACCGGGAATCGAACCCGCAACCTCGTGCTCAGCAGCGCAACGCCTTAGCCATTGAGCCACCGCGGCGGGTGGCTTCCCTAATTTACGGAAGGGAATTGCTAAGAAGACGTTCTTTAAGGCCATATTGACAATCATATCCGACGCGAAACAAGTAACAAATTCATAAGAAAGTTTCAAAATTTATAAACAAAAGTATTATTGGGTTCACCGACCTCTTCCAACGCTGTGCCTCTTTCTTGTACACAATTTTCCTGGGTTATCATATTTGTTTTCCACGGGGGAACGTTTGATCCCATGCTGACGAAGAAATTGTCTTCTTACAGGAAAGAAATTTGGGTTAAATTTCCTTAGGGTTTATGAAGAGACCACGCCTACACCCCCTATCATCTTTATAGTTTGTGGGACGAGAGAGAGAGAGAGAGAGAGAGAGAGAGAGAGAGAGAGAGAGAGAGAGAGAGAGAGAGAGAGAGAGAGAGAGAGAGAGAGAGAGAGAGGAGAGAGAGAGAGAGAGAGAACAAATTCATGCGCAAAAGGGTTGACTGTGGGTATCATCGCAACTACAGGCACCCCAAAACAGCCAAGACCGTTCCTTAAAATCCACCGTGCAATTCGGCACCCAGAAAGACATTACGCATGACAAGAGCTGGTGAACGTGAACATAAAAATCCCTTCTACGCTACGAGAGTTGAGGTGAACCGATAAGTCAAAATAAGCCTGCATTTCCTGCTGTACTTGCCGGACACAAACGCAAACATACGCATGCGCACACGAAAGCGAAGGCGCCTGCTGTTATGTCAGGTAGATTTCTGAGGCAATATTGATAGTATCGTTCGTTTCAACATCCAAGCACCATGTAAACAAACATCAAAATAGCGCAATAAAAACACAGCAGCCAAGCGGAAAGAGAAGTCGTCATAATACACTCTTCCCCGGACTCTAGCAAAAAATGAAAAGACAACAGCCGTTCGAAACGGGAGGTCAACGACACACATGTGAGCTCGACGTGTAGGCGTGCGCGACAGTTTAAAACCTGCCTGAATTATGGAGGAAGTTGCCGGAACCGGGGAAATCCAGGGTCGGCGAAAAAATCTTCCATGCACGGTTATGGCCGCCACATAGTCTGCACATAAAAACGCTGGCGCCTAAAACTTTGGCTTCTGCGCGACTCTTGTGCTCGGCCAGAACGTCACGGCTTTATTCGCATTGGCGTAACGCAACGCGGGCAGAGGGCATGGAACGCTCCGGAGTCATAAAAAGATACCATTTTCTTTTAAATTTAACTGTTTAGAATAACCACGAACGCCTAATGACGAATGTTTTAGCACTTGCCTTCGTACGTACATTTTCCTCAGATATCTCGTGCGGGGAGGGGTGTTCGTTTATTAATCTCTTTCTGACGAACAGAAAGCATTCCGTGACTTTTTCGGTTATTTTAGAAAGTCGCGGAAAAAGTCCTTCCCTTTCGACTCTCCCAATTTCTTTGAAAACACCAGGTTGTGAGTGAATGAGCGACTGAGTGAGTGGGTGAGTAAGATAGGGAGGGAGGGAAGGAGTTGGTGAGCAAGTGAGGGAGGGAGTGAGTGGGTCAGTAAGCGAGTAAGTCAGTGAGAGAGGGAGGGAACGAGTGGGTGAGGGAGTGAGAGAAAGAGGGAGGGAGTGAATGAGGTAATGAGTGTGTTATAGATTGAGGGACCGAGTGAGTGGGTCAGTGAGGGTGGGCGGGAGGAAGGGAGGGAATGAGTGAATTTGAAAGTGAGGGAGTGAAAAAGCGAGAAAGGGAGTGAGTGCCAGTCCTGAAAATACTAGCTGTAACGCCATTCTCTCATTTTTCACCCAAAGAAATTGTCTCGTGTTTCTATTATCCGCAGTATCAAGAAATATCCACCTACGGCAAGCATTTCGTTGACCTGACACTTAGGGCAGGCAGTTCAGAACACAGGAGGAAGCAAAAGGTAATATTTTAACCTGGGATCACTCTCAGTGGTGCACAGGTTCGGAAGCCGCGGAGCAGATACTGAAACAGCTTTTAGGTGAAGTGGGAATGACACAGTGGCTCAAATAAATCTCAAGGTTTTCCCAAAATAGAGGAGCATAACGCCGGTTTTTCGAAGCTTGCACGCAGCCTCTAGGGACGATCGCACTCCTATTAGAAATATAGGCTCCAATCTACGCTATCAAGGTAGTTGGACTGCGAAGCTGTAAACGACGCCCATAACGATTTCCCATGCGGCGTCACTTAAATTCACACACGTGGCTTCCACTCACAGCTACCACCCCTCACGCTCTTCGCCTCCCTGTCTCACTCTTCTCTTGATGAATTGAATGTAGGTTTGTCCAATGCTATTCAAATTTCCCGCCTTCGCAGTGCTCGCGCTCCCCCTGCCTGGAACAGCGCGAGCACTGTGAAGGCGGGAACTGCCCCCTGCCTGTTTCTGCCCCCTGCCTGGTTCTGCTCTTTTTTTTGCTTGCTATCATTTCGCACGTGCCTACGCCTTGCTACGCAGTATACAACACGCCGCTTCTGGGGGCCACTTTAAGTTCATTTAGAAGGGTGAAAAGGAGGGAAACACGCGCGTCTTTGGCGTCATATCTCTCACTGCACCCACCTCACTCTGGTTTCATGCGTCGCCTCCACAGAGAGCCCTCCCCTCCCCAGACGCTGAACCCAAACCACCGTCTGTCTCCCCCGTCTCTACGTCTGGGTGCAGCTTAGTCAGCAAGACGACGGCCTCTCGCTCCTCTTGTCTATGCGGGCCCAGGTTTGATCCTTGGCGGTGCCAGTAGTTTGTTAGTACATCCAAGGTGTAGCCAGTAGTAGCTTGGGATGTTTGTATAGCCATTAGTAGCCTGAGGGTTTTCTCCTGACGCCGACACGAATATTTTCTTGGCTGGTTAGAGGTATAGTGCTTGGCAATAAAAATGTTAGGTCATCCGCGCCCAAGTGCAAAAATATTCAAAGACCAGAAACGATGAAAAGTGCTGCTGTAGGGACGCCGCATGGGCTTGTTGATTTGTGCCCCGCTAAACTCTTGGCGATCAGGCCAACATAGCCTGTGGCACTCCTATATGCGATGTGACCACGTCCACACGCCACACGCCTTCCTCTTTCCCTGCCTCCATACCTCCCCCTCTCAAACACACACCCACACACACACATCCAAGGACGCACACGCACGCACGCACACCACACACGCACACAGACGCGCGCACACATACACACGCACGCACACACACGCACACGCACTCGCTCGCACACGCGCACACACACACAAACACACACACGAACGCACACGCGCACGCGCGCACACACACACACACACGCACACACACACACACACGCGCGCACATGCACGCACAGGCACACGCACACGCGCACGCACACACACACGCACACACACGCACGCACACGCACGCACGCACGCACACACAGAGACTTGGCCCGTAAAAGCAGCCGCACACACTGAGAATGACCAATGGACTTCGGCTCATTCCACGCCCCTCAATCTCACAGTTTCCTAAAGGTGTAGAAAAAAAACGAAAAAAAAAAACAAGGGCACAGCGACCGGTCTCCATCCCGTTCATCAAACAGAGCGAGGAATTACCCTTTCCTCGTCCTCTCCTTCGCATTGCCTTTCCGCCTCGATGAAAGGTTCGTGGAACTGAGAAGGGTAAATCAGCTTCGCATAAGCATATAGCAAACTCTACTGCGGGAGACTCTCCTTTCCCAGCGTCTTCCGCCCAGTCGCGCTATTACTACAGAGCAGTGCATTGCCTACCGTCCCTCCTGGGATGACGTACGCGATAAATGCCTGCGTTCATGAATATATTAGCGCTCCCCGCCGTGCTCACTTCCGCCTTCTCCTGCTGCCTCCTTCGCCTTGCGCTTTTCGTCGCCGCGTCTTCCTGAGAACGGAAGCGGGAGTCCAAGACGTGTGTGCCTGCACTTCGCTTCACAAACGGTTCCCCAATTCGAAAGCGTTCGGAGCGTTTGGTGGAACGGATCATGAGATGCAGTTCCCGGCGGCGTTTCTTTTCCTTCCTTTTTCCTTCCAACCTCCCGAACGGCCATGTACAGGAGGTTACCGGCGGTGGGCCATCACGCTTTCTCTCCTTTAATCTTCGCGGCATTATTTCACCTTTCCTTTTTCTTCGGGGGTACCTACTGTCTCGAATGCTTCCTGTAGCTTCACTTCCGACGTGCGCGTGCCTTCGGCTCCTAGAGTAAACGAGAAATTCCGAATGAGAGGATGGAGCTCTCGCTGCTCCAACCCGAGGCAATACTTAAAAGGAGAACAACTTTCCACCCTTAACTCTCCCCCCGGCAACTGAGGAGAAACAAAGGGTTGAAAGCCAGGAAAGGGCGAGTCCGCTCTGCATAAGCTTATGGCTCCTTTCGCGCCTGTCACGTCGCTCGGGGACGTCTCTACTCGCGCACTGCTCTCACTGATATCTTGCATCTCTCTTCCGGCTTTCTGGCTCGGAAGAATTACGCATTCTAACTGTATCCTTGTTGCTTCTTTCACTACTGTTGTGTACTTTCGCTCACTGCTTTTCGCCGCATTTGGTGCCGTCTTACCCTCCCAAGGCCGCGCTCATGTGCGTTATTCAAAGTTTTAGCACTTTCCGCGTTAATAATGCGTGAGGGTATTTAAAAGTTTGGGGAGGCACTTGAACCTCCCGGTTTCTACATTGTTTTTACCGTTCTGTGCAGCCCGTTGTGCGACTTACTGCATTTTTGCTTGGTTGTTCTTAGTACAGGAAGTTTGCTTGCTTTCTTCGTTCTTTAAGATTAGTTTTACCTCGTCGAGGCCTATACGCTGGAAAACGAGCATGAATAATACCGACTTTGAATTCTCATTCCTTTTTTCTTAGGATGAGCGCGATCTAAAATTCAGGCAGATCTTTACTTTTGCTAGGGCAAAAAAAAAAATTCTTGGGAAGGAGATTTTGATTCGTTGGGCAGAATGGCCGTTTCTCTGGCTAAAACGTACACTCCCACGTGTACGATCTTTTTCTATCCATTCTGGCGCAACGACCTTTTATGCTCGCACTAACGCCATTTCCGTATTTCCATTCAGCGTACTCCGCTCATAACATATAGACGGTTGAAGTCTTCGGAACGAATCATTGAAAACAGCTTTTCTTTTGTATGTCGGAGTGACTCCTCCTGCCGTGTTGCTCATGAGCGACAGGAACCTATGCTTCGTTGGTTTCTTCTATAAATGAAACTCTTTTTCTTTTGCTATAAACTACGATGAGAAAGAAAAAGCGGGAGAGAAGCAACGAAAAGGAAGGGAAGGGGAATTTGAATGAGGCAGAAACATGTCGGTAGACGGTAGAGAAGCATCAATGGAAGAAAAGATACAATGGGATGGGAGAGGAAGATGTGAGCTCGGTGTTGGTGGAGGTGATGATGAGGAGGAGGAGGAACGGGAGGAGGAGGAGGAGGAGTAGGAGGAGGAGAGGATGACGATTGCGATGATGAACACGATAAGTAATAAGGAAGCTTTCGTGGTTGTACAGGTTGCGGTGGTGATAATGAAGGCGACGGTGATGGTGTAGAGAACGTGGAGGATGAGAAGAACAATGCGGGCGCTCGCATTTCACTGCGCACCCCTACAAGTTTTTCTTTTTTTCATTATCCGTTTTTAGTATCTCCAGTGTTCAAATACTGTGCAATAGCGCGGGGCGCCAAGCGGAGCGCTAATTGCTTGTCGCGAGCGCATTTTGTACTGCTCTCCTCCCAATAGCTGCACCAAAAATGATCTCCACGAAAAAAAAAAAAGAAGAAGAATGAAACCTGGGAGTCGCCACCCTCGTCCAATTAATTAATCCCGGGAGTGCGCGAACGGACGGCCCGTAGATCGATAATAGCTGGCTGCGACAGAGGTGTGCATACGCGTCCGTTAAGGTTACCGTCCTTAAATTTTCATTCTTTTTTGCAAGTGGTGCCTGTTCGTACTTTACGTTGTAGCCTTCTCCCAGCCAAAAGCTTCTTTTTGTTTGGATTATAGCATACGCTCACTTCGTCGACAGCGCTTTCTGAACATCCATTTTCCTGCTAGGAAGGTCCTGTTTTTTCTAGGCTAAGTGAAATATCAGTCAGTAGCTCTGGTTGTTTGCAGTAGAAAGAGTAGTAATTTATTGTCTTTATCAGTTACCATTCGGTACTTAACTTGATTAATCTTGGCATAGAGTAACGACCGACAGAGAAGTGCACAGGACTACTTCTATGACTGTCGTCATTCTGCGCTGTTCTACGCTGAGATCAACCCTAACCAACTCGTCCAGCTTTCTATTTTTGTTGTTTATACTTACATAACCCGCGCGTGGCTCCTCGGCGCAGACATAATCAACTGCCTGCTTGACAACTGAGGCTTTCTAATCCTATCTGAAACTGCGAAGTTCGTTTATCCCCTGGAGGGTGACTCCGGTTGTCCGTAGCTATATTTATTTATATTATGAAGGCACACTGTTTTAAGGAGTCGATGGAAAGTGCGAAATATTAGATGAAATCAGAAAATTACTTATGTCGACGCGCAGAAGAACATCCACAAGTTGTACCGCAACACCCTGTTCTTTGCGAAAATGTTAAAGAACTTTTTCCCGTTCGCACTTCGTGTGCGAAAGCATTGGGTGGTTCTATCACTTGCGATGGCATAAGAAGATCTGCTGTTTCCTTGCCAGGCCTAAAGACTAGCCAGCGAGGAACAATTTAACGTTGGTTCTGAAATGTGATTCCGAAATGTATTTTCCACAGCTGAACTTTTGAAATAATACGAGCAGTTATCGTCTCTTCGTTCCCATAGACGTAAACCAACAACAGTAAGCTCAACAGTGGTTTCAGTTTTGCTCTGTAAATTGTGCGTTCCGACTGAAGTGGCACATTCTTCAATCACGCCATCCTACACCATATCGCCCCAACTATCTACCCTTCCCACTGCCAGCACTGCAATACCCCTCTCACCACTTACCATCTAGTATTCTCCTGCCCATACTCACCTAACCCCCTCCCCTCACCCTCCCTGGAGCAGTGGGAGACTGAGCTGACCAGCCCGGACCCAGCCCGCCAGCAGGCCCTGGTCTCCCGGGCTCTCCAGTCAGCGCGGTCACGAGGCCTTCTGGACTAAGGAGGCCTCCCACACCCCTTCCCCTTCCCCTGTTGCTCCAATAAACGTTCACCACCACCACCACCACCGACTGAAGAACCCTCAGGAGCTTAAGATTCCACTCATACGAGCGACAAATAATGGAGGATTGTCAACAATTGCTGGTAGGCAAATTGCTGGTAGGCAGCGCCAGGGCGCTGCCCGTATGTATGTGTCCTGCTTCCCCCATCCTCACCAACACGGCTATGGGGCTTATTCCTGAAGAAGCGGTATATGTGTTCGGGTGGCTCAAGTGGCGTTACTAGCGTTATTGTTCTTGCAGCGCGTTAGGCAATAAGGCATATCCATGCTTGCGCACCTAAAACGAACCTGCAACAAACCTTTTTTTTTTTAATGAACGATGATGATTTAGTCATTTTGCGCCGAATTCTGCATTTTCGTTTACGCTGTTTCAGTGGGCCCTCAAGTGAAATAGCGTTGGGTATAATCACAGGCTTCCTACACTCGTACGAAAGAAGCCATTAGCAACACAACATAAACCGGTGTGACTTCATGGCAGTCAGCCACTTAGAATAGAATAGAATAGAATAGAATAGAATAGAATAGAATAGAATAGAATAGAGTGTTTATTTTATCTTCTTTGCAATGCATGACGGGGGGAGAGAAAAGGCTGCTGTTGACAGCTTGACGAGCTCCCGCCCCATGCGTATATATGGGCAGCAGATCTAGAGGAATTGCATGTAATTAATACAATGCCAGTTCAATAAGCCGTGTTTTTCTGTAGTATTCAGCAAAAATCAGAAATATATATGGTTAGAACAAACGGGAATAAATGAAGCAGAAATAAGAAGGCACAATTTTATACAATCTCTAGCGAAACATTGTTTACACACATAACCAGAACTATAATTACTTCAGGTTGAAAAATGAAAAATTAAAAAATACAATAATTATTACAAGTACAGCCTCCAAAATTTTTAACAATATAGCGGGAGCGACGACCGATCGGCATGTCGGCGCCTTATCACGGTGTTCACCGTCGAAATAGGCGAGGATACGCACGCGCGTATGGAACTATCTCTTGTAGGAGCGTCGTCTGCTCCGCTGTTCTTCTCAGGGCAACACACACCCTTTTTTTCTTATTTTACAAGGCCGTTCCGCTACCGCCAAAGGTAGCTAAGCAGCGTGGAGCACAAAGTCATTCAGATGCAGTGGCAGTGGGTGTGCCACTCACAAGGAAACAGCGTAGCAGACGATTGCGCGTGCACGTACTCTCGCCTACTTCGCTGCTGAACACCTTGAAAAGGCGCTGACATGCCGGTCGGTCGTCGCTCCCGCTATATTATTAAAAATTTGGGAGGCTGTACATGCGTAAAGGCTCAGGAAGCGTCACAGAATGCAAGTCGACGCCACGTTCAATAAACTAATTTGGAAACTTGGGGACAATGTGTGACAACATTTGATTACCATAATTCGTTCTGCAAAAGCTAACTGTCCAATTTTCAACGTGTGGAGTGTTGTACACAGGTACAGTGAAAATTACTTGTGCAAAACAAGTCAAAAATTTCTCGTAGCCCTTCGCCTTGCCTCTTATGGAATTGCCATGTGTGTAGGTGTGTATACTTAATTTTCTTGTTCCCTAAAGTGGAGCATTTGTAATCACTGCTCTGTATTTGAACCACTCCTGCTATAGCCCTTAAAGGGCTGCAGTATGTGAAAATAATTAAATAGATATAAATAAATAAAATAAAAGCCGTGCTAAGGTGATAATAAAAATTGTCTGTACTTATCAGGTTGAATTTATGAAAAATAGAGCTGGCACAAGTGTGGAAAGGGGTGTGTGAAATTATGCGAACAGCTCTATTTTGAAGACGTACGATATTGGTAATGTTTGAAGAGGTTGTGGTGCCTCATACGAGGAAGCAATAACGTATGTAAGACAAGAACAGTGAATTATATCAGAGAACCGGGGTTTTCGTAGCAAGCAATTCCCCGAGTTCGAAACGTGATATCTATCTGGAAATATCATAGCAAATGTTCAGAGAAAATTATGCCTAGTGTTTTATTCTTGTCTACTACTACGATTGTGCTTCCGTTCAGAAAGAACGGAAGCAGAATCGTAGTAGTAGACCCTTCCCTTTTCCTTTAAAAGTTACCGCTTTTGTTTTTGTTTTTTTCTGTATTAATGCATAGGTGTGGACCATGCAGCTAGTTTTACCAGAATTCAGTTTCCTCCCTCAAGAAGTTTTGAAGTCACTTTTAGCATGAAATAAGCTGGTATCCTCTTCATAGGTGAAGAATTTGGCTGACTCATCGATTAGCAGTATATAATTAATATATCTATGGTAAATAGATAAGGCTCCAGTATGCTTCATTGAGCGACGCCATAGGGGCCCGGTTTAGTTAAAGATTCACAGTGTTTGATTGATACATATTGCTTGCGGTAAGCAAAATATATTTTCCATGATTTCAAGCGATGGGAATTCCGTAATATTGTAATTTCTATAAGAGTTCGGTTCTCAGAAGTCGATTAAGGTTCCCAGTACAAAGTTTTGATCTTTGTACCAGTAATCTTCATCGACTTTTCAGGAAGAAAAAAATAGTGCCTTTTGATTTCACAGAGACGTACAATCTTTTAAAGGGACCCTGCAACACTCTTTAAGCAGTGCAAGTAAACCTGCGCGACGTTTAGATTACACTGCCAGGAATACCTGAGCCAAATATTACACGTGCACGTGAAGCGGTCAGCGGGCACATCGGTGTGAAAGACGCGGAAAAACCAACCGCTATCTCTTCAGTTGTCCTCATTATGCAACCCCTGGCATGGCCTAAGGGACGTCACATAGGCCATAGCTGCCCGATCGGCTGTCAATGGTCAACTTCGCGGCTAGATTCTCCCATTTCCGTCGTCGTCATCGCTGTGTACGAACCTCTTCTATGCCTGAACTTGTAGGCACAGTTTTGCCGTTTCTTTTCTGTTTTGAGTGCGCGCGGAGTTTGAGTGATGAGCTCAATACTTCCCTTCCAACGGGACCACTCGACTACAAACGTTTATTGCTTCAAAATCGCCCTACCAGCCCGAGCGCGCACTTGGGAGCAGGCACCCATGCCTGCTTTTTTGAGGCACCAGACCGGAAATAGGCCCCTCCGCGTTGCGGAGAAAAGGAGAAAACTACCCGGCATGTGATATATCGAAGGCCGCCGAAGAGAACGCCGCGAGCCGCCCCCCTCTCCGGGAGAGAGCGCGCAGCTTTCGTCGCGTTGTCCGCGGTCGAGTTGAGAGGGAACGATTATGCGCGATTTCTCATCGCGCGTAGTTTCGTTAATTGTGAACGGTTTTTCATAATTCTTGCGGGAGGAGATTTGCGGGACAATAGACTTTATCCCAAAACACATTACTAGTAGTCGATGGCAAGTGTTGCAGGGTCCCTTCGAGCCTTTTTTTCTCGCCGTGGAAGAAGGGGTGAGTGTTATGGTCGGATAAACGTAAAAATACTTTAAAAAGTGAAGCTCTTATAGTACTTCTTTAGAAAAAGCGCCGTCTTGTGTTCTTTTCTACGTGTAGTCGTTTTTCGCGATTTTTCTCAAGATGTATCCCCAACTCACCCAACTTTCAATTGTGTTAAACCTCTTATAGTACACAAACTAATAGAGGCACGTGCAGGCCTTTTCCATGCCTTCGTATTCTGTGTACTTTCTGTGCGTGGCAAATTGAATATCTAAATGAGACCGTATTACGTGTGACAGAAATTGCGCCACAACACCGTCAACTTACCGGGCTACTCAACTCCACTCGGAAAATTTTCGACATCACTCTAAGCTTCCTGTAGTGTCGTACGCAGACATAGGCAATCAGAGGGGACTTAGCTCGGCACAGCCTCTATTTAGGTCACCGATCTTCGGCAAAGGCATCACTGCATTACTTACAGGTGCCGGTCATGGCGAGAAAAAAAAAAAAACTTGCTTTAGGACCTTACTTTTCTTTAGATCGCGCTGCTTTACAACTTCGGCTTCAATTCTGGTATGAATAAGCTCAAAATCCTATTCAAAATGATAAGCCCTGTTGTAATGTGGCCGGACAACGAGTGCGGCAAAGATGTTACAAGCAGCAGCGACCTGAAATACGGCAGGGTGGAGTCAAGGTCAAATCGCAAAGGGCTCGGGGCGGCGAGTCGCAACATTCCCTTCCCTTGCGGGTACAAGCTAGGGACTTCCTGTGTAATGTAGCGCCATCTAATGGTTCGCTTCGGAATCTTCCGCTATTCTCTTGAGCAAGTGCTAAAATGAGTCTGCTCTCCCTTGTCTCTGGCTGCGAGTTAGAGCCGCTAACTCTGACCCTTACGGCCATGAGCTGGAGCCACGCTGGTTCAAAAAACGTTTTTTTTCCATTTTCTTCTAAAACTGTTTTCTTATATCCACTCTACAAGTCGTTTTCGTAAACAAAAGTGGCTCGATATCTTTTAGGTCGGTTACAAGTGCGGCGCAGCCCATCACTTTGGTGTACTAGAAGGGAGAGTTGTATCGTACGTGGCTGGTTCCATATTTTTCATCTTTATTTCCAAACATTCCATATTCACCATCTGCAGTCAATAGATGGCATCTGCGAGAAAAGTATGGTTGAAGAAAATGGCTCTATCTCTTGTTTTGTCCAGACTTTCGCAACAAAGAATATTAATGACTACTGGCCGTTGAGACGACTCTGTCATTACGTGGAGTTTTGTTAATCTTCCAGAATTAGTTGGTACAACACACACGAAAACCACAGAGGAATTGGCTATTTCCCTAGCCGCCCTAGCCGCAACGACTAGTGAGAACTCCATCATGGTGGTTACGGATTTTCAAGCAGCATGCCACAACTATCTATGGGAACGCATATCCAAAACAGCCCTCCGCATCCTCAAAACCTAGGTTCAGCCACCCGAGATAAAAACCGTCTGGGTACCTGTGCACACATCCCTCGCCGGAAATGAGGTGGTCCATGCCGCTGCCAGCACGCAGGGACACCGGGCCATTGCCTACGACGAAGAAGATCCTTCAATACGGAACCGCTGGCAAAGTAAGGAGACATCCTAGCCTAGTGCCGGCAGTTATCTAGCCCAAAAAGCCACCAGCCTCCGAAGACTACAGGACAACTCCTGTCCTCATCGCCCCTTCTTCATGTCATCTACACCGCTCTGTACCAGGTCACCTGTAATTTATGTCCCTCTATAGGCGCCTTATACCATCAGGTCTGGGAGTGCGGACAAACCTCAAGCCTACCCCCTCCCCCCCCCCCCCCCTCTTACGAGCAGTGGGGGGTCTGCCTGAAAAGTCCGTACCTTGGGACCAAGCGCGTACTGGTGAAGAGGGACTGGACTTCCAGCCAAAGCCAGGTCATTCTGGGCTACGGACACCCCCACTCCACGGGTGCTCTAACAGCAACACCAACGCTCGTCAGATAAGCATTTGTACCTCCTGCGCATTCAATAATTAGTTAGTCCACTATAAAGGAGTTTGTGCCTCTGTTCGAAATCTGATATCAGCTCAGTGTCGTGTGCTAAACAGCATTATTACTCCCTACATATTCGCCGACCATTTGAAATAGCAAGCCCAGCGTTGGGGAGGGCGGACCTTTTTCGACCAGTTGAAACATCCTAGCACCCCTCCTGAAAATCTTTGCTGCTCATGCACCTTCGGTTATGTTTGCAGTGTGAGCGATGGAATTCACTATAGCGTCGTATAGCATAAAGCCCAGAACAACGTCAAAATTCTTCGACATAATCAGCATCGACACAGCAACAATCAGCACAGACATTGAAGAAAGATTCAGCTTGCGCGTGGTATCTGCATAATTTTTTTACCATTTCGCTTTCGTCGAACGTATAAACAGTAAGTGAAACAGGGAAATAATTCAGCCGCGGCATGTGTGAAATCATTGCCTCCTCTCCAGCCTGACAAACTGTGTTTCATAGCCTGTTTACTGATCTGCACGCCCCTTACACATCGTAGCATTTCCCACTTCTGCTGGGCAGAGCTGATGTATTCCCGAACGCCCCTTTCAAGCTCCCTGACCAAATTCTGGCGCGTTTATTTCTTGTACTGCGTGTCAGGAAAAAGCAAGAAGACGGGGTCGAAATCTTGCTTCTTCTGGATGCTTTAGAATAATCACTGTCCAAGTCCTCCCTTTTTTCGTGCGAAACGAAAAAAAAGCCAAACTTTTCTTTTCCTCTCTGTCTACATAGCTTCTTTCACTAACTCACTTTGCAGCAAATTTGCGGGCTTGATGGACCCTAGTACGAAGCACACGCGGGCTACATTTTTCTTGTTTACGCACGAGCTTGGTACCCATCCGTTCACAGCATCCAGTGAAAGGACGAGTTTTATGACCTAGAAATTACATTATCTCGGCACCACACAAGGGGGCGAGTCGCCAGAGGCGATTAATTTTAGACCGCCGCCAGTTTGAGGATTTTCTCCCAGGAGGGAGCGCTAAACGCCGCTCAGGGGCCGCGGTGCACTTTGGAGAGTCGGCACGATGTGGGTAGCTCCCTTAAGCGTTAGAGCACCCATTTTTTATCAACAACCCCGAAATAATTAGGGCTCTAGAATTGCCTTTTACTACATTTTCCGATAACAACAGCGAGTGTGAACCGATAAAATATTAGGTTGTTGCTGCAGCTGCTGCTGCTGCTGGGCCTGCTTCCGTTGTTTTAAAGCGCGAATGAGTCGTTCTAGGACTGCTCGTTTCTGCTTGTTTTGTAGCGTTTATACATTGCACGCCAACGCCCTCATTATTTCCCAACCCCTTCCCGCAATACCCGAGTGTACCAACAACCTGTATCCATGTTTTGTTCATCTATGATTCACGACCAAGATGCGCGGGAAAGTAAGGAAGAGGCGCTAAAAGTACCTTTCCCGCCATCTGGTGGCCCCCTAATTTTCATTAACCTGTTCATCTGGCAAAGGATCATTTATGCGCGTTGAGAACGTGCTAACTTTCTAGCTAGAGGTGGGCTTAATTTTCGTAACGCTTGAGCTCACCACGTACAAAAAAGAAAGCTTGGTCGCTAATAGTGGAGCAATTTCCACAGTTTCCCTGTACACTTTCAAAAACGCATCACGTGTTTCTTTTAAGACGGAAGACTTCATTACCGCATTGCACAACAAACCTCCGTTGCCCAGTCAAAAAAAAAAGGCCGCCGGTATAAAGGGTAAATAAAATAACACATTGCAGTCAACGCTGGATTTGAACCTGGGAGCGGGAGACCAGTGCACCTGTAATAGTGGCCACCCATGATTGTAAACCAAGAGTCCGTATAAACGGGGCGCCGTAATTTTTTTCTTACGCTAGTGACTATGCTTGAAAACTGGGTCGGCGATTTTCTCGTTGATGGATGCCGAAAGAAGGAACAGCCCGACGAACGACGTACTAAGGAGGCCAGCGTGGGCTGTCGGTGGGCCCAAATCGGGATGCTCCGGCCTAGAGCAGTATCTCTCTCGCTAATTGCAACAAATGAGGGACCACCTTGATCACCTTCGCTTAAGTCCGCGTTGCATCTTCTGCTTTTTAAAGACGATAGTCTTTCTTGGGCTACTTAAACCCAGAAATTTTGGTCTGTCTGTATGTCTGTCTGTCTGTCTGTCTGTGACTCGATTCAGCCACCCGGCCAAAGCAAAATAATGCCTGCGCAATAGTCTTATATAGTCATAGCTAAATCTACCCGTCTATGTCCGGTGTAATGTTCATACTTGTCAACATTGTTGAAGAAGAACAAGACATTACGCAAATATGAGACAACAAATCAATACAGAAGTGATATTTGCAGTGTTCCTTTATACAAAAATCAAACCTGCTAGACTTTTGCGAAATTAAATACTTCATCAACTGCAGAAAAAGAATTCACTCCGCCGTCGCCTGCTGTCGCCCGCGCCACTATAGCTTCTGGCGCCATTTTAAGAAATCAACCGGCAACAGTTACGGAAGGTTCCACTAGATAGGTTCCACGCTCTGCTTGCAACGCACGTGGAGTAGGGAAACGCGGTTCTATAAACGTTGAAGTAGGGCGCCTCGATTAACGAGCGTCTTCGCCGTACGGCAGCGTTGGCATCGAGACACGCGGTTTGGAGCAGTAGAACGCGGGAAATTTAAAATGATTTAAGCAAACCTTTGGAGTCTTTACCTTGGGAGGAGCGCGACGCAAGATGATCAACATGAGAGGTGAGCGGAAAAGCGAAGGGAGGCATTTACTTCGCAAAAGCCGATAACGACTATCGTCTTTTGACGGCATTTGCAACAAAAGGAGCAGATACGCGGCCAATTTTTTTTTTTTTTGTTGATGATGCTGTAGTTTTTCTTGAACAAGGTGTTCGTGCACTGCTTCGAGTTTATGAATGCTGGTGGCTCTTCTATGTAGGACCTTCCTGTGCAGTTTAACTTCGTTTAATGATTATTTGGGGCTGTTTATCGCTTTTGCTTAATTTTCTTTCACCCTTTAGTCCTGGCCAGTTCACTGGACAGAATTAATGACGCAGCAATATCAACAGCTTTCATCAGCGACAGCGTTACTTGGGGCTCAGAGAGAGAGGTTTGCCAGTGGTTTGCCAGCGTGTGGGCGTGTAAGGAACAGCCGCTTTTAGCGTATTCGTCAGTGCGACTTCTTGCCTGATTACGCAAGAGTTCTTCAAATAAATTCCCGGTCTCTTTATATTGTGTTCATTTCTCTAAAAACTCCATCCCACATTTACCCCATTAGTATTATTTTGCCACTTCCGCTGAAGCTGGATCTTCCCTAAAGCAGGATTGAATTTCTTTGCTATAATATATGAGCTTTCTTTGCTGCAACGGCAATATACAGCTCACAGCCCAGGATTTTCGATTCTTATGGGGGAGCACCAAAATTTTCGTCATCAAAGCGCAGAGCTGTATTGGTTCCCCAAGGTGATTTTTACCCACGCCGATTTTTCGCTCACGGTCAGCGCCGTTAAAGAAGCCGTCTTTTCTACGACATAGGGTCCTCAACGCAGCGCGTTAAAAGCATACGCTAGAAGTTTGCAGGAGAGTCCACATGCACCGTCTGTCCGCAACCGGTGCAGCCCCGACACGCAACGGCCTCTTCAACGGGAAACTCTCGGACGAGAGGAATTCACAGAAGACCTTCTTCCCAATTACCTACCCGCCGCGGTGGCTCAGTGGATAAGGCGTTGTGCTGCTCAGCACGAGGTCGCGGGCTCGATTCCCGGCCGCGGCGGCCGCTTTATTGATGGAGGCAGAAAGCAAAAACGCCCGTGTGTACCAGATTTCGGCGCACGTTAACGATCCCCAGGTGGTCAAAATTAATCCGGAGCCCTTCACTACGGCGCGCCTCATCGCCTGCGTTGCGTCGGGGTGTTAAACCCTACTACCAACCAATCTTCTTCCCAATTACGTGCCTATGCGCATCGCCCTAGAACACGTACGACTACAGGGCACCGTGCAAGCCCAGCATCGGTTAGGATGCACCCTGGAGCAGTCTAACTCCCAAAACGAAGCCCTTCCAGAACGCTTCACTGAAGTGTGAATGTGAAGCGTGCTGGGCGAGCATGTTTTATTCACCAGGAAGCGCTAGAAACACGCCCTTGAGGGGCCGATTCTCAAGGACGATGAGCATCTCATTTCGATCTCCTTTTCTTCAGTGTCAACATTTGCCGTGGGAAATCTGGTCCGCACCGACCGACACATCTCCGGCCTAAAGGGCCTGCCCTTGCTGTTACACCAGGCTGGACTTATACCGAGCCTTGTCTGCGCGCTTGACAGCATCCTCCGACAAGCCGTAGCACCAAGAGAGGCGGGGTGTCTGGTGTATACGTCTCAACACCCGACTTCACAAAAAAAGTCTAGGACAAGTGCTATGCTGTGGGCAGTTGGGGAGCGAAAGCCAAGGGCTTGTTCGTTACGAACGCACGGACTTCGGTTTTATTGAATTTCGCAGGCGGCGCACCCCATTTAAAGCTTTGTCTTAATGAAAATTGATTGATTGATTGATTGATTGATTGATTGATTGATTGATTGATTGATTGATTGATTGATTGATTGATTGATTGATTGATTGATTGATTGATTGATTGATTGTAGGGTTTAACGCGCCGACGCAACACAGGCGACGAGGCGCGCCGTAGAGGAGGGCTCCGGATTAATTTTGACCACCTGGGGATCTTTAACGTGCGCCGAAATCTCGTACACACGGGCGTTTTTGCTTTCCGCCTCCATCAGAAAAGCGGCCGCCGCGGCCGGGAATCAAACCCGCGACCTTGTGCTCAGCAGCGCAACGCCTTAGCCACTGAGCCACCGCGGTGAGTCGTCTTAATGAAAATTGCGGCGTCCTGTTATTACAAGGCATTGCAGCGCATTTTGACCCACGTTTGCCAATGCTGAGAAGCACATGAATTAAGTTTGGTGTCTCTTCTCTGCTATTCGTGAGGATCCGCTATATTAATCTTTCCGTTTAGGGAAAAAATTGTCGTAAAAAAAAAACCTCCGTCGCATGCCCCCGCGCGAGGGACACGAGTAAAGGCAGAGCATTGGGGGTGGTCACGTGGCGTAGGTTGTGGTAGTTGGCGGTGGTAGTTGGAGTTGTTGTTGTCGTAGGGGTTGGGTAGTTGGGTTGCGAGAGAGAGAGAGAGAGAGAGAGAGAGAGAGAGAGAGAGAGAGAGAGAGAGAGAGAGAGACGAGAGACGAGAGACGTAAGTACGTAACGTGTTATTTATTGCCATCGTTTGCAGCCCACCCTCTCTGCGGGGCAATCGGTTGGATCTTTATTATTATTCTTTTCTTTCTTTTCTTTTCTTATTATCCGTCTCGGGAGGGCAGTGCGCCATCGTCGAAGTTCATAAGCGATGGAAGCAACACCTTCAACCAGTACCGCTACGCGAGCCAACGTCAGCGTTGCAGTACCAGTTCAAGACATCGTGCCATCCTCTTCATCGACAGCGGCAGAAGACAAGGCGGCGAGACGGCGCGCTGCCGACGCCGAACGCAAGCGTCTGAAGCGCGCTGCCGACGCCGAACTTCGTGCACGAGAAGCCGCGGCCATACGTCAACGTCGGGCCGCGGATCCTTCGCTCGGGCAACGAGTATATTCGTACCGCGCGTAGAGCGAGAGGAGGTAGCACCTGCTGCTGCAACGCCTCTTTCAGCGCCGGAGCACGCGCATGCGCGCCCGCACCTGTTGTTGAGAGCGAGGAGGAGCGGGGGAGGGGCACATGTGCTGGCTGGCTGCGGACGCCGAGTTACGGACGCATAACATCGTGAGTTAAAGAAATGCTCTGCATTTAAAACGAACACAGTTGCATAGCACGCGAACAGCGCACGCAGCTGCAAAAAACACAATTTTTTACAAGGCTGTTACAAATTTGTTACTAGAGGTGTCGTTACAAAGAATAAAAAGATGGAAGTGCTTATGAGACTGAAGACATTAGAAACTGATCCCCAGCACTTTAAGAGCGCGCAATATGATACGGATTGCTCATTCCGTAACAGCAGCCCCCTTTCCTGCTCATGTATATGTATACAAAAAGCACTCGAATAGACGCAAATGTTTCGCCAGTCGACATCATCTTTCCTCCTTTCCTCAGCGCGTGCCGCATATCGCTGCACCCAGACATTTTGAGCAAACGCAAGCGCGAATATCTCCCTGGCATGCCAACCAAACTTTGGCACTGTTTGCACAGCCGAGCGGACGCCACTGTCGCGAATGCTCACGCATGGCGAGATCGGGCACTCAAGCAAGGCAGTGTCGCTTTGCCTTCCTTCGCTCGGCGTCCGAGCGCTTTTACGTCTTCCAGCCACATTGGCTACACATGTATAGCAATTTCTCCCCGCTTAGTTCTGTTTGATTTTCATCTCTTATTCGCGAACTGCGAAGAAACTCACATTGTATAGCTTGTCTGCGTTCTCCCAAAAGAAGAATGAAGGATGCACCGCGAGTAAGCATTGACCAAGCAGAACAAATACATACATGGACGTAAAATCGGGAAAACACTGCAGTTTGGAAACCATACCGAAAGATACGAGTGTTTGCGCAGAGATTCAAGCTTGAGACGTCGGGAAAAGTAAGTCAACCCCGAGAAAGAAATGTGAACGGGAACCGCGCCATTGGGAAAAGAAAGACTTGGAGCCCGTCCAATTGTCTGTTCCGCAACGGTGAATTTGACCGAGAGGCGAAGTCGTTCGCCTCAACGTGCGGGTTTCTCGGTGTGTCGCGACACTCGGCCGTTTTTTTTGCTCGTGGAAGGCTGGAGAAAAGGCCGCGCTGTCATTTGTGGTCGTGCGCGCGCAAGCGTTATAAGCCTGTGCGCGCACAAGAGTCGGCATACGCTTCTTTTGCTGCTCCCCAGCCAGAGCGGGATCTCTCTACACTCGCCCAGCCGTTTTATCGAACGGAACGGCGCGCAGCGCTAACCACGCAGCATTCCAAGCCACAGCCGATATGTGCTACGTATTTTAGTCGCCGGTATTCGCCCCGCGTTTTCGGAAAAGGGACTAGAAACACACGCCACCGGCTCGCGCACCCGCACGCCTGGCCGGTTCATTTGGGCACGAAGCTCATTAGGAATTATGAGATAAGGGTAGCTGCAAATGATTCGGCGCCTTTCAGTTCTCGGCTTGGGGTGTCATATTGATGGGACCGTTTGAGATACCGCTTTTCCAGCCGTTGCTCCTGCAAACATGCGTCTCCGCAGTGCTCGCTTGTGGGCAGAGATAACGCAACGCATCTAGCATGTGTCCGGACTGCCTCTTCCGTCTTTTAGTTGTTTCGGACGTCTCTGGTAGTACTTCACCTCGGTAACAAATATTCGATGTGTACTAGTTGATACTTGGCGCTGCAATATGCTAAGCATAACTGCGAGATGGTGAGCTATGGAGTCCATACGCTTCGTACTATACGAAATAAAAAACAAATATAGGAGACAATTCAGCCTGCTTACGGGCATCAAGTACGAAAGCCTTTTTACTTCTCCTGGCGTGCTATGGAGCAACGAGGGCAGCGCTTCGTTTAGTGTTTTAAATCTCCTCTGTCCGCACCTTCGAAACACGCGCTATAAGCCACGACTGGGGACTCTCAGGTGGAGTCAAAATGGACCTCTAGTTTGTGCTTCTGCTTGAAAGCTCTATACTATATAAAAGCCCACAACCGAATTTGGACCTCGCGTCTGCAGCAGGCCCAGGGTGCCTTTGTGGCTGCGCTGAAGTAAAAGAAAACGATTATTCGAAGCCAGCAAGCTACCATGTGAAGTGTTCGAAACTGGGCATTTAAAAATGTCTATTGCAGTCACTCATTCGACGTAGTGTCCGGCGCAAACTGAAAAGGGAATTCCTATGAACCAGCGCTTATTTTCACGTCAGCCAGGTTCCGCTTAGCCCTTACGTATCATTCTCACTTTTGCTTGACATAAAGCTTGATTAACCAGAAAGGAACACCTGGACGAAATTTACATATGCAGACGTTTTTCACAAAGGTCCATTAAGCTTTCTGTCCACAATGTAATAAGTCAACTGGGAGGAGCGGGAGGAGGAAGAAAAATGGCAGCATTTACACTCCGTGGATGATGGCGAGGGTGCGGAGTACGGGGACTCGAAATGGCATCCAAGTTGCGCCCCGTGTGTCATCCGATTTCCGCCCCGACCGTCATTTGATTTGAGCCGTGAGTTGCACCTTGATTATTCCCTAAATGAAACATCAACTCACGGCTCAAATCGAATTTCGCTTGGTTTTCGCTTGATGGTGGTGTGCACACGGATGGACGCGGACGGACATTGGGAGGTCCTAAGGTGCTCCGCACCGTTACAGGCGAAGGAGCAAGCCGTTTGACTCTCGGGTACTAACTCGCGGTCGTAGCCCAATGGGTAAGACTACTGACACTAACCCTGTCTGGTCTACCAGACACAGGCTGGAATGCTGCGGGTGCCTGTGTGATTTTTTGCGATTGTAAATGCTATGCGCGCGGACGCGGATGGACATTGTGCCGTCCTAAGGTACTCCGCACCTTAAAACTTTCTTTATCCCATCCCTTGTGGCTGCCGTCACTCCGGACCAGTGAGGGGTCTCCTCATTCCAGGACTCCCTGGCTGTAGCCGGCCTTCCATGCCCTATTCACCAGCCCAAGCGGGCAGCAGGGATCCGAGCTGGTCAGTGTCCCCGCCCACTATGAAGGTGTAGGGTTGGTATTGGGAGGGAGATTTGTGGGGTTCGGGCATGCCCACACTATGTGATATAATGCTCCTGATACGGGGCAGAGGATGCACTGAGGTGAGAATGGGGAGGAGAATACCTTATGCCAGAGCGTGTTGTCATAAAAGGAGTTAGTTTGGAGCTGACGAAGTATAACTCCTTCCTTTTTGATGAGTTGCTTATGTGGGGGAGGAAACTATTGGCGGGCTAGTCGGTAGTGAGAGAGTATGCCGTTGTGTGCCATTAGGGGTTGGGGCTTGTAGTGGGTGGGGATGGTTGGCATACGGTTGTGGGTGTCGACAATGGCCCGGTGTACTGCTTTTCGAAGCGTGTTATCTGCCGCGTCATTGCCGACTACGCCTGCATGACTCGATGCTTAGATAACGCAGAAAACAGGCTGTTGAGCCCTATTTTTGAGAATATGGAGGGCTGCTGGGGAGAGAGGGCCTCGCAGGAAGTTGCGGCAAGCTTCTTGAGGATCCGTCAGTATGATGAGGTAGTCGCTGTGTGTTGTGGTGGCTGCCATCGCTATTGCTGCTTTCTAGGCTATAGCGGTGCCCGTGGTGAGTACAGTGGCTGTGGCTATGGTCTGAAGTTTATTACGCACTAGTGATATCGCACAAGCGTTTTTGGTTCCTTAGGGAAAGGCATCTGTGTATAGTAGATCCTTCTGGTGCTATTTTGCCCCTGAAGATAGTTGGCGCGGGCCCTTCGTCATCCAATGTGATAGGTAGGGTGCGTATTGCGAGGAATTGGGGTGGCGCGGATGTGTTTCCTTATAGACAGTGGAATAAGTAATCTGCATCTGGACACCGGATGCAATGGATATCAAAGGCGCACAAGGGTCGCGCGTCCAGCATTAGTGAGTTGGAGCGGTTGGAGCTGCGAAGTGCGTTGTGCCTCACGGAGCTCTTGCCAGGGGCTGTGTAAACCCAGTTGTAACAGCTTGGCGTTCGATGTGCATGTAGGAAGTCCGCGGGCCGTCTTGTTTAGCTTTATTTAGCCTTCGCCTTTATTTAGCTTTCGCCGTTTGGCTGGCTTGAGGGACACGTAAAGCGTGCGTAACGCGACTTATGAGCAAGGCTTTAATGGGACGGATGACGTCTGGTTCCTTCAGTCCGGTCCGTGGTGGTGGATACGTACGGTGAATTAGTTTCGTAAGCTGAGTCATGGTGCGTTGAAGTTGTAGGACTGTATGGGAGCCTGATCCGTACTGTGGAATGGTGAGTCCGAGTATGCGAAGTGGGTAACATTTGGATGAGGAAAGTTTTCAATATGCGTTTCAGGGTCTGGTACTAGAGATATTCGTCTGTCCTTTGTGCGTAGTTGTAGAGTAGGGACTGTCGATTTTTCAGGTGCGCATGTAAGGCCACGTTCCTCTAAGTATTGGCATGTGCGATCAACAGCTGTTTGAGGGGCTTCTTGCTGGCCTCCGATGAATCCTGTGGTTGTCCATAAAGTCAAGTCATCTGCGTACAAAGCACGCTTCAGGTCGGGAATGGTGGAAAGTTGCGTTGATAGATCTTTGATAGCGATGTTGAAAAGGAGTTGGGAAATGACATATCCTTATGGGGTACCACGTGGTGTAACGGTAAGCTTAGGTGAGCGTAGGTGTCCACGTCCACTATCAGCGTGTGTTCTGTTAGAAACGCTTTAACGTGGTTGTAGGTGTTCGTACGGGGGATGAAGGGGGAGTGTGTAAGATGGCGTCGTCTTCCCTTAGTTGAAGTAGAATGTCTTGAGTGGAAAGGTGTGGTCTAAAGCCATACATGGTATTTCTTCTTGGTGTTATCTTCTATATAGTTAGTCAATCGAGTGTGAACCAAATGATCCATGAGCTCACCGACGCACGAGGTAAGAGAAAGATGAGGCATGTTTGAAAGGGAGACGGATTTTTGAGGTTGTGGAATAAATCAACAAGGACAGCAAAATAAATCCTCGAGTTGGATTCAGGCCGTATGATTTGGATGCACATTTTTGGGCTCATTGTATAAGTTCCACAAGATACTCGTCGGGAAGTTTTCGTAGCGCATGCAGCCATGTATCATCTACACGTGCCTGGATACGCGCTCAAACTTGTTTCGTACTGTGCCGAATTTTAATGTGTAACCAGCATTTGGCTGCGTCAAGCTTCATATAGAAGGTGTTTTTTGACTCGAAATAATAAAAGAGGAGCCTAAAGACGGACCTAGGACAAATTTTGAGCCAGTGGTCTAGAGCTATAATCCTAGAATAATACCAGGAAGAGTCCCAGCTGTTGTTCCCTGCTCTTTTGTTCTGCTTCCGGGTGCTTCATTGAGAGGGACGCATTCAAGAAACATCCCTCGCATATAATGGAGGGAGAGAAAAATAAGAAACTACAGAAACCTATTTCCGCACTGTTGGTGAAGCGACAAATGGTCGCTCTTGGGGGGTCCTAAAAGACCGGGGCCTCCCTGACAAAGAAGCACTGCGCGGTAACTCTGTACATTTCGTGCATTGCGTGAGGTGTCTGGGGGTACTTGAGAGAGATCAAAAAGCAAGCCATAAACATCGCGTAAACAGCACAAATACACAAGGATTGACGGATGAAAGGAACAAACAAGCGTTCATGTGTGCTGCTCTCGTGCGTTTTTTTTTTTTTCGTTGTCCTTGTGTGCTAGCGCTGTTTTACAAAATTCCCAGTCTCCAACTCGCCCAAATCACTACAATACTCAAGCCATAAACGCTGCGACGAGGCGCTTGTGGAACAAGAAGCAAGTTAACCTGAGTGAGTGAGAGACTGAGTGAATGGGTGACTAAGTGGGTGAGTGAGTGTGTTGGTGGTGAGTCAGTGATCAGGTGAGTGAGTGGGCTGGTTGGTGGGTGGATGAGTGGGTGAGTGAGTGATTACGCGGGTGTGTGGGTGAGTGAGTGAGTGGGTGAATGAGTAAGTAAGTGGGTTAAGGAGTGAGTGGGCGCGTGAGTGAGTGGATGGGTAAGTGGCTGAGTGGACGTGCGAGTGTCTGAGTGAGGTTTTGATTCAGTGAGTGGATGTGAGCGTGTGCGAGGGTGATTGGGTGAGTGGGTAGATGCGTGAAGGAGGGAGTGAGGAAGTGGGCGTGTGACTGCGTGGGCGGGCGGGTGGGTGAGTGGGTAAGTGAGCGGGTGATTGATTGAATGAGTGAGTGGGTGGTTGAGGAGTGAGTAGATGGGTGGGTGGGTAAGTGAGCGAGTGTGTTAGCCGGTGGGCGGTCTGGTTTGAGGGCGAGTGGGTGAGTATGAGTGGGTTGGTGGGTGAGTGAGTGAGTGAGTGAGTGAGTGAGTGAGTGAGTGAGTGAGTGAGTGAGTGAGTGAGTAAATGCGTGAGTGGTTTGGTGGGTGAGTAAGTGATTTAGTGGGTGAGTGATTGGCTGGGTGGGCGGGGTGGTGGGTAAGTTAGTGAGTGGGGAGGGAGAGCGTGGATGAGTGAGTGATTTGGTGGGCGGGTGGGTGAGTGAGTTGGTGGGTGGTGTTCGTGGGTGTGTGAGTCAGTGGGTAAGTGAGTGAGGGGGTGGGTGGGTAGGTGGGTGAGTGACTTAGTTGGGTGAGTGAGTGATTGAGGGGGTGGGTTGGTAGGTGGGTGAGGTGGGTTTTGTGAGTGCGTGGGTGGTTGGGTGAGTGAGTGGGAGCGGTGGGCGCGCGGTGAGTGCGTGAGTGAGTGGGTGGACGAGTGGGAGAGTGAGTGTGTGGGTGTGAGGATGGTTGAGTGAGTGAGTCATAGGTGGCTGGGGGAGTCGGTGAGTGAGTGAGTGAGTGAGTAATTGAGCGGGTGCGTGGGTGAGTGAGTGAGGGAGGGGAAGAGAGAGAGGGAAAGAGTCTCTGTGTATGGCTGAACAATGTTTAGCCTTCTTATATGCTGTAGACCGAGAAGTAAGCTTCAAGCTCTATTATGTTGGAGAAAATGCGGCTTAAGCACGTCGCCCACTCGCCACTATAGAATTAGAAGCAAGGTGCATTGCGTGAAAGTGACCAGAGAAGGAAAATTCCATGCAAAAATTAGGGCATTTATTACTCTGCTGTCAGCTGGAGTACGCAGGAAACGGTCAGGGAAGGCAGATCTTATTCCCATGCGGTGACTTGGAGTTCGACCGGGGTAAGGAAAATTTAGAAAAAAAAATCGAAGTCAATGGGAAGCTTGTCACCTAGTAATTATGTTTGCAAGATCGTGTCAAACGTATTGCTCCTTCTATGTTTTTAATTGTTATATTTTTAAAACACGGCTTGTCCGGTAGTCCCACCTACCTAGGCCCCTCCCGCACCATCTTCATTGCAACCGCAAACCACCATAGCAGAAAATTCTTTGTGTGGTCATTGGCATAATCTATATCTTCCATCGATGATCCGGTGTAACTCATGCCCCTACCGGACCTGCACCAAAGAGTGCCAAAAGGAAAGGCGTAACTTTTCTGAACTAATAGCCTTCCTTAACATGTAATGGGGTGGTCGGTTAACGTAAACGTTAAAGCGCCGCCTGCAGCTGATCTCGTAAGAACTAACGCCGCACTGTAATGCAGCGCCTATTCGCAAGTCAATTTGCCAATGACCCTGGCCGCCAAACACAGCGGAGGCCACGAAAGAGACAAAGCCGAACCGTCCGTCCGCAAATACATTTCCGTTCAGTAATGACCGTCAGAGAAACAATACACTAGTGACTATACAGCAGCTGTTTTCACCTCATGCTTCTTCTGTCAGGTTATCTATCCTATGAAATAAACATGGCGTATTTCGGATGCCTTCTGTTTCCTGGGGAGGGGGCAAGTGGCTGGCGGCATTTCGTTGGTTTCCTCGGCATCGCAATGCCATATTTCAGTCGGTGGGCCGTGTGTTCGCTACGCTTTCCCCTCCCACCCTCACCGTCCTTTCTTCTCCATCGTCGTTCTTACTTTTTCTGCTTCCTGGGCTGTAGGACCCGCCGGAACAATGAGAGAAGGGGTCGGGAACCGCACTCAGCTCAGTACGGGAGTCCAGGCACGTTAGTTTCGTCGCGCACAAGTCGGCAAGGCCAACCCAGCGTGGACTCACGACGTCGATGACAACATCGTCGCCGGCCTCTTTTTCCTTCCGCAGTTTACGTTCAAGCAGGGATTAAACGCGCTGGTGAGGAAGATGTACACGTTAAACGAAAAAGATACAATGTTTCAGAAAGAAAGGAAAATAATTGATGAAAGCGTGGAATGAGGTCGAGCAAGTTGGTAGCCCTCTCTGTTAGGTACAGAATGCGCACAGCTGAGGTTCTTGCGTCGTCAAGCTTGTGGGCCAGCCAAACGACAGGTAGGAAAAAATAAAAAAAATCACCACGCGCCGAAAATTCCAGCCGGACAACAAAAGGACGAATGAAATTTTGGGGGAAAAGAGGCACTGCGCTCCATTATTTCGTTGTTGGCACGGCGGAGTATGTGCGAGAGAGCGATTTAGGCCTTCGAAATGGACGGTAGTTGAAGAAGTTTGATGTGAATCTAGCAACGTTCTTTTTTCTTTGTCTATATATTACAGTTGAAGTGTATGGGAATCGCGGACGTCCTAAAAGGATACAAATAATGCGGAGAAGATGCCGCCGAAAGTTTGCTGACATTTTATTTCCCGCAGAAGGCGTTTACAAGCCCGGTTCCTTGTAGCTTCGTGCCGAACAAGTGTTTGTGTGGGAATGGAGTTCCCCACGATTTTGAAAGTTCGTCATCCACTGACGACGTTAACAGTATGATATTGTGGCGTAGCAAGAATGAACGTCAAAGAGTCCGGGTCAGTTAACAGGTTGAAAATAATGTAATAAGGCAAATTTGTGCCTCCAGCAACTCGGTCAAGCAGTCCCTTGCTTCCGCGCACCACGTGCAAGACTCGCGTTCTATAGCTGGCCCAGCTCTCTGCACGGGCTGTCGCGCGCAATAGCTCGTTGTTGTTGTAAACTTTATTAGAAGCCAGGCGGGGAGGGGAGGGGGAGGAAGGGAATGGGGAGGAAGGAAATGGCGAGGGCGGAGCACAGTCGTTATGACGCCGTCTTAAATGTTTCTCTTCAGAAGTCGTGCAAGAGACACTGCCCTCATCGTCGTCGTCGTTTTTAAACCTCTTGTATAGAGCAGGGGAATACGCGGCAATATATACAATAACGCACGTGCATGCGTACGTGTGTTCGTGTGCGTTTGTGTTTGTGTGTCCTGTTTAAATATCAGAAGTTGAATTAAGTTATTTCGTACACGCCTTTGCTATGGCGGGTATCTGGCGGGCATAGCATAGCGGGCTATGGCGGGCATAGCATATATATCATAGCATAACATAGCATAATATAACATAACATAACATAACATAACATAATAAAGCATAGCATAGCATAGCATAACATAACATAACATAACATAACGCAACATAACAACATAATATAACAAAGCATAACATTGCATAACATAACATAACATAGCATAAACAGGTAAAACCCGGAATGAAAGCGGTGGCAACATCAGAGGTCTACTGAAATACGACCAGAAGGGATGCCCAGGTGAAGAATAGGGAGAATGTCCTGCATTGACAGCAATTTGTCGGGAATCGGTCTGCGGGGTCATCTACGTATTCATAAAGTGTGATGTCGAATAGTCGCGCGTACACGCCATGGCAAATCTCACAGAGTCATGGCGGATATAAAACGCCCATCCTCGAAAATGGTGTGGCCTCTAGAAACGACTCCACACCGGCCCTCTCCCGCTTCCATCATCTGCACGTTTTGGCTCAGTAAGCAATTACTACCCTATCTCCTGTTTAAACCAGCTTCAAAAAATCATTTCGTTTTGTTCTGTTTTTTATCTTTGTCATGTACATTTTATTCAAACAAAGGCAACGTTAGTAGCACCGCTATTTTGTCGCACTTTTTAATTTGTAACCAATCATAGGCCTGTTCCCCTCCAAACCTGTCCGCCCGTCTGTTAGAAACGCGTGAAGCGCTGTGCTTCATAAGTACGCATTCTGTGTAGTCTTTGTGGAAAGGCCTTATAGCCTTCATATTTTTATTAAAACCTGCATATTGCCACGAACCATATTTTGGGTTTGTTTGTTTATGTTTTGGTTTTGCCGAACGGCTACGCCGGGATATCTTATGTGTGATCTGTGGGCCAAGTGAAGCGCATGTTCCCTTCTTTATGACGCCCGTGTTACCTCTTTTGATTTAGAAAGGGTTTCGAACTAACGTCCCCAGCCTAGAATAATCTTTGATCTACAGTGTTCTGGATGCAATTCGACTGTTCGAGAAACCCTCGCGTTGATAGATAAATATCCGCAGAGTAGACGCCGTGGCATTCGACTCGCTGACGCTTGCTCGCGCACGTCACTTTGTTGACTGCTGCTTCGCCGCCTGTGTATTGCTTGAGTTGTTAGGGGAGCACAAATTCTCTCCAGTAAACGTGTTTTCCTTGAAGACAACTGTGTCGTCTTTGGCTTCGTGACAATATGTTGCCCCTGTAGAACTCTCGTCCTAGCAATGCATTGTGTATAGGGAAGCTGATGTTATGGAGGCACTGTGTAGAGTCAGGCCCAACGTTGGTCTCGGTAAAGTTGGCGGCTTTCCAATATGAGCTGACGTGCTGCAGTGAAGTCTTACTGGAACAATTGGCCGCGTCAGAGAGTGATAAGAACTTCTCCAAGAACTCAAGCAAGCCACTTAAGCAAATCATGCGAACTTGCCGAAGGCTTTATTTAATAGGGTAATACAAGAAGACATCAGACGTTTCGCCACCTGTACTGGTCGATGAGTCAGAAAATAGTGGGATTGTCTGACAGTGCGAAAGCCTTCTGTACAGAGGCTTACTTCCCAAATCCACCTCTACATATGTTTGACTTGGAAACCCTAGGGCGTACGGCCATTCATTCAAGGATATTGTTAATATTATTTTGGCCTATAATTAAATGCCTAATGTGGCCCATGGGCACCACGGAGCACTTCGCTTCATGCATTAAAGACAGACAGACTGGCAGATTTTCGGACGGAGGGGAGTCACCTGAGTATGGCTACGCATCAAATGCTCAGGATCCCTCTCAGTGCGACGAATGCAGTTATAACTATCTCCAGCCACCAGAACTACACAAAGAGAAAACCAGGCACGTTAGTTGCGTCAAAGTGTATGCGCCTGGGCAATATATGCTTACACATTATGCGACTGTTTCCACTTTAGAGATTCTAGAAGTTTTATTTGCGTTTTTTGATCGATCACTCTGAACTCTTAAGAAAAAAATGAACAGAAATGGCAAATGAAAAAAAGAAAAAACAAGGGGGAGGAAGTAGAGGATGTAGAAGGCGAGCAAGTAGAGGAGGAAGGAAAAGTAAAAGTTTAAACAGAGAGGAAGGAGGCGGAACGAAAGAAATAAAGACAGAAAGAAAGAAAGAAAGAAAGAAAGAAAGAAAGAAAGAAAGAAAGAAAGAAAGAAAGGAAGAAACACAGAAAGAATAAAGGGAAAGAAAAAAATGAAAAAATGAAGATTGAAAAAATACCGGGGACATTAGCAAACAATTAGACTTTTTTTTTCAGCTTGGCACATAGCTGTGGCGTCAAAAATTGAGCAAATGCAATACAGATACAAAATTATTTTAGAAGAGGAACAAAACAAACTATTCGTCCTATTTTAAGTCAATAAAAAGCAATAAAAAAAGAAGGGCACAGTCAGCCACTTAAATGTTTCATTAATTTAGAGTCCAGTAAGTGATATCACCAAAGTAGAGATTCCTGTATAGTTTTTTGTTACTTTTTTGTATTCTTTCTTTAAATAAGTAAGAGAACACAACAAAATATACAGAATATAACGATAAAAGTGCTCGAAAATAGAAGCAAGTGAAAGCATGCTCCAAAGAGTAGACGTGTAAAAACGTGTAATAATATATATATACCTATATATATATATATATAGTAAGGAAAATGAGGGGCTCGTTCAGGAAAATACAGAAAGATAGGGCAGCAGTCTACAACGCCAAAGGAGGCATAGGGGTGTGGTTAGGGTCTTTTCTTTTTCACTACGGTTAATGAAGTAAACATTTTTTTTAATATACAGAAGAAAGAAAGAAGGAAAAACACGCGCCCAGAGTGGGGACCGAACCCACGCCTTTCGATTACATGTCGAATGCCTTACCAATTCGGCTATCTGGGCGACTGTGTTCTCCTTCACTTTCTGGGCTATTTATATTTACTACAAGTGTATATGACGCTTGAGGGTGGTAGCCAGCGCCACTCTGACTACACGGGGAGAAGGGGACCTTCTTTTCAACCCCCGGGGCGTGACTCGAGCGTCTACAGCCTGTCATGAGCGGGTAACTGGCGGGAAGCCCTCTTATGCTACCTAGGCATCAAGGCTGCCAGAACCGAGACCCTCGCTAGGCTTTCGCAGAATAATATAGTAAGGAAAATGAGGGGCTCGTTCAGGAAAATACAGAAAGATAGGGCAGCAGTCTACAACGCCAAAGGAGGCATAGGGGTGTGGTTAGGGTCTTTTCTTTTTCACTACGGTTAATGAAGTAAACATTTTTTTTAATATACAGAAGAAAGAAAGAAGGAAAAACACGCGCCGAGAGTGGGGACCGAACCCACGCCTTTCGATTACATGTCGAATGCCTTACCAATTCGGCTATCTGGGCGACTGTGTTCTCCTTCACTTTCTGGGCTATTTATATTTACTACAAGTGTATCTGACGCTTGAAAAGAAGGTCCCCTTCTCCCCGTGTAGTCAGAGTGGCGCTGGCTACCACCCTCAAGCGTCAGATACACTTGTAGTAAATATATAAATAGCCCAGAAAGTGAAGGAGAACACAGTCGCCCAGATAGCCGAATTGGTAAGACATTCGACATGTAATCGAAAGGCGTGGGTTCGGTCCCAACTCTGGGCGCGTGTTTTTCTTTCTTTCTTTCTTTCTTCTGTATATTAAAAAAAATGTTTACTTCATTACCCGAAGTGAAAAAGAAAAGACCCTAACCACACCCCTATGCCTCCTTTGGCGTTGTAGACTGCTGCCCTATCTTTCTGTATTTTCCTGAACGAGCCCCTCATTTTCCTTACTATATTATTCTGCGAAAGCCTAGCGAGGGCCTCGGTTCTGGCAGCCTTGATGCCTAGGTAGCATAAGAGGGCTTCCCGCCAGTTACCCGCTCATGACAGGCTGTAGACGCTCGAGTCACGCCCCGGGGGTTGAAAAGAAGGTCCCCTTCTCCCCGTGTAGTCAGAGTGGCGCTGGCTACCACCCTCAAGCGTCAGATACACTTGTAGTAAATATAAATAGCCCAGAAAGTGAAGGAGAACACAGTCGCCCAGATAGCCGAATTGGTAAGGCATTCGACATGTAATCGAAAGGCGTGGTTTCGGTCCCCACTCTGGGCGCGTGTTTTTCTTTCTTTCTTTCTTCTGTATATTAAAAAAAATGTTTACTTCATTAACCGTAGTGAAAAAGAACAGACCCTAACCACACCCCTATGCCTCCTTTGGCGTTGTAGACTGCTGCCCTATCTTTCTGTATTTTCCTGAACGAGCCCCTCATTTTCCTTACTATATTATTCTGCGAAAGCCTAGCGAGGGTCTCGGTTCTGGCAGCCTTGATGCCTAGGTAGCATAAGAGGGCTTCCCGCCAGTTACCCGCTCATGACAGGCTGTAGACGCTCGAGTCACGCCCCGGGGGTTGAAAAGAAGGTCCCCTTCTCCCCGTGTAGTCAGAGTGGCGCTGGCTATCACCCTCAAGCGTCAGATACACTTGTAGTAAATATAAATAGCCCAGAAAGTGAAGGAGAACGCAGTCGCCCAGATAGCCGAATTGGTAAGGCATTCGACATGTAATCGAAAGGCGTGGGTTCGGTCCCCACTCTGGGCGCGTGTTTTTCTTTCTTTCTTTCTTCTGTATATTAAAAAAATGTTTACTTCATTAACCGTAGTGAAAAAGAAAAGACCCTAACCACACCCCTATGCCTCCTTTGGCGTTGTAGACTGCTGCCCTATCTTTCTGTATTTTCCTGAACGAGCCCCTCATTTTCCTTACTATATTATTCTGCGAAAGCCTAGCGAGGGTCTCGGTTCTGGCAGCCTTGATGCCAAGGTAGCATAAGAGGGCTTCCCGCCAGTTACCCGCTCATGACAGGCTGTAGACGCTCGAGTCACGCCCCGGGGGTTGAAAAGAAGGTCCCCTTCTCCCCGTGTAGTCAGAGTGGCGCTGGCTACCACCCTCAAGCGTCAGATACACTTGTAGTAAATATAAATAGCCCAGAAAGTGAAGGAGAACACAGTCGCCCAGATAGCCGAATTGGTAAGGAATTCGACATGTAATCGAAAGGCGTGGGTTCGGTCTCCACTCTGGGCGCGTGTTTTTCTTTCTTTCTTTCTTCTGTATATTAAAAAAAATGTTTACTTCATTAACCGTAGTGAAAAAGAAAAGACCCTAACCACACCCCTATGCCTCCTTTGGCGTTGTAGACTGCTGCCCTATCTTTCTATATAGTATATATATATATAGATATATATAGAAGGGTAGAGCATCGAAAAGAGTACACGGTAAACGGTCTATAACAGCCGCCCGCACATGCACACGCACACACACGCACACACGCGCGCGCACGCGCTCGCACACACCCCCGCACACGTACACACACACACGCAAACGCAAACGCAAATGCACACGCACACACACACACACACACACACACACACACACACACACACACACACACACACACACACACACACACACACACACACACACACAACCAACCGAAGAAACAAAAATTACGAACAAGACAACACACGAAAAGGCAGAACGAGTAACATTCTCTCCTGTTCTAGGGTATATTGTCTAGCTCAGGTATTTTGTTCAATTTATAGCTTCTATCTCGGACTTCTAAAGGACTGAGGGAATAAAAAGCAAAGGAAGACAGTTGAAAATTCTTCTGCAACCGCTGCGATTCAATAAATCAGGGCATCGCCAGATGTTCGCCCTTTAATTAAGCAGGAAAATACACACTGAACTAGCTGAAAAAGAAAACACGGCATGCACAGGCACTTGAGAATGCAAACCAGTGAAAACGCAACCTACTACAAGGTACCTCTAGTCTTGGCAACGAGCGAGAGCGGCATCTACCGAGGAGTAATGACTATGCGGGCACGTTTGATCGGGCCGCCGCCCATTTGTTCCTCCTACTGTTGTAACTTTGTCACTGCGCCGTCAGCCGAAGAAGCAACAAGGAAAGAACAAGAAAGCAAACGAACAAAGAAAAATGGCGAGGCGAGAAGCTCGCGTAATTCGCAGTTCTATTTGCAGCGACGGGGCGCCCTCCCAAGAAGCTTCTCGTTCTTTGGCAGCGTCCTTCATTATCATTTTACCCTCCTGGCCTGACTGGGATTTTTTTCTGTTATTTATCACATTGCCTTCAAGCGTTCTTTGAAGCAATTTTTTTTAATTTCTACTGGCACATTCTTGATAATACCGGAGTCCGTTTTTAGTTTTTATAAGAATGTTTCTCTGTGTTAAATATTTCTTTAATTATATCACCTCTCTATCAAACCCGCTGCACAGCTTCCGTGTTCGGCGCTTTCAGTAGCTACCCACTCATTAAACGGGACCAGCAACCTTACTCCGTGCAGCTTCTTTTTCCCTAAATTTCGAAATGCGGATACTGGTAGCAGGTAGAGCGGTGGTGGTGCCTGCGTTGTGAAGATGACGTATTTCTTTGTTATGTGGTGCCTATCATTACGAGGGCATTCCAACGGGGCGAGAATTGAAGAATGTACCACACGCAACCACGTAGGAGGCGCGCAGAGGAGGAGGAGGCCTTCTCGAAGTCTTATCGGGCCAGCTGTGGGTTGCGTTGTGTGTTTGCGTGTATGTTAATCACCATCACGCAGCCCTATGCTCCTCGCACAACACTTAAGTTAGTGTGCTGCCCCGACGAATCAACCTCATGTGCAGCGTTTATACTATGTATACGTCGAAAGAGCATGACGTGAATCCATACGTCACTACCCTGGCATGGGCACCGCGAATAGTGCGTTCGTAGCCATGGAGATTCATGTCCGCGGCGTGCGGAGGTTTGGTTTTTACAAATATATGCCTTCAGCTTGGTTTGGTTCTCATGCAATAGTTGGTTTCACCCAGTTGGTTTCACTCTTTACCATGGTCTTGCGGTGATACAACGTCCGGATCGGCCAGACGAGCCATCCAATACTCATAGAGAGACAGGAGATGGGGTGTAGTCTAGAGTTTATTGCCACCCCCATATCTGGTGGTACTACCATATTTGGTGGTCTCTTTCCCCTTTTTGTCGTGTGATAGAAATAGGGAGGGATGCTGAGCGGTGCAGATAGCATGGAGGAGTGTGCTAGGGGGCACATGAATTTGTCTGTCGTCGCTATAGTGTGGTGGCTTTTCTTTTGCTTAACAGAGGATCAGGTGGAGGGAACTTTCTTCGGTCATGTCTATAGTGTGCCAGGAAATCTGGGTGTCGGACAAGTGTTTCCGTTTTGACGGCGTCAGAGAGCGTTGTCTGTTTTTTTCCGGTAATGGCCCGGTCTATGTGCGCGCGGGCAGGGGGATGGTAATGACAATGAGTCAGTCGACGACGTCGTTATGAAATCGTCCTGCTGGTGGTGTGAAGTCGTGAAAGCCCGTAGTCTACTTACGAAGAAAGGAGTGAACCAAATGCGCTAGCTTACTTCAGCGTTAGGCATTCAGCGTCAGGAAAAAGAAGCGTATATTTTTCACAATGCTTCTCACTTGCGTGTTGCAGCGCTTCTTCATCGAATAACGCTAACACGTTTTTTTTTTTTTTTTTTTTTTATGGAGTATGCTCCGATAGCTCGGCACAGTGCGTTGTTTCAACTGCAGTCAGGAGGAACCTTGCCGACGGTAAGCTATGAAAGAATCGGTGAACTCTCCCCGTGTACATGGAAAGGGGAGGAACGAGAGGGTGTGTGGTAGAAGGCGAGGGGAATTCAGTTCGTCAACATGAATCTGTACCACAACCGCACTCGCAGTGTTCGCGCAGACCCCACCACTTCACTTACCTTCCTCCTAATGAAATCACCGTTAACAAAGCTGGTTTGCCCTCATTATAAACCTTCTTGCAGTGAAGTGACATTTACAGGTGTTTTAATGCCTACATTGGCACACGGCACGCTGGCGGGAAACTTGAAGGACTACGGCATTATGAGCTGTTACAAAAGTTTCACGATTTACGTCACCCATGCCAGGACGCTGCCAAGCTAACAACCTTAGACACCCAGCATCGCTACTTCTCCGATTACTCAAATGGGGTCGCTTGAGTACAGGGATCAGAGGCTTCCAGAGACTTATCCCTGGTATCAACTTCAACTACAGCACAGCGAACGAATGCATATCTCTCAACAACACTCTAAATCTAATACAGGCATTCTACAGGCACGAAATCTCCCAGTCTCTCGCAATCATGTCTTTCCCACGATTTGGATTCTATACAAACTAGTGCCATTCGTTTTATAACATCAAAGTACTCGCACGCGGTCAGTGCGACGTCACTCAAACAGTCCATCAACCTCCCCACCCTCGCTACATGCCGTATTATGGCCCATGTTTGTCTTTTGCACACCTTTTACTACCCGTCGCAATCAAGAAATGCTTTATCAACGCCTCCACACAGAGCTTCTGCCCGTCTTAACCAGAGTCACACAATGTCTAGTATCAACTGCCGCGCATTATCAATGAATAGCCCTTTCTTTTCTCGCGCAATAGCAATTTGGAATCTCATTTCCCGATGACAGAGCTTCGTGAACTAACAGCAGAATACTTCGAAAAAACGTGGAATGGCTAATCTCCAGCCTTCATGTGATGCTCCTTCCTATCGATTGTGCAAACTTCTGTTTCTTACTTTTAGGTGCGGAATACCTTAGGACCGCACAATGTCCGTCCGCGTCCGTGCGCATAGCATTTACAATTGCAAAAAATCACACAGGCACCGGCAGGATTTGAGCCTGTGTCTGGTAGTCGTTGTGTCAGTCGTCTTTCCCATTGGGCTACGACCCGAGAGTCAAACGGCTTACTCCCTCGTCTGTAACGGTGCGGAGTACCTTAGGACCTCCCAATGTCCGTCCGCGTCCATCCATTCGCACATCACCATCAAGCGAAATTCAAGCGAAATTCGATTTGAGTCGTGAGTTGCAGTTTCATTGAGGGAATAATCAAGGTGCAACTCACTGCTCAAATCTAATGATGGTCGGAGCGCAAATCGGATGTCACTCGGGGAGCTACTTGGATGTCATTTTCAGTACCCGTACTCCGCACCCCCGCCATCATCCACGGAGTGGAGATGCTGCCATTTTTTTTCCCTTTTATTCTCCCAAGTTCATCATGCTTGCAATAGTCCGATATTCCTAGCTGATGTTGATTCCCATTGTGTTATTGTATGTTGTTGTTTCACTGTATGTATGTTTACACCTTGGCGGAACCCCCTGAGGTTAGAAAACCACTGAGGTTAGCATTCGGCCATTCTTCACGTTGAAGGCGCAGAAAGAAACGGCACCTTTCAGAACAATTATGGAAAGCAGGGGCACCTGGAAAAATGTAGTGCGTCCTTCCTGCAAAGGCACTTACAAAGGTTGCCTCTAGACGACCCTTTCCTGATACGGGAATCTAGTGAAGTGGTGGAATTTCTGACCGACAACACGGGCACGAAGTGGTTTTCAATTGACGTGCAGGACTTGTTTTAAAGTGTTCCCCAAGATAAGGTGTTGTTAGCAGTTGAGTATAGCATTGATACCTACGGCAATGTGAAGTTCCAAAATGAGGTCGGCATAACCTCAGCTGACTTCATGAGTCTTCTAAAGATTTAAATGCAATATTTGTACATTGCCCAGCAAGGGTCCATTTTCTCACAAAAAGATGGCGTCCCGGTTGGTTCATGCATTGCCCGGTACTCTGTGATTTGTATGTCGCTAGTGGTGATATGTTGCTGGAAAAATCACTGAAGGAGTATCATGTTTTGAAATACTTTCGCTGCGTGGATGATTTTTATTTTGCCTACCATCCAGCAGCAACATTGATAGCGTTGCGGGATATATTAAGATCGTTTTAGAGCTGCGCACCACGGCCTGGAGTTTACATTGGAAATGCCCGCAGATAACCAGTTACCGTTCTTGGATTTGAGCCTCATGAATAGGGACGGACACACGTGCTGGTGTTATTGCACCAGGTCTCAAAAAGGATTACTTCCTTATGGCTCAGCGCACTCTAAGTTAACGAAGTGTGGTATTCCGTATTCATGCCTATCGCAAGCAGTTACCAAATCATGTTATCACCGCTTTGAAGAAAGCCTTTTCAACCAAGTTTACCGGTTAAAAAGAAGTGAGTACCGCGATTCCTTGATAGTCTCGGTGTCAGGGAAAGTGTTTAACACAATTCTGAAGGGAAAGGACGACGGTAGGGAAAGAGCGAGGAATAAGAGGCGACCTGCTGTCTTGAAGTATGTTCATGGCGTCTCACACCAGTTAAAGAAAGTTGGGGGGAAACAGGGAGTCACTGTAGTTTTTTACGGCACCATTAAAACTTGGTGGGATGTGCAGGGCTGTCGAAGCAAAAACAGAAAGCAGTGCGTCCAACACAACATGTAAGGTCAGACGCACGCGCAAATTTGTCAGTTGTGTCAACAGTGTCGTCTGTAAGATCCCGGTGGATTGCGGTCGTTATTACATTGGCCAAACAGGCCTATGCATCAACGAAAGGCTAACAGAGCACAGATTTGCGTGTCAGAAGGTAACTGCCGCACGGAATTTGACCGCGCACTCCGCGAGGTGTAAATGCGAAGCCCAGTTCGATAAAATAGCAATTTTGTTAAGATCAAAATATGCACTCAGACGGGAGATCTTCGAGGCATTTGCAATGTTGTTCAGGCGCGAGGGAGAATGTGTCAGCTTCCCCTCTATCACGTTCACCAAGCGTAAAATGCAATTTTTGGAGCAAACATTGTGAATCCGCACGTGCTATGACCGCGGGATGAAGAATTACTTTCGAGAGAAATATTACGGCTATATGCATTCACCAGTATAGAAAGAGCCCATGACTTCTTTTCTTTTTTGCCTCATTTTCTGTTTGTAAAAATAGCATGTGGTCGAATGTACCAGGAATAATCCGAATGTAAATTTAGCTACATGGCTCTCGGGAGTCTCTTGTTTTGTGCCGCATGGGGACAAAGGTTTTAGCGCTCAGGAAAGCGTCTTTTTGTTTCATTAGTCGAAATATGAAATGTTTAGATTTGTTTCGCTTTCTTAAACCTGCATAAGGAAAAAGAAATAAGAACCGAAGGGAGTTTTTTTCTTTTTTATGAGAAGGCTCTGGTTTTTTACACCATGGCCACTGCTTGGATCGCGTACGTATAGCTCAGAACTGCGTTTTCCTGGGCATTGACACCGCGCCCACCGACATCTCGAACTAAAGCTTCGATCGAGAAACGCGCACAGACGCGCACACACGAACAAACACAAATAAAAGTCAAAGTTAGAAATGCATGTCCCTAGAAACGTTGTGCGGTCGAGTAAGGGTCAGTTTTGTCGAAAAAACGTCTGATTCGTATTTATATTTTCGAGAACCGTGAAGCCAAAAGCTGCCATTCCGGGTCAAAGTGTCTAGGTTTTTTTTTTTTTTGTTTTTTTGCCATGACGAAAATATGCTATTTTGTTTGCCCCGGTACCATTCTCCGATTTCCTCTGCGCGGAAATGATTTCCCGGATCAGCAACGGATCGTCAATGGTCCGTCTTCGTATACGGTGGCACACGGGCTCGGTCTCCTGTTCTTCCGACTCCTCTCGCGTGACTCAGAGAAGACGCTTTTGTTGCGGCCCTTCCCTGGCCGTTGTGGGGGCTGTCAGGGGCAGGGCTTAGTAAAGGGAAGAAAAATTCTCAGAAAAAACAAAAAAAGAGTGTGCTCTGCCGGGCATCAGCTAGGGCAACAAAAGCCCGCCGATGGTATGGCATGCGTTACGGGTGAACCAGAAGCGTGTGTACATATTTCCCGCTCTGCCCCTGCGTTCTGCGTCGAGGCGCGCGCGCACCGCTGCTCCGAATGATGAGGAGAAGCAGGCAGCGCCTCGCGTGGCGGCGCACCACGCGTCTTCTCTCCTCCGCTTGTCAGTGGCACGGCCGCTGGATGAGAGCGCACGCCTTTCATCCAGCGGCCGTGTCAGTGGCGTTGTGGCCTGTGAACGCGCCGGGACGGCCTTGCGGAGCGGTGCGTGTGTGTGCGTGCGCTCTGCGTGCGTCTTGGATGTGTGTGTGATGGCTGTCTCCACGGCGCCTGCTGCGGTTCATTTTCGGCACCGTTACAGTGAACTGGAAGCACCGTGTAACGAAGGCGAGGAACTCGGTTAGATATTCGAGGTTGAATTAGACTCTCTGACTCCCACATAGACGGTTGCAACTGTGCGTTGCTCCTTGGCCTTTCGTGTGTGACTTTTCCTTGTCCACTGGTGGGGAGCGTCTGAAATGTCTCGCAAAACTTCAATGCCCAACGAGCCGTCAATTGTAGTCGAGGGTTTGACGGCATACCGTCTGGTCAGGAAACATGCTTGAAATGGTTTACTGGTCACTGACCAAAGTCAAAATATACAAATGACGCTTCGGCAGCACTAGGTTTCTCTTGTTCACACTCCAAGAGTGTGAACAAGAGTTGGAGTGTGAAAAAGGGAGCCGTAGTGCTCCCGAAACGTCATTTGTATACTTTGACTTTGGTCAGTGACCAGTAAACCATTTCGAGCCGTCAACTGCGTGGCGGTTGCGTATGGGTCGGTTGTATCTTCTCCAGGCTCCAGGGTTCTCCCAAGTTTTTGCTGCCTTTACTCGACACCAAATGCTGAAAGTTGTTCTTAGCGCATCTCGCGCTAGTGTTGTCGTTTTTGTATATGCAGACATAAATATCGATGACATTACATTGGTTGAGGGAGAAGATATATTGCGAAATTCAGTGTCACCAGTGATTATGGAAGGTCGTGTCACGAATTTTGTTTTTTCTGGTCTTACTGTCAATCAATCAATCAAAGAGAAGTTTATTTTATATACAACCAGAGTCCTTCAAAGCATTGATGGACTCTGATACAACGAAAAAAAGGTGGTCGGAGAAAAAAGCCGAACTTTCGCAGCTTGACGTCCATGCCCTCCCGTAGGAAGCTGTTAGTATGGCAGGCTCGGCAAAGTTTGTGCCGTGCTGTTGTTGGGAGGAGTATTATGTTTGCCCGCCACGCTTCTCGTTCTGTAGTAGTCACGTGACTTCGGTGTATGCGTATGCTTTGCGGGCATCGTAGACTTGGTCTTGATGCGCCGAACAGTGACTTTCCTGGGCAGTTCTGAAAAGAGATAGCCACTGAGCAGAACTTGCAATGCATGGCGATAAGATGAAGCTCAGTTCATTATAAAATTTTTATCCGGATGGGCATCTGTTTAGAAAAATGAGAGAAAGGATTGAATTCGGTAAAAAGAAAGACCAGCCATAACATAACCCCGTGTATCTCTGTACGCCTGCATATGAACCTTTTTAACCAAGGAAATTTAATATCTTTTTAATAAAGCCTATGGCAACAGGGCGGGCGTGATCATTACTTTCGGGTTGCTTGCCGACTTCGATATTAGTTTCAGTACAGCCGGCTGCTGACTGAAATAATGAAACTTATTTTTTAAGTACACGTCTTTCAGGATGACGTGTTTAAAAGGTAGCATCGACCGTTGCCATTGCTCTATCAAACTATGCTATTATTATTTGGTGCGGAGCACCTCAGGACCTCGCAATGTCCGTCCGCGTGTGTAAGCATAGCATTTAGAATGGCAAAAAAATCCCACAGGCACCGGCAGGATTGGAGCCTGTGTCTGGTAGACCAGATAGAGTTAGTGTCAGTCGTCTTGTACCCATTGGGCTACGACCTTGAGTTAGTACCGGAGAGTCAAACGGCTTACTTAGGAGTACCTGAGGAGTACCTTAGGACCTCCCAATTTCCGCCCGCGTCCACCCGTGCGCACACCACCTTCAAGCGAAAATCTGTGCGGAAACTATATAACAGGGTACAAGAGCACTCCAAAACACTCGAAAAAAGGCACAAACATAACCTAGCAACGAGAAAACGCGCAAAAACACCGGTGTAGTCAGGTTGTGGTAAAGTTGTAATATACAATAACTGCATCGCACTACGCTAGATGGCGCTACGCCTAAACACGAGATGGCACCGCGGTGCACCGCGTATATAAGCGGGTTCCGGAAATCACACACCCTCTTCCCGCCATGAAAGGAAACGAACGTATAAAGCGCCACGCTGCTGCTCAACGTCTACGAAGACAACGAGCTTCCCCGAATACGAAAGCGCGGCAAGCGGAGGCAAAGCGACTAAAATCGAATGACGGTCGGGGCGCAAATCGGATGTCCCTCGGGGCGCAACTTGGATGTCATTTCGAGTCCCCGTACTCCGCACCCTCGCCACCATCCACGGAGTGGAGATGCTGCCATTTTTTATTGCACGTATCACTTGAATCAAATTCTATCTATGCGTCAACCAGCCTTGTCATCACTTTGGTTTTTTTTCGGCATTTAGTTTTAATGGGGTGATGGAGTTCTACACCATTTGTAGTCTTCCATATCAAATATTTGAGCTTTGTCTTTATGTTGGAGAACAAGTTTATTTGTTTATATAGATGCTTTACATGAAAACGTCTGCACCTCTGCGTATACTACACATGGCTCATCTGCGTCATTCCGAGTACAGAAGAGGCGGCGTGACTTATTTTCCCTTCAAAACTATTTCAAGTTGCATGGTGTCACAATAAAAACTCTGAGAAATCGCTCAATCATTACAAATCCTTCTTCCTCTCAAATACGGGCCGATGCGAGCTACATGTCATGGCCTGTAAAGTGCCAAGAAGATTTGGTGGTGTTATGCTGCAATAACGTGTACGTCTGCCCTCGTTCGTGCCCGCACCCACGTCGATTTCAGACCAACGATTTCAGTCCCTTCTATATAGTGGTAAGTGCGTGTTGTTCTTGGGGCGAGGATTCATCCCGGCAGCCAACACGTCCCCCGAATGAGGTGTTTTCCATCAACGGAGTGCTATCCGAATAGACGGTACCCACTGCGCCTGAAGTGTATTGTGCAGCGATCAGTTGTGCGCTAGTATACACCAACTCTCTCATCCTCCACAAACGACCGCCTTTTCGGTGCACGTGCCGCTGGCATTGGTGCAATTGTTGCGGATTTATGATTGCATGCTTATTCAATGGTAGAATGGCTTTTTAATAAAAAAATATCCTTTGGGGGCTCACTCGTGTCTTTTTTTCATTCGTTGTAAACCTGCCGTAGGTAAGCTAGAGTGGACATTGTTTCGCATTATTTGTACATTGTTTTTCGGAGGGAAACATGCATCGTGAATGGTTTAAGGGTTGTTAACGAGCAGCAAACACTTGCTTCCGTGAAGTGTTTTTATATATGTGAAGGTGTCACATCAGGCTGTCCCTCAGTGGCTGTGATAATACTGTGAAAAACAAACGCATTTTTTCATTGATTTTGACCCCGCACGGTGAGTGAATGGAATCGCCTTCCCGAACCGCTAGTGTCAATACGTGATAAAAAGTTACTCAAAGCTGCCCTACTTGCGCATTTTTTCTGATTTCTCATAGGTCTGGATTTCTTGTTTAAAACGGTGAGTATTTTCTTGATTGTTTTGGAGATGGTCTTATGTCCCAATCATATGCTGTGCTACTTGTGTATTGTACAATTTTTCCCCACTCCCCTCTGTTGTGTAAGCTATTTGAAAATAAATAGATAAATATTATTAGTAATCAATCAATCAATCACGTTTATTTACGTGCCCAGGAACAGCCATGGCCTTTGTGCTGGTGCACGGATAATGACATAAAAATAAAATGCAAAAAGCAAGCATACTTCTTCTCCTTCTTCTTCTTGGTATGCATGGGGATACATCTCTGAGAAGGAACTGTGAGGATACTAGAGGAGATGAAGAGGGGTATCATAAAGCATGCACTAAGTAGACACATAACCTAGGTCGCATTTACAAAAGAGCTTGACAAAGTTGGCCCGGAATTAAAGGTATCAGACGCGAAATGTTTTACCAGCGAGACTTCAGCAATGTTCGCAGGAATGACAAGAACGGCAGACACCCCTGCTAGATACCGGAAAATTTATTCTGAAAGAATCGGTGAGGGCAGATCATCAACACAGCAACATTTCACGGTATACTAACCACAGAGAGCGAGACAGACTAGAGTTCATTGTCATCACTATGAAAGAGGGGTGCAACGCGCAGGAATATCTGGTGTATTCGTACCATCAGGCGATGTTCAGGAACACGTTTTTACTGGCGTCGTCTTCTTCTGGTTTGATGAAAGAAGCTTGCATCCCGGGAGTCGATCTAATCAAAGCGACCTCCCATAGATAATTACTCCTTAACTATACTTACTAGCAATTAAAGGCCCCCACATCATTTTTAACGCCAGTGCATTTTAAGCTCAATGAGCTATTAAGCCGTGTTCACGAAGAGTCCGCTGAAAGACATAATCACTTCCAACCAAAAATGACGACGCAGAAGCCAAGAAGCGAGCGCCCGCCTGAATCTGGAATGGGGCACAGCGACCCCGTTAGTGCGAAAAGGCCCATAGGAAAGGCTACTGTGGAGACGAATGAGACGATATGAAACTTACGCAAGCGCCGTGCCGGCTTAGTGAAGTACGTTCTCCCGCAGTCGGTGGTCGTTCTACAAACTCATTTTGACTCGCCGCTGACGACGGATGCTGACCCGTCAAACCCAGCGTACAACTGGCTGGCATTTGGTGGCCACTAGCAAGGCGCTCAGTTATCAGACAGCCAATATCTGGCATTGGGAAACATTATTAAAAGCTCCCTTCACGTAAGAACGCAAAAAATGGATGTGCATGTCAATAAAACGCCCCATAACCGGCAACCAACCAAAAGAGGCCCCATTTGTGCGTATGGTGTGGCGGGTGTGTTCTTCTATCACAGCTACGTAAACAAAACCCTGTTAAACTTTTCCATATGATCTTCAACATCTGGGGAACACGAATGGGGAATGTACCAAGCTCCGTATCAAGACTGTCGTTCGACGACCAAGTAACGCTATCGCGTTTCACGTCTCAACTAATCGCCACATCGCCTTCCTTTAGTTAAGAAACTAAGCCTCACGTCACCTTCCTGGAGGCTCATGCGGGGATCTTCGTAAACGTTTCGGGATTAGGCTGACGAGCACGCATTGTTGTGGATTCAGATTCAGGAATGAAGCATTGGCGACGGCGAAATTTGCGTGACGTCACCCCTCTACGTGCGTGGAAGATTGGTGACTGTTGTTTAACATAACTTTTCGATGTATTATTCGCACTCCGCTTCGTCTTATTTATTTCCGCAACTCGCATTACCTTATTGGCACACAGAACGACGCCGCTCACCTTTCGTCGACATCACCCCTACGCAATAAAATGATTAAGGCTCTGATTGAAGCAATATGCATTACGTTACCCTACACCAGCCTGATAACGCGAAAGAATCGACCAAAATTGCAGTTGCACTTGTCGACATAGTAAACAAGCCTATGTTTCAAACAGGTGGCTTAGATCCCTTTAATGCAAAAATTGCAAAATCAGGAAAACCGGAAAATTAGCCATTTCCCGACAGACGAACACGAAGCATGAGATGATAGATTAATAATTTAAAACTATTATTTGTTTCCACAAACAAGATAGTCCGTATACAAAACTTCCTAAAGAGAGAATTTCAGATGTCTCTAAGAAAGTGCACAGCATGGGAGCTATTACACGGACCATAAAGTCATACTGTCTTTAGAAAAATTCAACTATCATTCAAATCGAGCGTGAAGCCGAGCGTCGTGGTCCTTTGACATCTGAGCCGTGCTTTCGAATAGGCATGTGAACGTGAGGGCGTGTTATCCTCCCTCGCTAGATCGTTCCAGTTCTCTAGTTCCACAATGTTCACACCAAAAGGTTGCTCCTTCGTTGGTGCTTGGACTCACCACTGTACTCAATGTCAAATGTACACCTTACATAAGTTCAGCAGCTGTCGTATTTGACGAGGTGATGAAGGCGTTGAATTTCACGCAGGGCCCTTCCCATGATACGACCAGCGCGCCATCGTAGTTACAACAACTATGGCGTGCTATTCGTGCCCATCGCTTTTACCATTGGACGTCGCTATTGCGCGGAATTTTGCCTTACGACTGCTTGATGCAGTACAAGGCACCACGCTGGGTGTGCTTGAAATAATATGCGAGGAGGGTGGTGGTGGTGGAAGCCTTTCCTCTTCTTGCTGAACATCTGGAGCACTCGACGAAGACTTTCGGTGATGGACGATGAAGTATACAAGAACTCAAGGGGGCACTGTACAAATAAAGCACTCATATACTTTACTTTGCGTTTAATGTGGTCTACTGCTCTTGAACGCCAGATATGTACACAGGGTAAATGGTTCTGAGTGACCTATGCGGCGCTCGTCGAGTTTAGCTTACTGAGAGGAAAAGAGCTATGCCGTGACATCAGGGTTGCACAGTTATGCAAGCTGGCATTGATTATTTTAGTGCGTCGTCCGTCCTTTACACGGTATCATGACAAGCTTTTAGGCACGACGCTAAGGTTGTATCTAAATCAAACGCCAAAACGAAGCCAACAGTGGCCGATGTCGCAAACGATGACGGGCCTAAGTATGTCTGTTTGTACACCCATAACCGACATATCCTAGCCTGTCACCTGATCTCACAGATTAGTGCAGACGAATCTACCTCAAGGTCACCTCAAGGATATTTCAAGTTGCCTGGAGCGGAAAGGTGTCACATAGCTTGAATATTGCTACTATAGTCCGCAAAAAAGAATTGAGAGAACAGCGAGGACATAATTCAGAATTCAAGAAGACGGGTTTTAAAAGAATTTATGCAGAAATCGCACCGGAGACATCAGCATTGAACCCAGTAACGATATTTTTTAATGATTCTGTCCCTGGGGGTCTCACTCTGTTTCGGAAGACTGTTCTGTCTTTGTTTACTCGAAGCATCGGAAACGAGCGGTGAGCTTTTTGTGGAGGAAGATAACGAAATAACAAGAGTGGTCTCTAAAACAAACCAAGTCCCGGGGAAAATGGTGCGGGGAATCTCGAACTGGTACCGCAGCATTATTTCTAACGGATAATTACATCCTTGCTTGTTTCTAGTCATCCCCTCTTTTTTCACATCACTTAAACATCACTGAATGCTGTTTAGTATTTTGTGATTATGTTTGCACCCCTTTGTGGCCGTTTAATCATGTGCTCCGGGATGAAGCCCTGCTCTGCGGTCACTTTTACGCGAGAATATTACTTTACCCACAACTTTTTGTTTCTGTCATGAAAGGGCATGCGAAAAGTTCAGCACGAGCTCATTATAATTCCTTTTTTTGAACTGGTATCCAGATGACCCCGCAGACACTCGAGGAGCCTTTGATTCATATTTATATGTGCTTAAGTTTTTTGCAGCTATGTCTGGCCGGCTCACCTTTCATGAACTGAATAATTTAGCAGGACGCGGAACTCGATTCCCGTCAATCGCGCTTGATACTCTCGCGCCACGGTAATATTTTGTCTTCTTGAACTTCAGCGTCCTGCCCCTTTGTCCTTCATGCTTTCAGAGAGTTTCGTATTTTCTGCCTTTGTTTGTCATCGCGCGCTTGAATTTCTTTCGTAATTACAATATAGCGAGACATTCATCCTAGGATTTTGGTGCATTAAAAAGCACGCTCGTCACGTGGTTACGTAGCTAGTTCTTGTTCTTGTGGGACGTTTTGTTGCTGTGTGAATTTTGTTTGGTGCGTTTATTTCTGATATAACATGTAAGCGAGCACATTTTCAATAATTTGTAAAACGTTAGATTGGTTGTAAGAAAGGCAGAAGAGAAAAAATAAGCAGCGCAGTGCTACCTTATTGGGGTATACTTGGAATAGTAGTTTCACACGTCCAAGCTACATTACGGCTATGACTACAGCCACAGTACATTCTTGACGAAAGCCGTGACTTATTTCCTGATACGATACGTTCCTATGTGCGCGATCCAGACAAAAACTTATATATTTACGATTGGAGAATGTCAGCTCATCGGTGAAAATAGGCATCTTCAAAATCCCTCTTCGTTAGATGGTTTCAAGAACACAAATTTCCAGAGCCTCGTCAGATAGGCAGCCAGAGACAAAAAAAAATTGAGGGAAGCTTGCACTCATGCACAAGACTTGAATTGCGAAGCTGTTGTACGTGATGATTGACGGACACAAAGTTGAGGTTTAGTATCGTTGTAGTGTCGTGGTTGACGTCGTCGGCATAGAATTTCAATGACCTTATGTTTAGCAAGGCCAGAGTGAGCTCGTCGTTTTGGTCGACGTTTTCGCACGCCACTCTGCAAGCGCGACTTATCGTCTCTAGCGGATGCTTTGCACGCCGAACCTCTCGAAGCAGAGCGGCCTCTTCCTCGGCCGTGTGAACTATCCGCGGCCGGGCCATGTGGAGTCAATGATCACCCACAGAAGCTTCCACATTCAAGTCTTCTACGCTACAGAGCGCATGCGCACGACGACACGAGGACGAACGAACGAGAGGCGTATGCTATGACGTGTATTTCTTGTTCCGAGCAAGTGTTTCCGGGATAGGGCGAATGCTGGAGGGCTTTTTTTTGCCAATATTGGCCAATCTCCCTAAGTGGGTATTCTTATCTTTACGAAAGTGCGCTCCTGGCACGCGTGCATGAGCGCTCGGCATTTTACTGGTACTTTTTACCGCGGACACCATACACAAACGATTTGCTCAACCCCTGTGCTGTTTAAAAAAGGATATCGATTTACCAGTCTCAAAAAAGACAATGCCAAGCTAAAAAGTACGGAGATACGGAGAGCTTATAACAAAAAAAAAACTGACTTTGTTCAGAGCAACAGGATGGACCCTCGATCAATACGTGCAGTCAAACTACTGGCCCGCAAATGACTAAACAGCTAATAGTCACGGCACCGTGAAGCCCATATGCCGTACTTGGAATGCTTCGTTGATCGGCTGTAAGCGCATCTTTGTTGCCTATAAAGAACGTTGCAACATTATTGAAGTATTTTCCAGCAAGTAATAGGCAAGCAAAACGAAACACCTTCGTAATATATTGCTGGATAATGTAGGTACTCTAAATTTTTCATCGAGAAACACCCATGTGTACGAGATTTGGGCGCACTTTAAAGATTCCGAGGTGGTCAAAATTAATCCGGAGCCTTCCACTACGTCATGCCTCATCGCCTGCGTTGCTTCGGCGCTTTAAACCCTGCAATAAATCATTTTCTTCAATGGTAGCCGAATTCTGTAAGAAGCGTAAGTTTTACGTAAAGCAACCTTTGATTTTTTGAAAACGTTTAGAGCGGGGATTTTTTTGCCTAGGCTACCGTCGCACCCCTGTTAAACCTTCGGGTGTGATTAGTAGGAACGTGTATCGTAAGAAGGGGAACACTATTGCTGGACAATAAATACCACCATACGAACTGTAAAGTAATAAAAAATCCTGCAAAATACTACGAACCATACCCTTCTCCTGTAATACTCGGGAACAAGTTAACAATGAGAATAGCTGATGTACGGTACAAATCACTCCGCGCAAGTGACGGAACCGGATGTCAACGGGCGCGCGCGTTTTTAAAGGAGATGCTATGAATGCGTGGTATCACCTGCCTTTTCTCGTGTAGTTTGTTTGTCGTCACTGCAGCAATTTACAAGCATATTGAGTCCAAAAAATTACAAAAACGTCTCGTGCCCTGTTCAAGATATTCCCAGTAACGTTCTACTTACGCCACCCGGAGTAACCTCCGGCTGCGGTGATGAGGCACAGCGGCTGCTTCCGTTGCCATTCTTGAGTTGTACCCGAGTTTAGTAAGAAGCTTTGATTTATTAGATCCTAAAATTACTGGGCAATTTTCAGGAACATCTGTTGAAGTAGTTATTAATGCCTGCGGTAGGTCTACGGTAGGTGCTCTTGGGCGCTTGTTTGCATACGAAACCTTGCGTATTGTGCCTTGTGGTGAAAATCTTTTGGTGTAGAAGACGAGGCGATTGCGTAAGCAAAGAGTGGTGGCTATGCAGCGGTTCTTCGCTGTTCTGGGAGGCCCATTTCGGCGTGTTTTCAGTGGGGAAGTTGCCGATTGAGCCTTCACGCCCTGTCAGACATCACTGAGGGCAAGAAAAGAGAAGCTTGACTAAGGTCCCGAAATAGATGCACTCAGGGTGTGCCGCAGTCGTGTAAACGACACCAATATAGGGTTCCTGGAAAGTGTACAGAAAGACATTTCGTACTGATATCATAACGTTTATCAACAGGAACAAGTTTCGTACTATGAATGTATACATTCAAGTCGACCCGATCTCTTCTCTTCTGCTCCCACCTTTTGCCTGCCACCTTGTGACGCTCATCGTTATCGTCATCCTCGTATTTCTGGAGAAATGGAAGGATGATGATTGTTCCATTTTTGCGGCGCAAGGCCAACCCAAAGAGCCCCAAAAAACTTGCTAACAGACAGAAGGGAGTAGACAGACAACAAAATCGGCAATCAAAATGAGATAAAAAAATCAAATAAAAACAGTGAAGAAGGCTGGTGTAGAGGGCTATGTAGTGACTACGCGTGAAAATAAATGAGCTGCCAAAATTGGATGTCGGCCTGAAACTTGGTACGTTTTAGAAGGATCATGGGATCATCTGCTAAACTGAATGCCCGTTGGAGTGTAATCTGTCGTCTGTAGAGTTCCAGAAAATGTTTGTGTCGTGTTGGGGGGAATGCCTTACATTGGATGAGGATGGGGATTACAGATAGGCATTCTCTGTACCTGCTGCACACAAGTCTTGACGATCCAGTGAGTAGGTGTGAATGTGTTGCGTGTGTGTTGCGTGTGTGTAGCCTATCCGTAAACGTGCTAAGGTTGCTTCGGTGTGTCCGTGCGTATCGTCCCAAGTGTGGTTTTATAGTGTAGTTACGATTCAGCGTGCCGCTATTCTATTCGCCCGTAGTGCAAGCTTCCTGCAGTGCTCTTGTTTTGTGTGGCAGAGCCTACCCTCCTCACGTGCGCCTGCCGCGCGGGGCCTGTTGGCGGTGACCCAAGCCGTTGCAGCTACAAAACACGAAACCAACGTTTTAAATGCAGAGCATTTGTTAGTCGCACGATGTCCGGCGTCGGCGTCGGCGCCGTCCCCACGCTCACTGCGCATGCGCGTCGCGTCGAGGCGATAGCGAACACTCTCTCGCGAGGGGCATTGGATTGGATTCGATTGGATTGGATTGGATTGGGTTTGGGTTGGATTGGATTAAAGTGGATAGCCGCGGCACGTTGCGTCATAGCCGCGGCAGACGTGCTGGGGCCGGCGCATGTGCAGTACTCTATCTTCCGCGGTTTCCTCTCCTTCGGGCGCGCTGCGCATATAACCGGTGTGCCGTTCTCCGGCGAAGCAACATCAGCGCTTGGCTCAAACACCTAGAGTCCACGCCGCTTTACAAGTACGCCAACGTCGTCATCGACAGGGACCGGCTTACGCAGTCCCCTCAACGTATATAAGCGGCGGAGCGCGCGTTCGGAATTCAGTCAAGGGCGTCTTTGCTTGGCTTTCGCTTGACGTGACGCTTTGCTTGACTCGAGTAGATGCGACGCATTTACTCGAGTTCCCCCCGTGGGAAGATGCGGGCGGGTTTTTCTTCCTATCAATACATGTCCCGGCGTAGTGGGCGCCGCATCCCACATCTCTTCTCCACCTCCCTCAGACTCAACAAGCGCCGCTATTGCCGGCCCCTCACAAACTCGGAAAAGAGCGTTCTGTGTGTTTGTACTATTTTGTTTTGGGCCGTGTGCACTTAGGCACCGGGAAATCGCCGCTAGGGCTTTTGTGTATAAAAACCCAACCTCTCGGCGGATAGATTCAATTCGTTTTCCCGCAGCGAATCCATGCTGTCGTCCTGTCGCGTCACGCTCTAACCTTTCCAGAAAGGGACAAGCTTCCTGTATTGCTTCGGCTCATCTCTCGCCATGCAGTAAACCAGTTAAGTTTGCCTTCGCCTTCTTGTCGTCATCACCGAGGCAGCAACTTTCGCCACTAACTTAAGCGATTTCGCCGTTTCCGCTATTAACTTAAGGGACAGCAAACAATAGTACGGCCAAGCTCGTTCAAGAAGCAAGAACGGCGGATAGATGCAAGAACCATATAGCGAGAAGTGTTCTTGGATCCCTTTTGAAATTGAAAGCTCACGTTATGTATAAAACTACAGTGCGAAGAAGATTCTAGCTCAGTTTCAGTAAAATGTCTGAATTTGGACAAGACATTTGATACGAAGAAGGCATAACAAACACACAGCTCAAGTAACGCTGAAGATGTGACTCGATAAACTGAAGTCGGAAGTAAGTGTGGTGGAAGGGAGACTTATATAAGTTTGGAACCGAGGAACAGATTCGCGTCGCAGAATATGAGAGTACGTGGAGCTTTTGAGGGCTGAGGCCTTATTTTTTGCTTTTGACACCAAAAGGCATATCATTAGGATTATAGTACCATGAGATGAATGACTGACAGAATTATTCCTTTTTTGGCAATAATAATTCAGATTCCTCAAAGCAGACTGAAATATTGTGCCAGCAGGCGCCTGCCTTTGTACCCATTGTGAAAAGTTTTCCTGAAGAAAATAAATGTGTAAATGTGTACAGAGCGCCGTAGTGGTAAATGAAAAACAAAATTGCATAACTGAGCGAAGCGGTAAATAAGAAGTACCTAAATATAGATGTTCTTTTGCACCAACTTTACCTGCGAGAACCGATAGCATGCATTGTTATCTTAGAAATTGTTCATGAGAGGAAGATAACACAAAACGAACAAGTTGAAACCCGTATCGGGGACAAGATGTGTTGGCTTAACCATGAAAATGTTTCCCCTGAACTTACATTCCATGCCTGCGGAAATCGAATATGTGTCACTGCTCAAGCAAGGAATATCTATGCAAATACTCTTCCGGAATCGTCCTCTCCCTTGCTATGTAAATGAGCCAATCAGCCCCGCAGTTTTGAAGCACGATAAACCACCCGCAATATCCTGGGTTCAGTGGCGCGGAATGGTAATGACGCATATGCCCAGCTTTAAGTTTCTGGCTGGGATGAAAGCTTTCCCGCCCCATGCGCGCCCCTGTGTTCATGTTTTGGCAGCAGGAGGATGAATATGGATCATTAGAAAAGGGCGCCCCCCCCCCCCCGCCCCCACTCCCGCGCTCCCCCTACGACGGAAAGAAGCTATACTGATGCGGCGCTATTAGGGACCAACTCCGCAGTGTCATATTTACGGACTCATCAATGACATCGGCAGATTACAGAACTATTTCAACTTTCTGTTCTCTGAGATAAGGGCGCTGTAATTGGCATAACGACATGGTTATTTTTTGGGAATGTGGCTGAAAGCAAAATTAAACGAATATATGGCGGAATTAAAGCGTTCTAGGGTGATGTGAGAATCTATATCCTGACTTAACGTTAGGTAACCTTAACACTGAGGCAAAGGACGTGCTAAGCAACGTCAAAGTCATTGTACATCAAGCTGGGGCTACTGGCTGGCGACGTAAGCCTTCAAAGCTTCCCGTTAGACCTTACGTTGGGCCGTCGCATACACAAACTCCGCCTCCCTTATCTGAGTCAGCAACGGTTCGAATGGTTGTCGCAGTCAATGGACACTTCAGGGCGACGCATACGTACGTGCGCAGCCAACAGGAATATCGATGACACATTCCGGTCTGAGACTCATATCATAACCCTTATCAACAGCAACAAGTTTCTTAGTATGAATGTATACTTTCACAAGGCGACACGATCTCTCCGCACTTGCTCCCACATCTTGTAAGCCAGTTTGGGACGCTGAATCCGCGTAACCCTGTTACGATGTCGTATCCGCCGGATCCGCGTCGGATTGTCGTCGGATACGTGTATCCCTGCGGTTACGCGGACCCGGCGACTGCCTGTTTAGTCTGGTTCTTATCCTGCGCTTTCTGGAATTTGTTTGCTTTCTGCACGTCCCTGTCTGCGCATCTCCTTTTAATTGTGTCACGCCAACTACTCTCTCAAACTTCTCTGACGGCAAACCTATCGAGAGTATCCGAGTGGAGTTTCAAAGTTACCTGAACTACCGTAGCTTGCATCCCTTTTGGGTCGCTTTAGATAGAACACACATGAGATTGAGGCGTCCGATACCCCTTATAATACTAGGCGTGGCAGGCTCCGCAATAAACAAGCGGGATTTGTGCAGGCCCTAGAACTCTCGTGAGTTCTTAGCTTCTTTTTCTGGACTTCTTACTTTTGGGGTGGCAGGGTGGGGGAACAACGGGGGGGGGGGGGGGGGGGGGCGAGATGAGAGCTGGTGGAGGTAACTGTATACACATATTTATGGGGCATATACAGAGCCCGTCACCGGAAGCGGCGCTGCAAGAGGTGTGCTTGCCTCGCTATGGGGACGCAGATGGCACGATGAAACATTTGCCGGATCGTTACCGGATGCATTTCGATTTCACGCGCGATTTGCGGAGATCGCGTGACGAGGTGCCGTATTTTCTTCCGCGTGCACGCAAAGGGACGACTCTTCCCCTATGTTTAGCTTTTTTGCTCCATCATATTTGTGATAGAAATGCATGCCCATGCGGAAAGCGCTTGCGCGGGAGAAATTCGCATGTGGGCGTGCCATAGCCCCGGCGGGATTGCTGTTCTTACGCGGTGGGATAAAACGAATCGTGAATTACTCTCATCGTTAAGCCTTGCGCCCGAGCAGCAGTACGAGCGTACATATCTGCACAATTTGCATTTTGCCGAATAAAATGATACCGAGATTTACATGTAAATTTTGAATTGCGATCCGGCGTTGTTGCTGAGCCCTGAGTAACCAATGGCTTTCATAGAGTGCTTGAACGCGAAATCTGTTTCTGTGGAGAGATTTACTGGCCTTTGTGTGTAACGATAGGACACAAAACGGAACGGGCTCCTCTGTGCTGAGATGCGGCGAAGACAGCGAAAGCTGCTAGTGATTGTTGCGAAAAGAGCGGGTTCCTCAAAGATTCGATTGGTTATTTTGGGAGTCGGGGGTTCCGAATGGTCACATTATTCAATTTATTTATTTATTTATTTATTTATTTATTTATTTATTTATTTATTTATTTATTTATTTATTTATTTATTTATTTATTTATTTATTTATTTATTTATTTCGACTCGGCCCGCACGAGCCGCCATTCTTATGTTGATAAAGTTTCATTCATTCATCCATTTATTTTATATAGTCTTACCTGCCGAATTCTTTTCTAAAAGGAGTGCCTGGCCCGGGTCATGGAGTAGACCTCAGAGATTCCACTTGTAATCGCTTTTCTGACAACCGCTACGAGAACACAGGCCATCTGCAATAAAGAGAGTGTCACTACAGGAATAAATTTCTCTCTTTCGCTCTCTGCTTCTGTTCGGCACCTTTATTCACGGTGCTGGGCACGTCCGCAGCCCAATTGTTTTTTTTTTCGTACGCATCACCGGTTTATGCAGGTCCTGTTCTTTCTTTTTCATTAAACCAAAAATTTACTCCGCCGTCGAATTTTCCTTCATCCTTCCTTGTAGGTCTATCCCAAGTGCACCTTTTCCCGCAAAACATATATTAAAGGAGCCATGAAGAGAAAACACAAGTTTGGCTCATTCGAAAGATTGCCTCGTTAGAACCATAACGACACCACTTATAACGCAAACTTCGCTCAAATAAGCTACATAATTAGGAAAAAAGGAAATGACCATGCGACCCACCAGCTCATTTTCCGCAACAGAACCTATGATGTCACTTGGGAATGCTCTGCGATTGGCGGAGGCCGGCAAAAGCAAACGCATGTTAGGCAGGCCTTACAGTTTGCATAGCGAGCTAAATGCCCGTGAAACATACTGCACATTCTTTTTATGACAAAGAACGGTGGAGTAAACGGTTGAAGTTCCGAACGAACACGCAAGCGTGAATGCCAATGCGTACGAAACTACCGCCAAGCCGAACTCGACATCTCGCCGTCGCCACCGTCGCGCAGACGAATTTTCGGGTTCGAGGCTCTTCGGGGCCAACGAACCGTCCCAGCACGCACAGCCGCGACCTTGCTTGGTATCGTAATCCCTTCACAGGAGGTTGGCCGTCATATCGCCAACCAGCAAAGGTAAAAATAGAAACAAGGGGAGTAAGGAACACAGAGCAGCAACGAGATAGTGCCACTCGTCGCGCAGGTTTCGGTATGGAGGTCGTGTTGGCTTGCTGCTGTCGTTACGAGCTCGTTTACAGTTTACAACCACTGAAAACTTCAGTTTGCTCGAGTACGTTACAATGAAATTTCGTTGCTGTGTTTTGAAATGCCCATGTAGTACGGGCAAATCGTCGAGGGAGTGCGACATCCCCGCCGGTGAGATCTGCTTTCATGTGCTGCCCAACGACGAACCTCGGCGAAGCAAGTGGCTACGTTTTGTGAACTTTGCAAACGGAGGAGAAAGAGAGCTAAAGGAAGTACAAGTGTGCTCGCTTCATTTCCGAGGAAGTGGTTACGGCAGGGACCCGGACATGCTGGCGCTCGTCGCCGACTTCGTCAAATCGCCTTTCAAAGCGCTCTGACCTTGGGGAAAAAATGCCGTACACACCGCGCATTGACGCGCGTATATTTCTGGTCGAAGCAGAGAGCTCGAGCGAACGGCTTTCCATACACGACACCGGCCAACTGGCATAAGCGATACTGCTACTGAAATTGAAAATACGGCACATACGTACCAGTCTGTATTCGTCCGTCGCGACGGGGCTAACGAGGCAGCGGTGCCGACGGCTGGGCGTTGGTCGGTTGTGGCTATCGCGGAATGGTCGCTTTCCCGTCCACCGCGTATCCCACAACTCTTGCCGCTCGTGCACTTAGAAGCATTGAGCGTTCAAGTGGTGTGAGGTTGTTAAATGCAAGCCCGAGCTCCTCGGCGAGAGTTTTGTTCTCCGGATCAGGCGATTCCATGACTAGGGCTGCGGGTGCACTAGGTTTTACTAGTATTTTTAAAATGGCCCCGTCTCGGTCGACTCCCGCGTGTGGGTGCTATATGGAGTCGACATACTAAGTATCTGTTTCATGGACCGGGTCGTATGACGCCATTGTTCACGTGACGAAATGTGCATTTTTAGCGGGAGATTTAAAATTTTGACTTAAATTGCCTTATTTCTCAGTGAATAAAGCACCACTTGCTTCCGGGAAAGCGCTTGGGGTACTATGAAACACCTAATCTTTCGAATAAAACAAACTTTTGTTTTCTCTTCATGGCTCCTTTAAAAGTTTCTGTTAACAAGTTTTTTGCATATCCGGACAGTTATTGCTGGTCATTCTTAAAGGCATCACTATCTATTCTATACCTGTCTATTCTATCTATTCTGTCTATTCTATCTATCTATGCCTGTTTATTCTATCTATCTATTCTAGTCTATCTATTCTATGGCTATGCCTGTATTCTATGCCTGTCTCGTGCGGGCAACATTCTGCTGACTTGTACGTCGGTCACTGTCGTCAAAGCTACTCCTGAGTCGGCCGCACTTCCAAAACGCAACAAACGTCTCTACGTGTGTGCGAGTAAATCCAGTATCTTCAGCCATTATTTGGTGAACCCTACGCAGTGCGTCTTAGCTTCCTTCCCAACAAGCCTTTCCCCGTCATCCATTGCAACTTTCGGAGGCTGAGCCCATATGGAACAGCTTCGCCCATCTCACAGCATAGTGGAAACGAGACGCTTTTTTTATTAGCACATAAGCCCGGCTAGCGCGCACCGGCTGTATGCACAACGCAGTCCCTGAAATCAGATTCTGCCGCGACGCAAACCCAGTTCGTTGAGTGCACCGCCGGCTCGCTCCGAGTTGCCTGCGCGATCAGAGAGCGCGCGAAAATTTTTGAAGGGCTTAGAGCTACTTTGAATTTCAGATTCGCGCCGAACGCCCCTTTGGCGCCTCCATATATGCCGGGGCCTATATTGGTTCCCTCGGGCTGTGTTAGCCACGGTATTCAAACGCGCCATGTCTGGATTGGAAGACGCAAGGCCCGAACTTCTTCCGCGTGTCAAGCTTGCTTGGAGTTTAGGAACTTGATTCATGAGCCGACAAGTTCGTTTTAAGCGCAGAGCACTTTAGGAGCTCGCCTTGTCGTCCTAGCTCGGTCGCTCGACCCAAGTATATAGAGCACCAAGGCGGCGTCCCGGGGTAACGCTGTTGTTCGCAGCGTACTTTCTTTATTGTCTCCTTGACGACAACAAAAAACGCACTGCACAGTACAAAAATTAGTAACTCCAGCCACCAGTCGGCTGAAGGGGGTTGCTTAAAACATTTTAAACTGCGCTAGAACATCCAGAATGGGCAACCACTCAGGTTCTTCCGGAATGACTCTATACACTTCTCTTATATGAACAACGCTTTCAATGAAGTACTCCCGCACCGTGCGAGCATCCTCTTCGGCATTTTGGACTGTCATGCGAGTTTCCCACATAGAATGCAGACTAAGTGCCATTAATATATCATAGGGCACGCCTCCATCATTGTTTACGGGCAAAAAGCGAATGCCATAAGGCGTTAATGGTAGGTCTTTTTTTCAAGGTTCGTTGGAGAATGCCCCAGTGGAACACCGCATCCCAAGAGTCTAGAAAGATGTGCTCAATTGTTTCAAGTTTTTTGCACAATCGACAGTTAAGTGTCCTTAGGTGCACATATAATCATTTTTCCTGCGGCCAGGGTTTTACCGGTAGCGTGCCGCTATGAAGTTTGAGGAGGAGGAGGAAATAACTTTATTTAGTCCAAAGAAGAGGCCTATTCAGGCCCGTGGCGCCTTAGACGACGGCCAAGATATCTTGACTCCTGGCGGCGTCTTCGGCCCTTTGGACGGCCCACTGCTGGATGTCAGGGTTTTCGCTGTGTAGCACGGTCTCCCATTGCTCTTTACTATTTATAATAAATGTGCCTTTGGTATTGCTAAAATCTTTCTTCTGGACACTGGGGCATTCCCATAACATGTGAGTCAAGCTCGCAATTTCTGGGCAGTGCTTGCATTTGCCGTCGTGTATATCCGGATGGAAGTGCCTGTAAAGGCCTGGATTAGGATACGTGTTCGTCTGGAGGCGTCTCCACGCGACTTCTTGCTTCTTAGTGAGCGAGGGTGGGCAGCCGGGTAGGTTCGTCTTTCCCCTTTGTAGTGTTCGAGCACGTCTCGGTAAGCACAGAGGCGATCCTTGGCGTTGTCCATTGATTGTGAGCCGGGTTGCGGGGGCTCTCGGTGGGTAAGATCTCGAGCAGCCTCGTTGGCCCATTCATTGCCTTCTAGTGCCGCGTGTGCGGGCGTCCATGTCAACGTGGTTGTGGCATTTTGGTTTGTCTCGCGGCGGGAAAGAACCCTTAGCGCCGCGCCGGAAATTCTTCCTCGTGCGAAATTGCGGATCGCTGGCTGGGAGTCGCTAACGATTTTCCGCGCTGGGGTCGTTGCTAGGGCTAGTGCAATGGCCAGTTCTTCGCCCTCCTCCGGGTGTTTGGTTCGGATGGAGCAGGCGGCTAGAACTTTGCCTGAGTGGTCAGTGACGACCGAAGCCATAGCTCCACGTTGTTCGTAAGTGGCCGCGTCTGTATAAACGACGTGCGGATCTTCCCGAAGTTGTTTCTTGAGCGCCTGGGCTCGCAGCTGTCTCCGCTTCTCGTTGTATAGCGGGTGCATATTCTTGGGAAGAAGTGGAACGCGGATGCCTTTCCGTAGTTCGGCAGGGACGGAGAGCTTGTCGCCGAAGGTTTTCTCGTATGGTATGCGCAGGCTATCCAGTAGGTGTCTGCCGGTGGCCGTCTTGGTGAGGCGTTCGAGGTGCGAAGTGCGTTGCGCCTCGATGAGTTCTTCCAGCGTGTTGTGTACACCCAACGCGTCGAATTTCTCGTTTGGGGTGCATATTGGTATCCCGAGGGCTTGCTTGTGTGCTCTCTTGATAAGGCTGTTGATTTTCTGCTTCTCTACCTGCTTGAGGGGTAGGAACGAGGCTACATATGTAACCCTGCTAATAACGAAGGCGTAGACGAGCCTTAGCAGCGTCTTTTCTTTCATGCCCCTGTTCTTGCTGGCAATCCGCGTAATTAGTCGCGTGATTTGGTGGGCTGTCATTTCTAGGTATTGTACGGTCTTGCCATTGTGCCCGTTGGCTTGCAGGTGCAGGCCGAGGACTCGTATTTCGGACACCTCGGGGATCGGAGTTTCTCCCACTTTTAGCGTTATGCTGTGCGTCTGGGGCCCGCACTTGGGTTTTCTGCCCCTCCGTGTGGGCTGGTAGGTAAGCTGTTCCGATTTTTCGGGGGAGCACGAGAGGCCTAGGGTTTTTGCGTGTGCCTCGACAGCGTCGATGGCCTCCTGGAGGCGGTCTTGTATGTCGCCGTCTCGGCCGCCCGCAGTCCACAGCGTGACGTCGTCTGCGTAGATGCTGTGGTTTACTTCGTCAATACCCTGCAGTCTGTTGGCAAGTTCAATCATAGTGGCGTTGAACAGGAAGGGAGAGAGTACTGAGCCCTGAGGCGTCCCTATGCTCCCCGTGGGGGTCTCCGGTGATGCGTGTGTCCCCACCTTGAGTTGCGCCGTCCTGGACATGAGAAATTCTCTGATGTAGTCATATGTTTTTTTGCCTATCGCTAGGCTCTGGAGGCTTCGGAGTATGGACTCGTGCTTGAGTCTGTCAAAAGCTTTGGTAAGGTCTAGTGCGACTATTACGCGGCCATCCGTGGGTGCCGTGTCTTCGGTATTAACTATTTGGTGTTGCAGCTGTAGCATAACATCCTGGGTCGACAAACCGGCCCTGAAACCCACCATAGAGTGCGGGTAGAGCTGGTTGTCCTCCATGTGGTCGTTTATTCTGTTCAGGACCATATGCTCTAGAAGTTTACCAAGGCACGACGTGAGGGAAATCGGCCTGAGATTGTCTACACTGAGAGGTTTCCCCGGCTTGGGTATCAGCCGCACTGATGCCTTCTTCCATTGCTTGGGTAGAGTCGCCGTGTCCCAGCATTTGTTAAAGTAGTCGAGTAGGAGTTCACATTCTTCGTCCGCGAGGTTCCGCAGCATCTTGTTGGTAATGCCATCCGGACCAGGGGCTGAGTTTGGTTTGAGGCCTTGTAAGGCTGCCCTAAGTTCCTCCATGGTGAAGGGCTGGTCGAGTTTTGCATTCGGAGTGCCTGTGTAATCTCCATGCTCGACTACGGGATGTTCTGGCGTGTATTTGGCCCGCAACTCTCGGATGGTCTCGTTTAGGTCTCCTCGATTGTGCGTATGGAGGAGTTTCTCCAGACCCCGGCATTGCTCGGTTTTGCTTTTGGTTGGGTCTATGAGGTGCCTTAATAAGTTCCACGCCTTGGCCGTACTCATTTGGAGCTCCGTGCGCTCGCATAGCGCGTGCCAGTTTTGCAGCGCGAGCTTGTCAGCATATTCTTGTATTTCTAGGTTGAGCTTCGCTATGCGTCTTTTAAGAAGTTTGAAGAACAAAGATTTAACGGATGAACGCACTGGCATTCGTTGCACTCTTTTTAGAACATCTTTTCCTGAACCCACTGCACACAACTGATGATAAATCGGGACAGGTAGACACACATCAATCATATGTTTGTACAAACTCTTCCGTGGTACACTACTCAAATACTACGAGGAAAACCTCGTACCCAGAGGCTTAGAAAGCCAAGCGGTTTATATAGTCATAAGCATTCGAAACTCGTGCAACGCTAGCGCTTGTAATACATCTTCCCGTTGTTTAGCGCAAAGAAAACTGTAGGTACATTTGAGGAAAAATATACGTAATTACCCGGCAGCGCCCGCGTTCCTTTAGTTAAGGACGCCCGTTCGGTTGTTTTTACGGTAGTAAACGCAAAATGTGGCAGTGCAACGCCGGCACATGCGGGAAGAAAAGCACAAACAGAACAGAACTCCCGCTGGCGCAGTTTCAGGCAGGGGGCGCACGAGCACTGCGAAGGCGGGAAATTTGAATTGCATGGGGTGGTAGCAGTAAGCTGATAACCGCGCCAAAGCCTATTATGGCGAATCACTGCTCTGCACTTCCGACAGCTTTCACATTGAGTGGAACGGCTTTAATTTTTAGCTTCACGCCGACGTTAGCCGAGCGTTTCATAGAACGTTCATGGTCCAAGAAAACGCGGTCTGCTGATTCTAACAGTGCGCAGGCAGGTTTCTTGGTTCTTTTTAAGTAAGATATGGAGCGGCGCAAGAATGCATTTTACATACCACAATGCAATATGCCGTGCCATATTTTTCGATAAGCTCCTTTAGAGAGACAGTCTCACGCACGCTTTAAAAGCTTGAAACTTTTACCACCTCTCCCCGAACGCAAAGGCCCTATCACCAATGCTAGACTTGCACTGCAAGCACCCAGACGGCCGAATAGAAACCACGAGGGCTGATTCGGGATTGCTTTCCTTTGTTATAAATGGAGTAACTATAAACGATGGTTAGAACGTCCCTCCTACCCACCTAATTTAGCGAAGGCAGTGTGGGACACTCTCCTGCATTTCATATCCCTACCCACTATTTTTCCCTTGCTATTTCCCACCCATATCCGTCGTGAACCTTAAGTTATCGCTACTCCTAAGGGGTGCACTAGTCAGAGACTCCCGGGTGTTTTTTCTACATTTCAATAAACGTTAAAAAAAGACTAATAAATAGAGGGGAACTGCACAACCATTTTCTGGAAACCAAGAACACAGAAGTGCAGCCTCTCAGAAGGTGGCATGGTTTGTTCGTGCTCAGGGTGCTATCATACTTTACTCCTTGAATATCACGGTGTGAAAGGTTGCTACCACATGTGCTTCGATTCGGACACGGAAGGAAGTAAGCTGGGGTTATAACAGGGAAACGAGACCAGACATCCTGAGAAAAATGCCGTATTCATTTTTTTTTTCAGGAAGGTACACTGAAGAAAGGGCTCTTCCGGTAGCCCCATCCATTCAGGACACCAAGCTACCGATGTCCTCGGCATTTCGTTTGAGAAACACAAGCTGCTCAAAAAATCGCCTGAGAACCTGTTTAGGCTCATTCAGCAGTTGTATTAAAGGTGAATACTTTGCTTCTGTTCGGAGTGGGGCTTAAAAACGATTCTACCATGTTCCAAAGAAATGTGGGCCGTCAGGCGTGTACTATATACAGCAGCATTGCAGACATAATTATACAAAATCCCCAGACATTTCTTCCAGTTTATCTCTCTAAACTTGGTATTTAGGGTGAAATCTTGTGGTATGCGAGATATTGCTTTTATAATACGGTTCTTATAGGGTCTTGGAACGGAGCACCGAATTTTAGAAATCGTCATCGTGCTAAAAACGAAATATAGCAATTGTACTTTCTTTTAGCCCGAAATATGCATCTAAAACACTTTGGACGAAAGAATGAACTGGCAAGGAAACGACTATTGCAACAAATATAACAAAATGATCAAGCAGATTTCAACGCCAATCCAAAATTCAACTTCAGCCCATTGTGGACGAAACTCGTAACCCAATTAATATTTTATTTCTTACCGTCATTTCTTTCTAACAAACGCTGAAAAAACGATATATATTTACGCAGATATAGAGGCAGTCCGTTTTCGAACTGGGTGAGGACAGAGTGATCAAAGTAATTCCTTCGTAGGGCGGCGAGGCTTTCAATGCCCCTTTCCGCGTTCGACAAAGAACCGAGGCCTAAGCCTTTTATTCCCCGAAATCGGACCTGACCAGCGGAGAAATTGCTTAATCTCGACAAATGGCGCTTACGTTCTGCTAACGGTGCAGAATTGCGAGTAAAAGGTCCGGGCGATTGCCCGAAGTGCGATCCGCGGCAGTTGAGCAAGGCCTGTTTTAATTTTTTTTTTGTTCCTTTACAGTGCTTCGGAGTCGAATGGGGCTTTAAACCGAGTGTTACAGATTTCAACACAGAAGAGTAGATGGGACGACAGCTTTAGCCCAAATCTGCACTATGTAACAGTATACGGACGAATACCCTTTTATGATGCACTGTGTGATCGCGGTTGATGCACGTAGGTGTTAGTCAGTTAGGGTTATCTCGGAGCGGGCGTAGGATAACTGCGCGTGGTTACGAGCATACTCCTAGATTAACTGAAATTGCCTGAAATGAAATATTCCATGGCCCGAAGCTGTCGTGTTTTGCCGATCTACCTCGATCTTTTTTTTCTTCTTTTTTCTTACCGACGTAGTAATACCCAAGCATTGCCAGGCTGCACATCATTGAAAAAAAAAAAAAAACAAAAAAACTCGGGGCAATGAAGTCTATTCACGAGCTTTCAAGACAAAAGCCTGGCTGTACGTATCGATGACTGTTTTTACTGCTATATTATATTTGCGTCTCTTCCTCCGCTTTCGTTTCTTCGTCTAGCAACGCGAATTACTTCGAAAGGCGTCTTTATTGCTACAGTGTTGGCGGCTGTTCCTTCCCTTTGTTTGTCTTTTGATGCCAAAACTTCAGGCAGACGGGTGGCACGCCCCTGCTACGCAAGAATCAGAGCTCAACAATTGCTGCATCTGTTCTATTCACCTGCCGCCACGTTCATTTGTCATGCGGCACGCACTGGTATAACATCTCTTGCACTGCTGGCAGCGTGCCGGGATAGCGCAGTGGTAAGGCTTCTACTGTACATACCCGGGTCTATATCTCAGGCTAGCTCAGATGTGTTTTCCTAGGTACTCTTTAAACCGGCGGCCATTTAGATGACCGGACAACTACAACCACGTTGATATTTTTTCGGGCGGTGAATGCTGTCTCCCTAAAACAGCTGCGCAATATAACACCAGAAAGAAGGGAATGAGAGAAATCTGCTTTGAATGACCGGGCTTCACTAGATGCGAGTAATTGTTCACAGAGGTCTAAAGCTTGATCGCCGAAGAAAGGAAAGCATGGAATAGCAGAAGCAACAACAACCATAGACAAAGCGAATGAGCAGGGCTCGATATTACCTTCATGCTTTACGACTGCCGCTATCGATCAACTGTCCAAGGCGAAAATCTTATAGACCGCAGTTTTTTGCACTAAATTGTGGTCATCGCGCGTAACGGCAAACGTTAGAAATGGGGGTTTGGAGCTGACGTTTCTTTTCCAGCTACTCTTGTATTGGCCGACTTGCGCCGTCGGTGGTGGCATACGCCGAAACGCCTTGCGGCAAAGCCAACTTTATCCACGTGCACTAATTACGACGATGACGACGACGACGACGACGACGACGATGCTGATGATGATGCTGCTGCTGCTGATCACGATGCCCTTAAATTGGGGCACGTACCCGCTCTGGTGGATTAGCCAAGGATAACGTGTCGACTCCGCCCCTGTTAACAGCATAACTGTTGTACAAGCCGTTAGTTCGGAGTGGCAGGAAAAAATACCAAGAAAATCCAGAGTGCTACTGAGTGCGTGCTTCGCGGCGACCGCCGAGCGTTACCGGCATGCGCAGTGGCTTTAGCAAGGAAATCTGGCAAAGGCCACGAGGTGCGAGAAAATGCCGAGCGCTCGTGAGCGCGTTCCTCGCGGCGACCGCCGACTTCCCGGCTCCCGCAGTGACTTTAGAAAAAAGAAACAAAAAACTCTAGCGCTGGTGCCTCAAGCGCTACATCACATGTAATGCTTGGCATAAGGAACAGGACGATATTGATGCATATGACGATGATTACTACTAGCACAGTGCAGAGCAACGACGGAACATGTAAATAAACACTTTCAAACTTGTACAACTGCATGATGATGCGTCCTTCCGTGCTCACGTATAAAGGAATGCTGCAGCTTCGCTATGGTTCAAGTCTTGCACGGCTTTACGCAAGCTTCGCCAGTTGAGCTGGTGGAAGTCTACAATGCTGAGGATGACCTTGCGTCCACCACTCGCCGCGAAGAAGACGACGTCTTCGATGCATATGACGACGATTACTAGCAGCGCAACTAGACAAATAAGGAATGATACTGAAACTTACCTACGTGTCCGGCAATGCTCAACAGCTTAGCCATTCAAGTCTTGCGCGTGAATGCAAGCTTCCCTGAATTTTGCGGGGTTCATGGATTTACGTGCTCTTCTGGCGCAGCCGCATATGTCGCGCTATATCACGCCATAATAACAGCCAATCATCGTCGTAGCTCGCATCAGCCATATCACAGGTGCGATCGCTCGTTATCGTCGGGTAGTTCACCTTCTACTAGAGCACGGCATGGATAGGCCGCGCGTGGTTCGTTCCGCTCAATAGCGGGCAGCCATTGTAGAGAAACCTTCCCGATAATAGCAGAATAATGATGTACAATAACGTATGCCAAACATTCGCGTTCGCATTAAGCTCAGCGAATTGAGAGTTTAGTTTTCGTCGATCGACGGTTTTGCGTTTAGATATCGGTCATTTCGTTTGTATTTCGGCAGAGGTGTTCTTGTTTTCGTTTCGCAGCCATTGAGTGTCGATTTTCGTCGTCTTCGCTTTCATTGAGGTAAAGCTTCGCGTGTACCCGTGTTTTCGGCGGTAGATGTTGGTTAATTTCTATATCATCCTTTCAACACGACTGTTTTAACTAGCAATATTTATAACAGTGATCAGCATTCACATAAAACCGAGTATAGGGACGAAGTCCGTTCCGCCATGCCGATTTCCAAGCCTTTGTGCATGCAGATAAGCATGGGCGAGGAAACGGGACGTAGTTACGGTAAACAGTAACTTTAAAGCTGAATATACGCCAAAGAACTCGTGTGTATTGGCCAGTGACAACAGCAGAAGCTTGCGACTGACCGACCAATTCCCATTGGCTGCGACAGCAACAAACCCACACACTATTCTCCCATACCCACCCTGGAAGATAGACCAGTGAGAGCAGTCGCTATGAGGTCTGATTCATCACTTGCCACTGGCAGTGACGTCAACATCCCAGTGAACTTATATCGTCTCACAACTGAACGAGAAATGATGGTCAGGCATTCGGACATCCTAATGGGAAGCTTAAGCGTACCTGTCCCAGGAATGTTCTTATGGGGAGATGATCACCGAGGAAAAAAAATCATGCGCATATTGGAGTATCTTGTGTACGCCCTTACGCTCCTGATGCATGTAATCACGAGGAGGAAAAATAAAAAAAAATGTATAGGAACTTATGCGGACGTCAAATAATCCTATGAACCTAAATATAACTGTTCCTGAACCTAACTGAACCTAGATATAACTAAATATAACCTACATATAAGTGTTCTCCACAGTTTAGGCGTTTAGTTGACGCGCAAAGCTTTAAACTAAAACAACTTTGCCCCTCCCAATTTCACGTTCACGTTCGAAAACGCCTGCCCGTCACCTCCTCCTGTCCTTTTACGTTATTTGAGCTACACCAAGTCATAAAGTACCGCTACCAACTAGCCCAAATCCAAACTCTACTAAATTGTAAAAGAAGCGCGATAGAACGAAGATATAACTTCGTGCTTTAAAATGCACTATCAAGCCTAGACGCCTGCCAATTGACTGTAGGGTTTAACGCGCCGACGCAACGCAGGCGATGACGCGCGCCGTAGTGGAGGGCTCCGGATTAATTTTGACCACCTGGGGATCTTTAACGTGCGCCGAAATCTCGTACACACGGGCGTTTTTGCTTTTCGCCTCCATCCGAAAAGCGGCCGCCGTGGCCGGGAATCGAAACCGCGACCTCGTGCTCAGCAGCGCAACGCCTTAGCCACTGAGCCACCGCGGCGGGTAGACGCCTGCCAAGTAATTTAGTATATATATATATATATATATATATATATATATATATATATATATATATATATATATATATATATATATATATATATATATATATATATATATATATATATAAAGAATTTGGAAAGACAGAATGAAAGTGGAGAAAAAAATGCCCGCCGGGTGGGATCGGAACCCACAAACCGAAAAGGACATTTTTTCTCAACTTTCTTTCTGCCCTCGGTAACAGCAACAGCGCAGGGTTTATTTCTACATTTCGACTTGAGACAAGTCTTTTTCGGGAATGATGGCTTCGGAGGAGCGCATACATGTCGAAAGTGGAAAGCGGGTCCACGAATGACCAACGATACCACACACAAACATACGTGAACAACAGAAACACGAAGCGGGAATTTTCCTGATTAGAAGCATAAACCCTCCGCTGTTGCTGTTACCGAGGTTTCTTACTTTATATATATATATATATATATATATATATATATATATATATATATATATATATATATATATATATATATATATATATATCATCTTTTTTGCTTACCTCGTTACATATGCTTCGCGCAACGGCAAACCCGACATCGGATATACCTGAGTGCCTCCGAGGGAAAGGGGATAGTTTGCCGTGTTCACTACACCAACTGACGGAAATGCAATAACCAGCTACTGCTCTCGTAAGCACTTGCCGTTGGAGATAGGCCAGAAACTTATTTCCTAGGGATTACTCAATTATTGTCTACGGGGGATTTTTATTCTTCTCATGAACCGCACTGTATCGAAGTGCTTTCAAATTTTATCCAATGAAACCAGCGCCACCCTGTAATGCGATTTGTGATAAGACATATCCCATTCGCTTCATTGCAGCGCACCCTCCGACTACCAGAGCTAAGCGTTTCATTTTATTGTTAGTCCCAGCTCACGTGCCTGAACCGATTATTGAATCTCGGAAAACATTTCTCTTTCCTGCAGTGGTTCTCATGCTTGCTTTGAGTGTCACGCTCCAGGGCTCAGTATTTCAGCTTTGTAGGCGCGAGGTATTTGGCCCACCCTCACGGACGCACGCACGCACGCACCGACAATTAATCGGACCGTCTACCGCGCGCATGCGCGCGTGTGCACAATTTAGAAACAAAGAAAACTCGCAAAGTCATGCAGACTTTATCTGCCCGTAGCCTACTTGCCCGTTATGCCCCGCCTACAGCGCTCCTTACGGCGAAAGCCAGTAGCGAAGTCAAGGTGAAGGGCAAAGAGACAAAATGGACGGCATTAGTACGAACGGAGTCCCACATGTTCCCACACAAACGGTCTAAAAAACCAAGCACTATATAAAAAATCTTTATTATAACTATATTACGCCCGTACTGTTCAGACATGCCATTCGAGCCTTAAAGACAAGCGACTAGCTCTTAACACATTCCCGTGATAAATTTAGTCAACCTAAGCATCAATTTAAACGTGAATCGAAATCCCCAGCAGCTGCACCAAATTAGCAATCCCCTTTCTACGATTGTCCCTGACTTTCTCGTCTGCCTCTTTAGTGCGCACGCGACAACACACGGCTGGATTCGCCGTAGTAAGGAGTAGTTAAATTATTGGTAAGAGCCAAATAGTTCGACTACCACTTGCTTTTACAGCAATCATGACTCTTTACTGCCCTGTCAAAAACTTAAATTGCCCCATAAAGGGGCCATCAAAGAAGTCTCCTATCGGACCTCTGTACGAGAGATTTATCACCTCATCATCACACAGCCTGCGACTGACGCTTAAGCGCACACTGCCGGGGTGTCTTCCAATCATACGGAGGGGATAAGCGTTGCAGCTTCACTCACCGCTCAACTGCGATATTGGTGCGCGGAGATATCGCGGGCTGACGATGATGATTACCAGGGTAATGGTGGTGCTCACGCCACCGCCGTTGTTTTCAACGCTGTGCTTTTGGGGCAGGAACTTGGCCTGTGTGTCCAGTATGGTGCGGAGCAGTGGCAGAAATGATCCTCTGCGCAACTCTAACTAAAAAAAAAAAACACAAAATGCTGCTGCCGACAGAAAGCGATCCAGCAGCGGATATGGCTGCAAAGGCGGCTTCAATGGCAATACGAAAGCATATGAGAAAAAATGTCAGAAAGAAAGGTCGATTCGCTGTCAGCATGTCGGTCCCCAGGAAATGCACCCCTCTTGGCACTGTTAAGGCTCATCGCCTTTTTTTATCAATTGTAAATACCTAGAAAAGCTTCTTGCGGGAGAAAAGTCCTGGGAAGAAGTAAAACGGCTCCGGCATCATTCCACCTCCGTTCCCCATAAGCAGGATAGCAGAGAACCTTTTCAGTTGTTTTGTTCATTGTTCATTTTCTCTGCTCATAATCTTTGCTAGTTCTCGCACGAAAAAGTGAGTAATCAAAAACATCTCAAATCGTGACAGGTGGTGTTCTGGGAAAAAAAGAACGCCGACAAGGCAGTCGTCTGGGCAGGGCGAATTTCTGATTCGACATTCAGCATATGAAACGTGGGCAAATGGGTGCTTGCGTTTTGCGGAGTGAATGGCATGTCAAAATAATCAAAACCTTTCTTTTTCTTTTTTTGCTGCACAGGTATTGTAGCGCTAAGGTGACCAAGGCAAAGAGCTCGATCCTGATCTTATTGAACGACACGCAGAAATGTTTCATCAAAGCGATCTGAGGGGCTAGTTGGTGTAATGTGGTGGTTATTGCGGACGCCTTCGGGGTGAAGGCAGACGTGCAGCACTGGGTTAAATAATTTCACGATGATCATTTATTCTGCCAGCCGGAAACGCGTGGCATCATCCAATTACCCATTATTGTTCTATTCAAGCAAATCTGCATTAGACGGTAAAACATTGCATTTTGAGTTTTCCTGCGTGACAAGGGGGGTTCTGAACGTACGCATTATGCTCGACTGCATATTCTTCCCGGCTTCGTACAAATAGTGCCAAAAAATACCGCCCCTATAAACATATGTGGGACCTTTTAAATTAGCTCAATGTTAGAAAACCAATATGGGTACACGAAATAACACCACGAAGGCGCGTTTATAAAGTTGGTCGTGGTGTTGCTCATCACAGCGAGAGGCAGACTGAAATAAGTTACATTGTCTAATATACTTCATAGGAGTAAAGTATGGAATGACCAGACGATATTTTCAGTTAATTGTTCTGGCAATCTCCACCCATTCCCATTCTTAGCGTGGAAAAGTGCGTTGGAAACTGTCATTTCTTTTTCACCGTGCTCCCAGTTTGGCTATGACTACTCCTTGGTACGTGAACCACGAGGTCTATAGTGAAGCCACACCACAGCGCTTCTGCGTAGTCTCTTGCTTGTCCTTTTCCCGTATCGCTGTTTCATTCTTATCCCGAAATTTTGCCCCCTTCCAGCATCTTTACCCTGTAAAACGCGAGTTTAAACAGACAGTATATATAATCTTGCAAAGCGTGAAAATAAAATTCGCAAGACTGAAATGTAATTAAAACACACCGAAAACCAATATGCCGTCACTGGGGTAGTCAGTGCGGCGGCCACAATTGACGCATGTGTCTTCGACACTGTAACCAATTACCGATCAACCCAAGGTATCATACTAGCGCGAGATAGCGCAGTCATGAATTACATGAGCTGAACTTCAAAGTCCAGCGGCAAAAATGACTTCGACCAATTCACATCTGGATTCACAACAGCGTGGATTAAGGAACAAACTCGGCTAGGAGATATTCCAGTTCAGCTTATGCGAAGAAATGGGGTGGGGCAGGTCACGTAATGCCGATGAGGGATGGCAGAGCGCCCATCCGTTTAAAAGAAGGGTTGCCACTGGATGGTTAAACGAAACTGAGTCCACTGATTGGATGGAGGTCAGAGGGAAGAAATTTCAGGTGAAAAGGTTTGACCGGGCAAACTAGCGATAGAGGCAGCTGGACATCCCAGGAAGAGGCCTTAGTCCCGCAGTGTATTCAAAAACGATGTTATAATGATTTCGATTACGATGATGATGATGATTACGATGATGATGACGATGATGATGGTGATGATACCCTTAAGAACCACTTGAACCCTGCATGCTCGGTTCTACTTCATGATGATATGATCATTTGATCACGGCAGCCTCCTGAGTACTCCTGAGTGAACACACACAGGCGCCTCCAATTGTCGAAGTCTCTTCTTCATGGTACTACATATTCACATTTAATTTTGTGAGTTTCACCCCAGCTATAACGCCTTCTTCGGGCTGTACAAACCATGCCCAAATAAAATAATGCAGAAGAATGAACGAACGATGGGGCAACGCGTGGTAGGGAGAAGGCACTTACCCAGGCTCACCGAGGAGTATAATGCGGGTTTTTATTCATAGCACATCATCCCACATGCACGCAAGCGGGGATACGAGCGGCCAAAACTTCAGCGAACAAAAAACGAAACTCGCAGGCTGCGCGCCAAGATAGCTTCAAGTTCTTTTTTCCCTTAAAAAAATAGCGCACACTCAATGTGACTCCCTATTTACTAAGCTGCTCAGGCCGCTTCCACCGACGCACGCGGTGCTCTGCATGGCCGTTCAAGAGTGGATTTTCTGCTTAGAGCAGGGTTGTGCAAGTTTGAGTCAACGCCAGAAGTGCGCGATAAACCAGGTAAAAAACGCGCCGGCAGGCCGCCCCAACTGTTTTTGTTTTAGTTTAATTATTTTTTCCACTTTTGCATGACGAAAATTTGAAGAAGTTAACCTTACGTCGCTTCTTTCGTTCAGCTGCGTTCGGAAAGTTTAGGCCATCCATCCAAAGTTATAACCATATTTAAGAAACAGAAACACCCCTGTATAGGGGCTTTCACTGCAGGCTATAGACAACTCTGGCGGTTTACATTAATGAGTAGGTCTACTCTACAATACCAGCACTGGCGAAGTGCTTTTTCGTTGGGGAAGGATAACGAAATTCAGTTTCAGCGGCAAGAATAGGCAAAACACTGTAGCCCACGCAAATACGTTCCTCAAATGAAAGTACGAAATTCAAACATTCACAGTAGGCGGGGAAGGGGGGGGGGGGGGGGCAGCAGCAACGAAGACAAGTAAGTGTTTCTGGCGCCAAAGACAAACCCTCTTAAGTATTCACTGAACCAAACGTTTTGAAGGAATGAAAACAGCTTGCAGTAGTAGAGATCTAATCAATTTTATGATCACCAATAAAATCTCCTTTTTCTCTCTTTATCCGTCTTTCTGTTTGACTGATCCCTCAAAGAAGCCCCGAGCAAGTTAAGGCGATAGTGAGAACCTGGAAGAAGACCTAGAACGGCACGGACATGCAAAGACAAAAAAGGTTCGAAGGGCAGCCGTTCACAGCCCAACTTCATTCCGCTGTGCGCAGCGGCCTTTCATCGACGGGCGGCCGTTGGATGAATAGAGCGGGCTTTTCAAAGCTCGAAAAGGAAGGGAATCGCGGGAACAATATCGGATTCGGCAGCCAGTGAAAAGGCCAGTGCAAAGAGACAAGCCACCGAAAGAAATCAAGAGATAGAGAAAGGCAGGAGCGGTCAGCCATGCACTCTTCTTTCACTCTTTTGGAAGAACTCGAAACGTAAAAATTGTAGGGTCATAAAAAAAAGACGAGTGCGGTGTCTAGCTTCCCTGTCAACAGCCAGCAAGTGGGATGCCTTTGCATGGCTAAACAAAAAAAGCCACTGAAGCCAATCGTGGGGATCCGATTAAACTCGAGCATACGAGCACGGAGAAAGGAACAAAATGAGGAGTGAGCTATGTCTCCTTTCTTTATGCGCCTACGAGAAGCGAAGTTAGCAAGAATAGGCACGCAGAATTTGAGAGCTGGCTTCGATGGAGACTGACGACACAGCCGAAAGTACAGAACTCCGAATTGAATGGTCGGATCGTATGCAAAAACAAATGATTCGAGGACTAAGTCTGAATGACCAAAGAAACTAAAAGTCAAGCTGAAAACCTTGAGAGGAAGCTTGCTGGAAGGGTAGGGAGTATGAACAGTGCGCGAAAAAAAAAAATAGAAAATTACTCTGACGTAAAAAAATGAATCCGGCCGCCCAAAACCGTGGAGATGAGTTGTCTCCCCTTGCCGGACAAAACTGCGATGAGAAATCCTCTTTAATAGAAAGAAAAAATGCTAAAAAAGGTTTAGTACCAACAAAAGGGACTTCTGATGTTCCAGGCCATTTTCAAAGGCAGGTGACCAAGGCACCGCTTAGCTTGCACGCGTATTCAAACTACCACGTGTTTTTTTTTTTAGGAGAATATTATCCGGCGACGGCTTCTGGGCGAAATAAACTCGTGTCTTTCAGGCACAGACTGGTTCAGCGGTGATGTTTTTTTCTTATGCCAGCATTGCGTTGTCACTGGAAACATGTTATTTCCTTTTAATCGCTATATCATTGTAGTAGCGGCAATGATGGACGCGCATTAATGAGAACCATACACAAGCCACCGGCCGCCATTGCATGGGAAAGTGGTAAATCTAACAGAGCCACTTCGCTTGTGCTACGTGGGCACCAGTAAGTCGCAATAACGAGTGTGCTGACACATCGGTTGCCTTAACACTTATGACCAAAAAAAAAAAAAACGAGAACGTCGTTGTGAAAATGAAATAATGTGGAAAGCATGTTTACAAGCGCCTTCTGCTTTCCGCGTAGATGTGTAACTTCATGTGTAGTCGCGCAACGGCAAGTGGTTGTTTGTGTGTATGGGTGTTCTTATAGGTCTGCGAAAGCAAGCTTAGAACTCTAGAGCAACTTCACTGATAATTTTTACTCTATTTTACAATTATTGCTGTTTTTAAACCAGACGACTGTCATCAAAAGGCGGTAGTGCTTTCAGTGGCTGTGACGGGCCTAGGTGACGCCTACTTGGCTGTCTAGCGTGCTGCGAGTTGCTTTTCTAACCGTCGGTAGCCGAATTTTCAGGCTGTTTCTATTTCCGTGTGTTTTTCCTAGATTTCTTTCAGTGTCATCAGCTACAGGTCATCGACGGCTAGGTACACAACTTTCGCTGGTCCCCAGATAAGTTGTCTCCAGATGGTCACGTGCGGCATTTCTGGCATGCGACTTATTTGCCGTGGCCGTCTTTGACTTATTATAGTCGGCGTTCGCCGTCTTATTGTAGGCGGGAATATATGCGTTCGGGCAAACAACCCCAGATTAATGTGGTGACGATGACGATGAAAAGTGTGATTCTGTAAATGTTCATGCAAATGGATGCGTTATTTAGAATGTCTGGTCAAATGAGAAAACTCAATGTCAACGAGGAAAGCCAACGGGTCAATAAGAAAAAAAGTCCATTGAGCCTGACGGCACGGACTCCTGCCCCCTTCCTATAGTAGGGTTCACCCTATAGTCGCAAAAACCAGGTCATCAGTGGCAGTCAGGGTCCTGGGCGACCGGTTTCGGTGCTGAAAGGGCTCAGAGCTGGTCACCCGGGCCACCCAGCGCTCATATCTCGTGTATACGGATTAGGGATGAATGATGCACAAGGTTCGGAAGCCTTCCAATAGCATGCTGTTGAGGGTGCGAAGTATTAGCGCTACATAGACGAACACAAAAAAGGTGACAAGACCAGCGGTACTCACAACTGATTCATTGCACTTGTCAGCAACTACACATACAACCCAATGATGCGCACATCACCTGCTGGTTGCTGTGTTATACAGGGTGTTTCAGCGAACACTTTCAAAAATTCTTAAAAATAGGCTCTTCGAGAAAAAAAGAAACCCTCTTCAGAAGGAGACTGCTAGCTGCGGCGGACGCCAGCTAGTATGAAGGGCGTGCACATTAGTTAGGTGGGTAATTAAACTCTACTAATTAACTTCTTAGTTAGCGGAGTTTGGTGGCTATTGTAAATGATGATTTTGTAGCCCCGGAGAAGACGTTTTCACATCATTTTTGAAAACAACGAAAAATTCGGTGTTTAAAGACCTGTAGCACGAGGAAACCTGCCGTTGTTTTTCGCTCAAAAACGAAACTCGGGGTTCGAGGAGCGCTGGAAGTCTTCAGCGAACGCAACGTCCGCTGGTGACGTGTTTCAATGAATGTGGCGGCCATTCCGAAATGTAAGTGCAATTTTCCCTAGCTAGGAAGCCTCAGCATGCGGCCACAGCCGCGAAACCCTTCCTCACCCAGCAAACAAACCTTTCCTTTGTCTGATGCGCTTTCTAACACGCAGCAATTATGAACGAACGAACGATTATGATAAACCTCACGAAAAAACAAATGACCGGATGGTGACGTTTCACATTTTGCACAACTGGTAGCCACTTCAGATGTGGACAAGACAATAAAAAAAGAAAAACAAAACTGTCGCCAACGCCCACTAGGGCTCCTGAAACGGGCGACCACGCAGTGGGCGATATGGCTAGCTTTTTTCTTGCGCCTACCAACGAAAGAAAATATAACGCTAGCCGTGGTATCAGGTGATCGTTGATCATTGAAAAAATACAGGAGGCGATGGCGTTGATATAAGCTGATTCCCTAGCATGGGGAATCACCAGAGCCTTCTTGAATTTGGCGACACAGTCACTACAACACGTCATCAGCGGATGTTGCGTTTTCACTACACTTCTGGCGCACCATGTGCGCTGCGTTTCGGTTTCATGCGGGACAAATACTTGATTTTTGCGGGCTGCAGGGCTCTACAGAGTGTCTTTTTCGTTGCTTTAAAAACTGATCGGTTATCGTTTTCTCCGTAGCTACAAACTCGCCATTGGCAATAACCGCCAAACTCCGCTAATTAAAAAGTTCATTAGACAATTTTAGTTAATTAACTATGTAATTCGCATGTTTCTCATAACTGCTGGCGTCCGCCGAACCAGACAGCTTGTTTCTTAAGAGAATTCCAATTTTTCTTGAAAAGCCTACCTTCAGGAATTTTTGAAAGTGTTCAATGAAACACCCTGTATATGAGTGCCCGCGCTAACAATAGCACCTGGTTTATTCATTCATTTATTTCGAGTTACTTTTTGTCGTTTCTTAACCACTCCCGTTGATATCCTTAATCTTGATCGTGGGGCACCATGTGCAGCTTTCCCGCTCATGGCAGTCCTTCCAACACTGATTACTTTGTAGGTATTTGCCGAAATGTAAAATTCTTCTGCGCCGCTAATATTGGGGGTGAAAACTTGCTTTGTGCACCCTTTCAAGTCTCGCTCGTTGCGCGACTAAGTTCCTGAGCCGTGGAAACTTTCCCATAGAAATGCATGGGCAGTAAGATTTGACAGCGAATTACACAAGGAATTTTGAGAATCCTGGAAAGTTATTTCAATTTTGTTATTCTTCAAGTTGACTTCTTGCTTTATGCCAAATATCACTGTCCTGAAGTGGTTTTGCTAGGTTCCTGAGAGGTCGGAATTTTGAGCGAGAAAGCTGGGTATGAATGCAAACCTGTCTCCAAGCAACACAAACCCGCCGCGGTGGCTCAGTGGCTAAGGCGTTGCGCTGCTGAGCACGAGGTCGCGGGTTCGATTCCCGGCCGCGGCGGCCGCTTTTCTGATGGAGGCGAAAAGCAAAAACGCCCGTGTGTACGAGATTTCGGCGCACGATAAAGATCCCCAGGTGGTCAAAATTAATCCGGAGCCCTCCACTACGGCGCGCCTCATCGCCTGCGTTGCGTCGGCGCGTTAAACCCCACAATCAATCAATCCAAGCAACACAATCTGTTCTCAACCAAGAGTATTGGTGCATCATCATCACGATGATCATAATTATGGTAGTCGTCAACATCATCATCATCTTCGCTGTCGTGACCGGCTGTTCCCTAATCCGGGGATGACCCGCTCTCAACCAAATTCGGGAGCTCAGTAACCGAAATCACGACCCACCTTTTGATTACCCTTTGCCATGCACAAAAAAAAAATCATGAACCCCTCTGTCTAACGACGACGATGGTTGAACGCGAAGCTTTCTCCTGACGGAATCTTTGGTTGTCGTCTAAGTTTTCCAAACCGCTCCGACCATGTTCAAATGTAGCAATCAAATAGACGCCGGATTCATAACGCGACGAACCCAGGTTAGATTTCGGCCACAGGAAGCGCTTTTTAACACGAAGATGTTTTATTCCCGGATGCATGAATATTTCGCTGACGTCATATCCGTCACGGAAGTGACCCCAGTACAACGAAGCAAGCGGCCTGTAAAGGGTGGATCCCTGCACACATAGTCTTCTTGCGGGAAAGCAACCTTTAGTACTAAAGAATATGTTATGCATAGCGTTGTTCGTTTTCGGGTTTTATATTTTAACACGACAGTGTTTTACGCCGCGATACCCCAAGATTTCACTGACGTCATATCCGTCACGGAAATGATGCCAGTACACCTTTGCCGAAGCGACCTGCCAGCAGGATGTCACTCACCAAGCACACCCACAAGACAGCCGCCCACCCTTAAATCATGCTGAGCTGCATATTTTGCTGCACATTTCACTTTCGTGTTGGACTGATTCCTGTGACAGAGAAATCAACCACAGTTTTTTCTTTCACTGCGGTGTTTTCACGTTACACACACCATCAAACTAGAACACTATAGCTTCGCTTTAACGAAGCATCGGCATCTACAAGCTGGGCAACTTTAGTGTAGTACATCCTACAGTAGAAAGGTTATAAAGTAAACGTTCTGGCCCATAAACTCTAAGTTTTTAAACTAACCCCGTCTTTGCAAAAGGATTCAGGCATTACCGCCCTTCTCTGATAATCCCCCCCTCACACCGTGACTAGATTACGCTTAGCGTTAAGGCGGTCTCTGCTTGTGCAAGAAGTGCGCTAAGGAACGTGAGTGGCTCGAAGAGGCCACAAAACAAATGCCCGTGCCCCGAGGCATGGGTTTTCCGGAGAATAAATAACAGCTATCCCTCCATACTTAGTTGCGGCGGGCTCAGATTCCAGCCCGTCGAGATGAGTAGCACCAAAATGTGCCCAGATCCGCTTTCAGTCCTTCCTTCCTTGCTTCCTTCTTCACCTTTTAGTTCTTTTGGTCCCCCTGAACGCTGCTTAAGCCACAAGCATCGCAGAGTGCGGTGTTACCGAGTGCATCCCTCAATGCGCCCGTGACACCGGAGAGCGTGAGAAGGCCCCGACGGAGAGGCGCCTCTTGGCAGCACTCAGTCTAAGTGAGGGGAGAACTTGCTCCTAAGCGTCAAACACAAAAGAAGAATGAATGCGTACGTTAGCTCCCTTGCAAGATGGAGCGAAAGGAATGCCGGGTGTTATCCGTTGCTTCAGTTCGTTTCGCGCTGACACACAAGTGCGGACGCGTCAAAGAAGCCCCTCGGGAACAGGACAGTGTCAATATCAAATGTACGAATGAAGAGGCAGAACTACAGAATGTGTCACGCTGTCTCCCCCTTTTCCCCTTTTCATCCGTCATTCCCCATTTTCCTCCTGTCTTCACTGCCCTCTTCTTCATTCCTCATTTTCTTTATTTTCTTTATCCTTCGGGTGCTATCGTTCATGTTATCCTCCACCAATGCCATGGCTGTAACTACTGTTACGGCCCTATTTATAAGTAGTATTAGCATTTATTAAGCGGAAGGCTTGAGTGACCCACTGTGCGAAGAACCAGCGTTGTTGTTGTGCGATATTCAGTTCACAAATTGGTACAGGCCAGGCACCTCCGTTGCGATGCAAAAAGTTAATTATACGTGTTGATATGCCACGCCCTACTAAACGTGCTGATATGCCACTGAGCAACAAAGAACATTTTACAGTAAAAAAATGTTGTTGATCCCTCTTCCATAGGAACCGGTAAAACATGAGTGAATGTGCCTTCACAGGAGCAGTTGAATGCTTACTGTGCATCGATTTGAACTTGCACATCGCTATTTATATTTCGTCGGTATGGCACCGTTAAACGCATCAACGTTAGCCACTGGATTGCCCGCGCCGGAGCATTGCGTACATCCGACTGAAGTACCACAGGTGCTCGCAAACCGTGCGTGCGAACGAAGTCAAGCAGGTTGTCAGCGAATCGCTTGGTGAACACACGGTCCGCTGCAGCGGAAGGATCAGCGGACCGTGCCACTAGCGTTACATTCGCAAATCGGCGTCGATCTTACTTCGTGGTGGTTGCCTACAGGTTTTTCCGCAGGTTACGCTGCGCGGCCTCCGTACACGTAGGCGCGGGCATGGAGGCGCCAACTGTCGGCGTTAATTAGCGTCAGGATGAACTCTTTTGCTGCGCCTCTCCTAGACGGCAGCACCATCTGAAGGGAACGATATAATGCGCGTTTGTCGTCCTGTTTACGCGTCTGTTCATAGCGCAGTCGGGAGTGCATTTCTTACCTCCCGTTATGGCGAAATAGTTCACGGGTCAAATCCCGGCGCAGCCGCGTCAAAGTTTTTCTGGCGATGTCATTTCCGTGACGGATATGATGTCAGTCAAATTTTGGTGGACCATGGCATAGAACACTTTCGTGTTAAAAATCATGCGCGTTGCAAAAACATTGGCATCTGTTGGCGCTCGAGCTCAGGATGTTCGCTTAATTAAACCCTCGATTCAACCCCTGGGCTTCTGGGGCCACCGAACAGCGGGGCTCTGCTAGCAGTTGCTCAAAACAACATAAGGAGCGTTCGAAGCGAAACAGCAGATGGCGCAAGCACGTACAAGAAGTTGCAGGCTAGTACCCACAAAGGAACGGAATCTCGCCATTGGTGCTCGGTGCAGAAAATAGCCAAAAAAAGGGGCTTGTTTAGGGGCTAGCTAGTATATTCAAATGTATCGTGCGCTGCATATTTTGACAAGAAACAGGGACAGTGAGAAGAACTGTGGTTGGTTCCTCTGCCATAGGAATCAGTAAAACACGAAAGTGAAATGTGCAGCGATATCTGCAGCTGAGAATGATTTGCGGGTCGGCGGCTGTCTTGTGGGTGTACTTGGCGAGCGACGTCCTGCGTGCGGGTCGCTGCGGCAAAGGTGTACTGGCGTCATTTCCGTGACGGATATTACGTCAGTGAAATCGTGGGGTATCGCGGCATAAAACAGTTTCGCGTTAAAATATCAAACCCGAGAACGAACAAAGCAATGTATAACGTACTGATGATGATGATGATCGCTATTGGTTTCTCCTTTGTAGCGGGGTGATGACATGTCATCTTACCAAAAAGGACCAATATATGCCTATATTTTATAGTTTTGGTTTAATACTAGTGCTGCTTAGGGCTGGCACAAAAAGCTTATTCGGCACAAAATACTGTAAAATACTGTAAAATACAGTACAATAGTAGTAAGGGCTGCTTTCCCAAAAGAAGACCGTGGGTGCAGGGGTGCACCCTTTACAGGTCGCTTCTCTGACGGATATGACGTCAGCGAAATCTTGGTGTATCACGGAATAAAACACTATCGTGTAAAAAGGCGAACTATACGTTGGTGCGCAAACAAGCAACTGGTTTATTGAAAGATTAATCGTTATTACTGATCATGGGATTGGAGTTGTAGATTCAATTTGCAATAGATTAAACCGGACACCCTCCTGCGCGTGCGCTCATGCGAACCAAAGCTGGAGCAAACAACAGTGCTGTGACGCTCAAAGGACCGGAGGGAGCGGGAAGTGACTGGGGTCTTCAGCATGCCATCTGAGGCACCTGGCAAATGTGTCAGCGTGACCGCAATAGCACTCAGTAGCAATGATGAAGAAAGAAAAATCCGATGACTCACGATGACGCACTCACGATGACGATGAAGAACATATACAGTTTAATCTATTTCAGAATGAATGCGCACGTCCCGTTACATGTTTACAAATAACGACCAAACTTTCAACAAACCAGTTGCTGGTTTGCGCACCAACGTACCGTTTTTTTACTGTCCGTGCTCGTCGTCCAAGTATGTGGCGTGCGCTAAATTTGAATTGAAAAAAAAAATGGCTGCTGCTCTAAAGAGTGAATAAGCGCGCATTTGATCTCGTCTTCGAACTAAACCCCGGTCTCCAGAGTAGGCGCCGAGTTTGTGTACTCCCGCACTACCTCAGCCCGTTTACAGTGGCTGTACAAGAGTTAGCCTAGTGGGTGTGGTGCTCACGTCACAAGGCATGACAGGTGAACCTGACGGCGCGTGAGCCGAACCGGTGCACACCAGCAACGGAAGACTCTTGTTGTGGGATGTTGTCACTTTAAATGCCGCCCGTCCGTTCGCTGAAGTAATTTGCGTCAAAAAACAGAAAAACGAAAGTGAAGGGCAGACGCAAACAGAAGGTTGCAGTAAACAAGTCTTTGATAAGGGTTGTTAGAGTGAGATCTAAGGCTTTCACCATCAAATCAGGCGTGAGACGAAAGCAGACATAAGACTTCCGAGGAATTGTTATGAGTGGACGTATATATACCCGTGCTACACGAGCGTTTCGAAGTGGACTAAAATGACGCCTTTGAGCTGCTACACGACGTTTTTTAAGGGCCTTTGGTGGAAATGACATCTGAGTCAAAGGAGCACCACCAATAACCTTTGAGGTTCTCAAAGACCTTTCAACGCGAACTGTTGTACTCTCGGGAGCAGTTTCTGCAAGCTATAATTACAAAAAACAATTATTTACCAGGGAAGTTTATGGTTTGAAGTGCGCAATCTTCATAACTTCCCACTTGATCTTGTATTCTATCACTCGCTCTACGATCACAAGTTCACTTGGTTCTGTCAACACCGGCGCTGCGAAAAAAAGAAAAAAAAAGACTGGCTCTCAGCTCATGTTTTGTGCGTGCTTGTAGATTGTTATCAATTTTATCGCTAATAACTTTCTTTGCTTATTTAACTCTTCGATTAAATTTTTGTCAGTATCGAAAAAAGGTAGCAGGGGCGACAGCAAACATAGCGGGCGAATGCGGAACCTTTCAACTGCCTTTGCGAATCACCGTGTAGATGGCGGATCTCCTTCCAGTTTGACTGGCATTTGAAATTTCGAAGGTCGTTCGATTGAAATGTACTTGCAAACGCTCGTGTGGCACAGGTATTATTCACCTTCTTCGAAACACACTGTCACGTCTATCCCTCGGTTACGGAGCGAAGCTATATACCTTACTATCCTATACGCATCCACAGCCGCGTAATTAGCTATTTACTTAATTCTCCTATTTGAATTATTAGCTAAGTAATCACCCAAACTTCGATTTACCTTGCTGGAACTGTTTAGAGGCTCCACGTGTCGTGGAAAGCGAGGCGTTCCATAACATGAGGTGCTCCATAGCGCGAAGCGTTCAATATCACGGGCTTTTGTTTACTATACAATAAGTGTGGACATCAAGGACATTCAAAATCGGCTGAACTATGTGATGCAAAAGGAAGAGGGCTCCCACATTAAGATGGATAGACATTTCTTGCCCATGCTGTTATGGCTGAGCTGTCCAAATGAACCGCATTAGAAAGGCACATTTCGAAACACCCCGCAAGCTCCGTTTTTAAGTATGCCTGACATTCATGAGCGCATCCCTTTTAAGACTTTGTCATAACGTATGTGCTAATGTTGTCATTTTTTAAAGTATGCAGCTGCAGGGCCTTGAAGTGTGAAATACAACGCTCATTAGTATGCTCAACTTTATACAAGACACGATGAGCACCAGGGAATCGAAAGCAAGCACAAATCAGGTGCATACATCAAAGGCTTCAAACTTCAAACTAATTCTTCAGGCCTGAGTGATAAGTTTGAAGATATTACCGCCGGAATATCAATGAGCGTTCCCATACTTTGCTGAGTGTAGATATGAGTGTGAAGCTTTATTCAGAAAAACGGGGTCAGATGTTTAACCACCAACTAAATAAATGCAAGCAACTCCTGCATGTACTAACTGCAAATGCTATAAGAAAGTACGCGGATACTCACAATTCAGCAGAAAGCGTGGGGAGAGCCTGAGCCTGGTTATGAGGCCGTCTCCCTTAAGAGCCCTCCCAGAATGTTCCGTCAGGTCTGAGCAGCTCCGTCTGATGCATCCCGTTCAAGATACCAGCCTCAGTGCAAAGGACCTCATCTATATAACCAGTAATCGCTACTTATTCGCTACTTATGCGCATGTGTTATGCTTTAGGCCTCGGAAGTAAACTAAAAAAGAACAGAAAAGGGTTAATAGAGGAGAGCAGCCAGCTTGTGAGTAAAAAGATGTCATAGGGAAGGCCAGTATTAACCAACTCCCGGTTGCCTGCCCTGTACACAAAGAACATCAACAAACGATAACAAAGAGAGCCCAAGGGCAGCCTGTGCGCGGGGCAAGCTGGGCGCCAAGATGTACACGATAAATAGAGTCTTGTGAAGGCAGATCGAATCAAGAAGCGGGGACCCTGGGGGCTGGCGGCACCGCTAAACACAGTCGTGCAGCGTAGCCGAATTACGCCCCTCGAGATAGTCGGCCAGGAAGAAAAGGGTGGTGGTACGGTAACCGAATAAAGCGAAAGCTCGTACACTTGCAACGCTGAAATAAATAAGAAAAACAAGTAGAGGACAAACAACGCTTACACGTTGTCACTTTTGAAAGGGTGGCACAATAAAATACTAACTAAAATGAAGGAGGAGGACGGCTAAGAAGATAGAAGGTCAGTGGGAAGGGAAGGAGCACAGGATGACATGCCACATGGGCGCCTCTTAGATTGAAGTGTAAGGAAACGAAGTAAAAGGGAACAGAAAAGCAAAAAAAAAAGGTTAAAAGAAAGCACTGAATCTGAAGCGGACATACACAAGCTGTCGTATCGCGCTACAGTCTACTGGGCTGCACATTTCGCGGAAGAAGAAGAACCAAAAAATGGTAAATAATGAAAGGGTGCTACTGCACTCTCGAAGCAAGTTTCCACGCTTGTCATCGTGGCGACGGTGGTGGTGGGAAAGAGCGGAGTGGACTTGTGCCTTTTCTGTGCCCAGGCTGATTTAATTTAACATTTTTCCTGGTTATAAATGGAGAGAAAGGGATGTGTTCCTGGTGATTTCTATATTTTTTGCTTTCCATGCAGTGAAAGAATGGAAGAAATATTGGACAATCTTCTAACGTAGACACGGATTCTCCACTTCTTGCTGGGGATGTCGCTTATCTCTTCGTCTGCCTGTCGACCACGGCAGAGACACACAGAACAAAAAGGCGCTGCTATGAGCCAGTCGGTGTGCCGAACTTATTTGAAGGCAGGCCCTGAACGATGAGACATTTTTTTTTATGGGAAGGTATTACGTATCAGTAGATTTGTCATTTCGCTTCTCTCTCTAATTATTTGCATTAATCCTAGATCCTCGGCTTTTGACTCCGGTGGGACTCAGGTATTTCTATTACTTACAGCACCAACTACACCTGTGACCTCAATACAAGGTGGTACGTGATTGGCGATTTCCGAGATTAGAATTCAAACCAGCTTCGGTTTCGGTTGTGTGATACAACACGCTTGGTAACCGACGTTATCAGACGTTTACAGTAAATCTTTCTCTTGCCTCCTGCGAGGAAAAGCATTTTTCCAGCGCGGGGAAATTCCCCTTCTGACATGTTTTGTCAGTAGAGGATACACTTTTCCCGCGAGTAAACCCCAACCGGTGACACCGAACTATATACTCTATCTCACGTATGGTGACAGTGGTAGGAGGGGCACTATCCTTTTCTACGGCAAAAGTATTGACAATGCTTTTGTTATACAGTAATCCCTCGTTAACTCAAACTCCGATATCTCAAAATATCGGTCAAGCCCAAAACGTTTTCTGGGCGTGCATTTACCTCCCATAGGTGCTTTGTATTTGCCCCTTTTGTCTCGAAACTTTTCTGTGGGGAACCATGGATATCTCGAAATGTTTATTGCGAAGACACTAGGCAAAGCCAGCCGCAGGCAGCTGATAAGGTTTCTGTTTGAACGTTTCGCTCCCACTATGCGCCGAACGTGGTCGTGAGCGGTAACTTTACATGGAGTACGCGCTGTACGCGGCCGATGCCCCGGTTACCAGAATGCTGTCCGCCGCCAACATCGTTGAGATAACTGTGGACCATGCACCTGATCATGCGAACGACGAGGAGCCTAAAAAATGTGGTTGATCCCTCTTCCGTAGCAACCGGTAGAACATGAAAGTGAAATGTGCCTTCACAAGAGCAGTTGAATGCTTATTGTGCATCGATTTGAACTTGCACATCGCTATTTATATTTTACCGGCATGGCACCGTTACACGCATCAACGTTCGACGCTGGATTGCACGCGCCGGAGGATTGCGTAAATCCGACTGCCGCCACAGGCGCTCGCAAACCATCCGTGCGAACGAAACCAAACGGGTTGTCAGCGAATCGTTTGGTAAACACGCGGTCCGTTGCAGCGAAAGGAGCAGCGGACCGTGCCAGGAGCGCGACATTCGCAAGTCGGCGTCGATCTTCTCCGTGGTCATTGCCTTACAGGCTTGTCCGCAGGTTACGCTGCGCGGCCCCCGTACACGTAGGCGCTGGCATCGAGGCGCCAACTGTCGGCGCTCATTAGTGTCATGATGCACTACTTCGCTCCGCCTCTCCTAGACGGCAGCACAATATGAAGGGAATGATATAAGCCGCGTTTGTGGTCCTGTTTACGCGTCTGTTCACAGACCAGTCGGGAGCATGTTTCGTACCTGCCGTTGCGGTGAAAGAGTTCGTGGTTCAAATCCCGGCGCAGCCGCGTCAACCAAACTTTTTCTGGCAATGTCATTTCCGTGACGGATATGACGTCAGTCACATTTTTGTGGACCCTGGCAGAAAACACTTTCGTGTTAAAAAGCGCCTACAATTGCAGAAACAAGAAGCATGCTGGCGCCTGCTTGGCAACAACAGCAGCTTGAGAATGCCTTTCTGGGCCAGATGCAAACGCTAAACAGGAGACCATCATGCAGTTTTGCAGTTTTTTTTTTTTTGCAATAATAGAAATTTGTTTTTCATTAGAATTATTTTGCCTTTATTACGAAAGCTCTCCTGTGAAGTGGAGCTTTTCTTCCCAGGAAGAGCTCTTATATCAGTAACCTCAATACATATTTCCGGCATGTCGCGTAACTCGAGTCCCCGCTTATCTCGAAATTTCCAGCGGATTTTATGACTTCGAGTTAACGAGAGATTTCTGTATATCTGATATCAGTATCAGCCTTCCCTCTTACCGTAGAGGCGGCAAAAAATATTAAATTGTCTTTACCGCAGAGCACCGCTGCCACTGCCACGTTTCAGTATATCCCGCAAGAAGTCATTATTTTAAATGCGTATTAAACGCAGATCACTTTAGGGGCTCGCTTTGTCGTCGTAGCTCGTTCGCTGTGACGCTGTTTGTTGTCAAGCAACTGCCGGAATCAGGCGGCGCAGCAACATAACGTCGCAAGTATAGCCCCGCGTCGTGCCGTAAAAGAAGCGGGTATAAAAACAAGCGGTTTATATAGTCATAACGGTTCGAAACACCTCAACCGCTGGCGCTTGTCATACATCTTCCTGTTGCTTAGCGCTAAGAAAACTGCAGGTACATTTGAGGCAAAATCTGTCTATATTACCGGCAACCCTCCCCCCGTCCATTTAGTTACGAATGCCCGTTGGGTTGGTTTTCACCGCCAGAGGTTCGTTTTCACCATTAGAGCAGCCTCTATGAGTGGGGTCTTCAGTCCAGGACTCCAATGGCGGACGCTATCCGGCGGGCCCGCTCAATCAGCCGTTGCCGGTCTTGCGGGGCAGTTCTGGACAGAGCAGCCTCCCAAGAGAAGAGCGGGGGGATGCGATAGGTGTGAGCCCGTCTGGTGGACGCGGACACTCCCATACAGAGTGGTAGAGGGTGGGAGTGGGGCTCTGGCAAGCCGGGCAGTTGCTAGCGTAATGGGTGTGGAAGAAGAGGTGTTTGTGGTGTAAGTTTGGGAACTTGTCTGTCTGGAGCTGCCGCCATGATGTGGCATCGGCGCGGGATAGGGAGTGGTGGGGTGGAGGTAGTGTTTTTCTTTGTGTGCGGTAGTAGGCGAGTGTGAGTGTATAGTTGAGAGGTTCGTGGGATGGGATGATGGAAGCTGATGTCTTGGAGCCACCCTGGATCTGTCTGTCCTGTTCCTCTGACGCCCGGGGGGTCATTTTTCGGGCGAGCGCGTGTGCGGGCTCATTTCCAGGAAGGGAGCCATGGCCAGGGGTCCAGACGATACGAATGAAGGGAAGCTTGGGTGGATCGGAGTGTCGAAGAATGTTATTTGCTTGGATGGAGAGGATTCCAGAAGAATACGCCCGGCAGACGGCTTGCGAGTCTGTTATAATTGCCCAGGTATCGTCGTCGCCAGCTTCCGCGGGTCGGGCGGTGGTGATGTGGGACACAGCCAATGCTATGGCTGTTTCCTCGACCACCCTGATGGAATCGGTGCGTACAGAGCAAGTTGTTTGCGCATTGCCAGCAACTGTTGAGGCCACTGCCACATTAGCTTTGTGGTTGGGTGAGTAACTGGCTGCGTCGGTGTAAATCACATGTGGGTCATGGCCGTACTGGCGGGCTAGCGCTTCGGCTCGGGCGCGGCGTCTGCCCTGGTTGGTTTCCGCGTGCATGTTCTTGGGGAGCTGGACAAAAAAACAGGGTGTTGCATTAAGAATTGTCGACGTTCTTGTGTACGTCGACATAAGTAATTTTTCTGATTTCATCCAACATTTTGCGTGTCCCGCCGACTGCTTGAAACCACTCGCCCTCATTACATAATAAATAGTGCTACGAACAGCCACAGACATCCTCCAGAGAAAAACGAACTTCGCAGTTTCAGATATAATTAAAAAACCTCAGTGATCCTGCGGGAAGTTGATTACGACAGCGGCGATGGGCCCAGCACTGGTTGACAAAGTATAAACAACAACGAAAATCATGCACCCCTCCGTATATATTGGTATTGTCTGAGTTTTCCAAAGCGATTCGACCACGTCGAAATGGAGCAATCGAATGGACTCCGGCTTCATAACGCAAGGGACTCAGGTTCGATTCCGGCCACCGCAAGCGATTTTTCTTTCACTAATCCCACGATCATTCATCATCATCGCCAAAGAAAGTTGGCTTGCCTGCAGGGCGTTTTCGCTTAACAGACGCAACAGTGAAAACATACGCTTCGCTTTAAAAAAAAGCTAGGCGCGTTGGTCAGGGTTTTTTTTTTCAGAGTAGAACAGCGCAGAATGACGACGGACAGAAAAGTAGCCCTGTGTGCACTTCTCTGTCCATCGTTATTCTCTGCAGCTCTACGCCAAGGTTGATCAAGTGCACTACCGAACGGTAACTGATCAAGGCTATCTATTAGTACTAAAAAAAATCCAGAGTTACTGAGTGAGATTTCAATTACCCTAGATAGGACAGCACCTTCCTAGCCGAAGAATGGATGTTCAGAAAGCGCTGTCGACGAAGTGAAAGCATGCTGTGATGCAAACAACAGGAAGACCTCGGCTGAGAGAAGGCTACTATGTAAAGTGCGAACAGGGACCGCTTGGGCAAAAGAACGAAGATTTGAGTAAGGTAAGCTTAACGGGCGCATATGTACACCATTGTCACAGCCAGCTATTATCGATGTACGCGACGTCCGCTCGCGCACTCCCGGGATTAATTAATAGGACGAGGGAGGCGACACTCGGGTTTCGTTCTTTTTTCTACTTTACCGTGGGCATCAGTTTTCGCGCAGCTATTGGGAAAAGGGCAGTAAAAAATGCGCTCACGACAAGCAATTAGCGCCATGCGCTAGTAGCACAGTATTTGAACACAGAGATACTAAAACAGAGAAGTAAAAAGAAAAAAATATTTGTAGCGCTGCTCAGCGAAATACGAGCGTTCCAATTGTCTCCTCATCCTCCACGTTCTTTACACGATCACCGTCGCCTTCATTATCGCCGCCCTAACATGCACAACCACGAATATTTCCTTGTTACATATCGTGCTCAACATCGCAATAACCATCCTCCTCCTCCTCTTCCTCCTCCTCACCAGCAAGCTCGCCTCTGCCTCCCCCCCCCCCCCCCCCTCCCCTGTATCCCTTCTTCCATTGCTGCTTCTCTCCGGGCTTCCGCTCTCTGGCTATCTACGCATTTCTGACTTGCTCAATTTTCCCCTGTCCTTCCCTCCTCATTTCTTCCCTACCGCTTTCTCCTTCTCATTGTAGTTTAGGTGGGGGGGGGGGGGGGGGGGGGGGAGAGTGTCATTTATCGCAGAAACGACGCAAAGAGTTCGGTCACTCATAAGCATTATGGCAGAAGAACTCACTCCGAAATACAAATGAAAAGCAGTTTTCAATGATTCATTCCGGAGACTTCAACCGTTTATATGCAAGAAGCGGAGTCTGCAAGATGGAAATGCGCAAACGGCGTTGGCGCGAGCACAAAAAGTCGTTGCGCCAGAATGGATATAAAAAAGAAGTTCACGTGGGTATGTACTTTTTATCCATAGAAACGGCCATTCTCTCTAAACGTATCCAAATTCAGCCCAAGAAATTATTCGCTTTAACGGAAGCAGAAACCTACCTGCATTTCATATTGCACTCATCACAAAAAATAAAAGGGGTCAGAATTTACAGTGGGTATTATTCATGCTCGTTTTACGGCGTGCAGGTTACGACGATGCAGAGCTAATCTAAAAAAAAAGAACGAAGAACGCGAGAATTCTGCACGCACTAAGAACGAGGGAACGAAAATTCAGCACGTTTCATACGGACTGCACGAAACGTTAAAACAATGTCTAAACAGGGAGGCTCAAGTGCCTCCCCAAAACTTTTAAATACCCTCACGCATTATTAACGTGGAAAGCGCCGAAACTTGAAACAACGCTCAAAAGCGAAGCCTCGGGAGGGTCCGACGGCACCAAATGCGGCGAAAAGCAGTGAGCGAAAGTACACAACAGCAGCGAAAGAAGCAACGAGGATACAGTTCGAATGCGTAATTCTTCCGAGCCAGAAAGCCGGAAGAGAGATGCAAGATATCAGTGAGAGCAGTGCGCGAGTAGAAACGTTCCCGAGCGACGTGACAGCAGGGAACGGAGCCAGAAGCTTATGCAGAGTGGACTCGCCCTTTCCTGGCTTTCAACCCTTTGTTTCTCGTCAGTTCGCGGAGGCTGAGTGAAGGGAGGAATGTTATTCTTCTTTTAAGTTTTGCCTGTGTTGGAGCAGCAGGAGCTCCATCCTCTCATTCTGAATTTCTGGTTTACTCTAGGAGCCGAAGATAAGCGCTGGTCGAAAGTGTAGCTACAGGAAGCATCCGGGACGGTACGCACCCCCAAGAAAAAGTAAAGGTGAAATAATACGGGGAAGATCAAAGGAGATAAAGGGTGATGGCCCAGAAGGTAGCCTCCGTATACATGGCCGTTCGGGAGGTGGGAAGGAATCGGGAAGGAAAAGCGACATCGCAGGGAACTGCATCTCATGATCCGTTCCACCGAACACGCCGAACGCCGTGGAAAGGAAGAACCGTTTGTGCCGCGAAGTGCAGGCACACGCGTCTTGGACTCCCGCTTCCGTTCTCAGGAAGACGGGGCGGCACAAAGCACAGGGAGAAGAAAGCGGAAGTGAGCACCGCGGGAAGGGCTAATATATTCATGAACGCAGGCATTTATCGCGTACATCATCCCGAGAGGGGCGGTGGGCAATGCACTGCTCCGCAGTAATAGCGCAGCTGGGCGGAAGACGTTGGCACAGGGGAGTCTCCCGAAGTCGAGTTAGCTGTATACCTATGCGAAGCTTATGCTCCCTTCTCAATTCCACGGAACTTTCGTCGAGGCAGAAAGGCGATGGGGAGAACAGGGCGAGGAAAGGGTAATTCTTCGGGCTGTTTGATAACCGGGATGGAAATGGGCCGCTGTCCTCTCTCTCTATTTTTTTTTGTTCTTTTTCTCCACCTCTCGGAAAGCGGCACACTGAGGGGCGTGGAATGGCCCCGAATCCATTTGTCATTCTCAGTGTGGGCGGCTGCGCTTGCGAGCTAAGTGTACGTGCGTATGTGTGTGTAGAAGGGGACAGGGAGAGAGGTGGAAGAAAACGTGTGGCTTGTGCCCCTGGTCGCAGGCCATATAGGTATGCCACCGATTATTTTCACCTGCTCGCCGAGAGCTTAGCCGGACACAATTCAACTGACACATACGGCGTTACAACCGCAGCACTTTTCATTGTTTCAGCTTTTAGAATTCTTGCGTACTTAGGCTCGGGTAGCGTAGAATTTTTTGGTAGTCGTACAATGTGCCCGCGAGGGTCCACGGGCTTCGGAAAACCGCTCTTATGTTCCCTGCTTTGCGTCTCCTATCCACATTTCTGACATCCCCTCATCTCTTCCCCACACCAGGAGGCGTTCCGGTGTCCACCCCTAGGGGTTACAAATTACGCCTGCTGTTGGACCTTGCTTTGTTTTTTTTTTTTTCTTGACGATAAATTAATTCATTCATTCGTTCATTCATTTGTTCATTTGTGGTAAACCTCGAAATTTACAACCACGTTTCCTCTTCTGCACCATGCCCCACGCGTGGAAGGAATATTCGGCGGTTAACCGAATGCATTACTTTGGTTACCCGCAAGCCATTGTGTCATTTACACTTCGCCGAAAAATCGTTAAAGCTTCTAGACTTCGGCTTCCGCACCTGTACCCCACTGAGAGAAGGGGTGCTAGGTTGAAATTTTTTCTACTATTTCCAGCTGTGTTCGCAACAACTGGCCCTAAGCGTCAGGACAACTAAAAGCTTGCAGTAAGTTTATCATTCTTGATGCTGTGGATAATAGAAACAAGACACATTTTTTTTTGAAGAAAAACTAACTTACTCGGGCAAAAAAATACCTCCCTCCCTCACTCACTCACTCACTCACTCACTGACTCACTCACTCACTCACTGACTCACTGACTCACTCACTGACTCACTCACTCACTCACCCACTCACTCACTCACCCACCCACTCACCCACTCACCCACTCACCCACTCACTCACTCACTCACTCACTCACTCACTCACTCACTCACTCACTCACTCACTCACTCACTCACTCACTCACTCACTCACTCACTCACTCACTGTCACTCATTCACTCACTCACTCACTGTCACTCATTCACTCAATGACAATCCGCTGTTTTCAAAAAATTTCTAAAGTCAAAGGGGAAGGTCTCTTTCCGCGACTTCCGAAAGTCGGCGGAAAAAATCGCGAAAGGCTCTGTTTGCCAGAAGGACATTAATAAAGAAGCACCTTTCTACCGGATATCTGCGAAAAATGTGTGTATAGAGGCGATACAGAACTGGAACATTCGTCATTAGGCGTTCTTCCTTATTCTGAACCCTTAAAATTAGAAAAAAAAAAAACAGTTCTTTGTGACACCTGAGATTTCCACGCTCTCTGACAGCATTACGCTCCGTCGGTGCGAATAAAGCCGTGTGGGAGTCGCGTAGAGAAGCTAAGTTTTATGCGTGGCGTTTTTACTGTGCGGGCTGTGTGGAGGCCATAACCGTGCATGAAAGATTTTTTCGCTGGCCCTGTATTGCCATGGTTCCGCCAACTTCCTGCACAATTCAGGCAGGTTTTAAACTGTCACACGGGCCTACACGTGTGTCATTGACCTCCGGTGCCGAACGCTAGTTGTCTTTTTCGTTTTTCTGCAGCCCGGGGAAGAGTGCATTTTGACGTTTTTTTTCTTTCCGCTTGGGTGCTGTGGTTTTCTTGCGCAGTTTCGATATTTATTTAGACGGTGCTTTGATATTGAGACGAATAATATCAATATTTCCTCAAAATTTTACTTGACATAACGACAGCTGCCTTCGCTTTCGTGTGCGCATGTGTATGTGTGCGTTTTCGTCCTGCAAGGACAGCAGGAAATGCAGGCTTATTCTGACTTACCGGTTCAGTTAAATTCTGCTAACGTAGCAGGACTTTTTATCTCCCCATTCGACAGCACTTGTTATGCGCAACGTCTTTCTCGGTGCTGCATTGTGCGGGAGATCGGTGAATATAAAGAACGTTCTGGGTTTTTTTTTTAGGTTGTCTGTCGTTGCAATCGCGATCAACATTTATGCGTATGTATCTGTTCCCTCTCTCATACCACAAACTAAAAAAGAGGGGTGTGTAGCGGTGGTGTCTTCCTGAAAGGCTAAACAAATTTATCCCAAGTTTCTTTCTTGCGAGAAAATGTCTCCGTCAGCTTCGGGTCAAACGTTATCCCGTTGAAAACTAATATATCAGTTCAGTGCAATGGTGTACTGGAGAAAATCACAGCGGGCTACGTAATTTTAAGCTGCGGAAAGTCGTTTGGCGACGTAATGCTTGTTTTAAACTTATAATTTTTGTTAATTATTTTCGTGTTTCGCTGCGTATATGGTTGCCAATATTGCCTCTGAAAAACGTTTTCCTTGCAATGCATTTACGTAGAGTATTGAAGCCTAGCTAGACGCATTGGTATAATGATAATTTTTTGTAATGTAACTTTCCCGCTGAGTGTGTGGCAACGAATTCTATTATTGAAAAAAAAAATCAAGCTGTTGCTTGTTTTGCGACATCACTCGCTCAGCAACACTAAAATCAACGCAAAACTCGGCAATACTAAACCAAGTGAGATAACTCGGCAACATAACTCAACTAGAAGGGATGCTCACAAATTCACATTTTACGAGAAAGCTTAAAAGCCAAGGTAGTTTTTTGTTTGTTCTTTTTGTTTTGATCCCCCGCCCTCAACCCCCACACGTTCATTTGACCTAAGCTTAAAGTTCCTGCTAAGCAGAGAAGTGGGTACTGGAATGTTTCCTCTGCGGAGTAATTATGACTACGTATATGCTGGGAAGGCCAGGCTAATACGACCGGACATTTTATGAAACGCTCAAGCAGATGCGCTTTCTTTGACGGCTTACTTTTCTCCTTTTCCGTTTTTTTTTTCTTTGTTTTTTCGCTGGGCCTGGGGAAAAAGTCTTGTCTCCATTTTAAGGAGAACAGCCTCTGGCGCCTCCAATCCCTAACTGAAAATCCGAGAATATGGGAATAAATTTGCATCAAATTTACTCGCAATTTAAATGTATTATTCATTCGCATTTTCGTAGGAGCAATGGGGGCAGGGGGGTCATGGTGCCTAGTCACAAATAAACACTGAACGTCACCATGCAGAGTTATTAGGATTTCGTTCCGCAGAAAGATAAGCAAAATGTCTGTCTTTACAAACTCTTGAAGTTTATTTTAGTAAAATTTAACTTAAATGAGTAGGAGAGAGGAAAAAAGGAGTGTAAAAAAAGGCCCCAAATACTTCCTTTTGAGCGGCTCTTAAATTTCCTCGCCCGTTTTAAGTGCCTGGAATTCTCAAAACAAACGTATTCAGAGCAGGAAAGAATTTTTTCTCGTACGCACGAGCACTCTGAGGTATAAGATTATCCACAGTTCGGCAGACAGCCCGCCGCAGGGAAAATAAAGAAAAAAAAGAAAAAAAATGAGAAAAAGTAATGGGGGATGTTTAGGAGTTTTTGAGATTGTGGAGGTAAAAGAAAGCCTATAAAGTTTGACCTTCTGCTGGTATTCTGTAGAACTTTTTCTTGAACGTTGCGGCCGCGCCCGTCCACACTTTACCAGCCCCTGGACAGCCCCTTTCGAAGATCGTACCGATTCCTAGCCATCTCCATGAGCATCCTTCTCATCCCTGTCGGTACCTGCACGTGTAGAAGCGACGTGCCTTCCTTTGGCTCTGTTTTCCCTTTCCCGGCATGCGCTGCGCCGCCCCTCCATAGAGCAGCTCTTGAGCGCCCGCTCATGTTGTTTCGCGTCATCCGTCGCCGTCTGCCTTCTTGCAACTGAGAGAACTGGGAGGACACTTGTTGTGTACGCCTACGCAGGCGGCACACGGCCGCTCCAGTGGCCCTACCTCTCTTGCACTTGCCAGCCTGACGATTCGAATAAACAGCATTCGAATTCGAACAACATTCGAATACTCGCCTCTCAGGCGACGTTTTTGCCCATCACTCCCAGCCATCTCATATTTGCTGTACCCGCTCTCTAGCGGGAAATGAACGATTCTCTTCCCAGCGTCCGTGTCGAGTGGTTCTCCCTGCCTGGGCTTCCCGGGCCCTGACATAACACTGGCCACAAGAAGTTTGATCTAGAACTTACGGAGCCCGAGGTTACGTCATGTCTACTGGAGGTCTGAATAGTACCATCTAGCCTTTTAAAGACAAGAACTGGTCATCGTGGATTCAGCGCCTATACTTCGTTCCCAACGACGTTCTTCATGGGGGGAACAAAATGCCCGCACCTCATGACGCTATGCGGAGCCGACACTTTCGAGACCATCTGGGCGCTGGTGGCACCGACGACTCCCGGGGATGTCAGCTCATGACTCGACCACTTCCTGAGACGTAAAAAGTGCTGCCTGAGCAGAGGCTCATCGCCGCCAACTCCAGAATCCAGAGGTGCGTCCCGCCGAAGCAGCAGCTATGCGCTGTCGCAGAGAAAACTCTGCAGTTCGCACTGCGCTTAAATTTCGCTGTAGGGAGTAGCGTAATCGTTAGCCAATTTTTTTGCAGAGCGCTCACCAGACCGAGATTCCGTTTCCTTGATGGTAGAAGCTCGATGTTTCCTGTGGGCAACCAGCGCCATCTACTATGTCGCTTGAAACACTCCTATTCTTTTACGCAACTATTAAAAGAGCTCCGCTGTTCTGCCTGAGTCGCCTAGAAGTAGAACCGAGGGATTTGGAACAAACGCCCCGTGGTCGAGCGCCAGCAATGCCAATGTTTCCTTCCAAGACCGAATTATTTTCGTGAACAAAAGGGGTTTGGTATGTTTTGGGTCGGTTCAGAGGTGGGGCCCGGCATATCAACCAGATGTGCCGGGATTGTACCTAGACTGGAACGGAATTTCGCGTCATTGGACCTCCTTTCTTACCGCTCTTTCCCTTTCTTAGCGCGCGATCCCGGCTTCACGCTGCCCAGCAGGCGCAACTCCAAATTTCTTTTGGGCCACACTTTTTGTACCCCTATCTTTTGAGCCTCAAAACGCGCGTCCTTAGATTTAAGGACGCGCATTTAAGGACGCGCAATTAAGCACATAGGTTTAAGGTTTTCACCTTACAAAAACTTCGAATAAATTGACTGTTTGGCCACAAAACCACATCATCATCACTATCGTCATAATCATCACCACATTTGTAGCCCTCGTACTGGGTTGGTGTTTAGTGGCGAATCCCTCTTTACACTATTATTCAGTCGTACAGTAGGAGAAGAGTGGTGTTCATGTATTTTTTTTATAAATCCAGTAATTGGTGTCGGTCAATAACGAAAAACAAATAAACATTGCTGGGAATTTGCTTCATCATCGACTTAGTGTGCATATTTTCGTTGTCTCCAGGTGTAGGCAGCTGTTATAACAAATCACTAAGCTTTTGCGGACCGATGTAAGCAAAGCATTTGACTAAAAGTATACTTAGTTTGCCTTTCACTTTAAAAATTGTGGACATAATCCGTCCTGCTGCCTCAAATTTCACGTCCAAGATTACAAAACATCAGTTTTATTATTCAAGTAAAATTCCTTTAACCCTTAATGGGCTGCAAGAAACGCGGCTTTCCAATTAGGGTAATTATCTCTGTCTGGGTCTTACAAAGAGCTTCAGCTATAAAACCACCGAATGCGCAGAGCACAAATATAAAAAAATGGTTTATTATTCACGGATGTTTAGTGACACTTGCAAAAATTAGGAATGAAAAAAAAAGTATGTGCGAACTAAACAACGGTTAAATGATATCGAAGATGTCATAATTACTCCATCTGGAGATAAATGCATGTAAAGGCAGGGTTGAGGCCTGGTCCAACCTTTAATTACGCTGACAGAAGAATGCATGGAGTTTTTATTAAGATAAATATGAATATCACTCGGGAAACGCTCTCATTCATTTTACTTAAAACAGCAGACACGTGGAACGAATAATTGCTTGGGCATAACTGCAAGCAAAAAAAAAGTCGTGCAATGTCCCTGTCACACAAGGTTTTTTTTTTTAACGTTATTTTCTGGGAGAGCCTACAGAAAGGAACTTCTTAACCACACTGGTACGGAACAAACGAAGGTTTGCGCGGAAATTAAGCAACAGCACGATTCACGAACATTATTTTGCACACAATGATAAAAATATGTAGCTTTATTGTTCTTTTCACAGCTTTTGAAAGAAAGCACGAATTGCCGCCCGAGAGGCGGCATTCAACTGCCCTTGTTGTCCGCGCAGACGACGTCTGGGGAAGACAGATAAGGGTTAGCGATTTTAGTAAGTACACTCGCAGAGGGGCTAGAACCATCTTACACGGCTAGGGCACTAACTATATATATATATATATATATATATATATATAGAGAGAGAGAGAGAGAGAGAGAATGCTCTTTAATGTGAACTGGTGAGGTCAGCCCTGCTAGAGACAAGGCTTGCTACACCAGATGTATATATATATATATATATATATATATATATATATATATATATATATATATATATATATATATACATATCAAGGTTGCAGTCGTCATTGCCAGTGCTATTCGGCTTTTTTTTCGAAATATATAATAGGGCCGAATGACGTGTGCTTGTCACGTTTCTTTGATTCATTGATAAATAAGCGAAAATATAAGTCGAGAAAAAATCCGCCGTTTTCCGGGAGCGGGACTCGAACCCACATCTCCGCATAACCGGTGCGGTGCGTTAACCAATTACGCTATCCCCACAGCGGCTTCTCTCTCGACTTTTTTAAAGCGGGGGTTTTTTTATATTTACAAGAGCTCTGAGGCCGGTCAACTAGCGCCGCCCCTCGACTACCGCGGGAGACGTAGAACGTCTTCTTTCCCAGCGGCCGCCACGTAGAACGTGGTCGGAGGTCGGGGTTAGCAATTGGCATATCCGAACTGCTGGAGCCAGTGCCTCGTAATGCATGTAGCAGAACAGAGAGATACGGGACGAGGGACTCGGTAAAGATACATATCAAGGTTGCAGTCGTCATTGCCAGTGCTATTCGGCTTTTTTTTCGAAATATATAATAGGGCCGAATGACGTGTGCTTGTCACGTTTCTTTGATTCATTGATAAATAAGCGAAAATATAAGTCGAGAAAAAATCCGCCGTTTTCCGGGAGCGGGACTCGAACCCACATCTCCGCATAACCGGTGCGGTGCGTTAACCAATTACGCTATCCCCACAGCGGCTTCTCTCTCGACTTTTTTAAAGCGGGGGTTTTTTTATATTTACAAGAGCTCTGAGGCCGGTCAACTAGCGCCGCCCCTCGACTACCGCGGGAGACGTAGAACGTCTTCTTTCCCAGCGGCCGCCACGTAGAACGTGGTCGGAGGTCGGGGTTAGCAATTGGCATATCCGAACTGCTGGAGCCAGTGCCTCGTAATGCATGTAGCAGAACAGAGAGATACGGGACGAGGGACTCGGTAAAGATACATATCAAGGTTGCAGTCGTCATTGCCAGTGCTATTCGGCTTTTTTTTCGAAATATATAATAGGGCCGAATGACGTGTGCTTGTCACGTTTCTTTGATTCATTGATAAATAAGCGAAAATATAAGTCGAGAAAAAATCCGCCGTTTTCCGGGAGCGGGACTCGAACCCACATCTCCGCATAACCGGTGCGGTGCGTTAACCAATTACGCTATCCCCACAGCGGCTTCTCTCTCGACTTTTTTAAAGCGGGGGTTTTTTTATATTTACAAGAGCTCTGAGGCCGGTCAACTAGCGCCGCCCCTCGACTACCGCGGGAGACGTAGAACGTCTTCTTTCCCAGCGGCCGCCACGTAGAACGTGGTCGGAGGTCGGGGTTAGCAATTGGCATATCCGAACTGCTGGAGCCAGTGCCTCGTAATGCATGTAGCAGAACAGAGAGATACGGGACGAGGGACTCGGTAAAGATACATATCAAGGTTGCAGTCGTCATTGCCAGTGCTATTCGGCTTTTTTTTCGAAATATATAATAGGGCCGAATGACGTGTGCTTGTCACGTTTCTTTGATTCATTGATAAATAAGCGAAAATATAAGTCGAGAAAAAATCCGCCGTTTTCCGGGAGCGGGACTCGAAACCACATCTCCGCATAACCGGTGCGGTGCGTTAACCAATTACGCTATCCCCACAGCGGCTTCTCTCTCGACTTTTTTAAAGCGGGGGTTTTTTTATATTTACAAGAGCTCTGAGGCCGGTCAACTAGCGCCGCCCCTCGACTACCGCGGGAGACGTAGAACGTCTTCTTTCCCAGCGGCCGCCACGTAGAACGTGGTCGGAGGTCGGGGTTAGCAATTGGCATATCCGAACTGCTGGAGCCAGTGCCTCGTAATGCATGTAGCAGAACAGAGAGATACGGGACGAGGGACTCGGTAAAGATACATATCAAGGTTGCAGTCGTCATTGCCAGTGCTATTCGGCTTTTTTTTTCGAAATATATAATAGGGCCGAATGACGTGTGCTTGTCACGTTTCTTTGATTCATTGATAAATAAGCGAAAATATAAGTCGAGAAAAAATCCGCCGTTTTCCGGGAGCGGGACTCGAACCCACATCTCCGCATAACCGGTGCGGTGCGTTAACCAATTACGCTATCCCCACAGCGGCTTCTCTCTCGACTTTTTTAAAGCGGGGGTTTTTTTATATTTACAAGAGCTCTGAGGCCGGTCAACTAGCGCCGCCCCTCGACTACCGCGGGAGACGTAGAACGTCTTCTTTCCCAGCGGCCGCCACGTAGAACGTGGTCGGAGGTCGGGGTTAGCAATTGGCATATCCGAACTGCTGGAGCCAGTGCCTCGTAATGCATGTAGCAGAACAGAGAGATACGGGACGAGGGACTCGGTAAAGATACATATCAAGGTTGCAGTCGTCATTCCCAGTGCTATTCGGCTTTTTTTCGAAATATATAATAGGGCCGAATGACGTGTGCTTGTCACGTTTCTTTGATTCATTGATAAATAAGCGAAAATATAAGTCGAGAAAAAATCCGCCGTTTTCCGGGAGCGGGACTCGAACCCACATCTCCGCATAACCGGTGCGGTGCGTTAACCAATTACGCTATCCCCACAGCGGCTTCTCTCTCGACTTTTTTAAAGCGGGGTTTTTTTTATATTTACAAGAGCTCTGAGGCCGGTCAACTAGCGCCGCCCCTCGACTACCGCGGGAGACGTAGAACGTCTTCTTTCCCAGCGGCCGCCACGTAGAACGTGGTCGGAGGTCGGGGTTAGCAATTGGCATATCCGAACTGCTGGAGCCAGTGCCTCGTAATGCATGTAGCAGAACAGAGAGATACGGGACGAGGGACTCGGTAAAGATACATATCAAGGTTGCAGTCGTCATTGCCAGTGCTATTCGGCTTTTTTTTCGAAATATATAATAGGGCCGAATGACGTGTGCTTGTCACGTTTCTTTGATTCATTGATAAATAAGCGAAAATATAAGTCGAGAAAAAATCCGCCGTTTTCCGGGAGCGGGACTCGAACCCACATCTCCGCATAACCGGTGCGGTGCGTTAACCAATTACGCTATCCCGGTTAACCAATTACGCTATCCGGTTATGCGGAGATGTGGGTTCGAGTCCCGCTCCCGGAAAACGGCGGATTTTTTCTCGACTTATATTTTCGCTTATTTATCAATGAATCAAAGAAACGTGACAAGCACACGTCATTCGGCCCTATTATATATTTCGAAAAAAAAGCCGAATAGCACTGGCAATGACGACTGCAACCTTGATATGTATCTTTACCGAGTCCCTCGTCCCGTATCTCTCTGTTCTGCTACATGCATTACGAGGCACTGGCTCCAGCAGTTCGGATATGCCAATTGCTAACCCCGACCTCCGACCACGTTCTACGTGGCGGCCGCTGGGAAAGAAGACGTTCTACGTCTCCCGCGGTAGTCGAGGGGCGGCGCTAGTTGACCGGCCTCAGAGCTCTTGTAAATATAAAAAAACCCCCGCTTTAAAAAAGTCGAGAGAGAAGCCGCTGTGGGGATAGCGTAATTGGTTAACGCACCGCACCGGTTATGCGGAGATGTGGGTTCGAGTCCCGCTCCCGGAAAACGGCGGATTTTTTCTCGACTTATATTTTCGCTTATTTATCAATGAATCAAAGAAACGTGACAAGCACACGTCATTCGGCCCTATTATATATTTCGAAAAAAAAGCCGAATAGCACTGGCAATGACGACTGCAACCTTGATATGTATCTTTACCGAGTCCCTCGTCCCGTATCTCTCTGTTCTGCTACATGCATTACGAGGCACTGGCTCCAGCAGTTCGGATATGCCAATTGCTAACCCCGACCTCCGACCACGTTCTACGTGGCGGCCGCTGGGAAAGAAGACGTTCTACGTCTCCCGCGGTAGTCGAGGGGCGGCGCTAGTTGACCGGCCTCAGAGCTCTTGTAAATATAAAAAAACCCCCGCTTTAAAAAAGTCGAGAGAGAAGCCGCTGTGGGGATAGCGTAATTGGTTAACGCACCGCACCGGTTATGCGGAGATGTGGGTTCGAGTCCCGCTCCCGGAAAACGGCGGATTTTTTCTCGACTTATATTTTCGCTTATTTATCAATGAATCAAAGAAACGTGACAAGCACACGTCATTCGGCCCTATTATATATTTCGAAAAAAAAGCCGAATAGCACTGGCAATGACGACTGCAACCTTGATATGTATCTTTACCGAGTCCCTCGTCCCGTATCTCTCTGTTCTATATATATATATATATATATATATGTATTGTAAGGCCCGTGAGCAACGGGTGAACCGGGACGTTTATTCGGCGATCCAGTGGGTTCCGAACACCGTACCGAGAGCGATGATGATGACGCACGAGGGAAGAGGATTGGGTAATGTTAATGTCTTCTTTTTAACCCCCGAGCCGTGACTCGAGCGTCTACGACTTGTCGAGAGTGGTCGACCAGCGTTGAACCCTCTTAAGCTCCCTATGGCACCAAGAGTGCCAGAACAGAGGCCCTCGCTATGCATGTAGCCAATCAGAACAGGAAATGAGGGGCTCGTTGAAAATAAGACAGAAATAAGAATTGGCAGCCAAGAAGACCTCGGAAAGCCAAGGGGAGGATGTAGTAGCTCAAGATAAAGAATTTGGAAAATAAGAAGTTTGGTGCCATAGGGAGCTTAAGAGGGTTCAACGTTGGTCGACCACTCTCGACAAGTCGTAGACGCTCGAGTCACGGCCCGGGGGTTAAAAAGAAGGTCTCCTTCACCCCGAGTAGTCCGAATGGCGCTGGCTACCACCCCCAAGCGCAGGAAACAAAAACACCTGAATATAAATATCCCAGAAAGTGGAGGCTAAAGAAGCCCCGCCGGTAGCGTAGTGGTTATCGCACCAGACCGGTATTCTGGAGGTCGTGGGTTCGGATCCCACCTGGGGGGCATTTTTTCTCTACTTTCTTATTTTCCAAATTCTTTATCTTGAGCTACTACATCCTCCCCTTTGCTTTCCGAGGTCTTCTTGACTGCCAATTCTTATTTCTGTCTTATATATATATATATATATATATATATATATATATATATATATATATATCACATTTGCTGAAGGTTACTGGAGGATACCCAGCCCTTCTTCAGGGAAAAACCTTATTTTTCTTGTGGCTTTACAGTGACGTATAAGGAGGACAAGCATAAACGAGAAAGCGAGTGTACAGTGCCAGTGAGCTGCAATCATATCGCACTATAATAAAACCACGACATAAAAAAATCCGCGAAGTCTAAATCCCGCAGGAGGAAAGATGAGTAAGGGATAATTGTAAGCTTGTACATGATCATTACAACTTGAACCACGGGTTACCGGCACGTGTGAAAACATGTAACAAAACACGGCACGCAGCGTGCTTTATCTTCCTGTCTTCTTCCCGTTAGAAGCACTGCTTATGTTTCACAAAAGAGAATAACGAGTGTAGCTTTACTCCTTCCTGGCTTTTTTCTTCGTTTTCAACAAACAACGGCCCGTAATTCAGCAGCAGCCGCTGGAGGCGTAATCAGATGTAAACTCGCCGTTGCGAACGGGAGGTATCCCAAGAACACCCTAGGCGTTTCCCCATCTTGGTAGTTTTGTACCTCACGTAGCAAAAAATTTGATAAAGGAGGCGTCTAAAATCTCGCCGATGGAGACCTTGAAAGCCCTTGGTGTTTTTCCCTCGTAACGAAGAAAGCAGTAATTTGTCAATACCACAGTCTATGCGTACATCACGTGGTGTACCGATTCACTGGAGAAATTGTTCTTTAGAAAAAGTACCCACTGCCGGGACGTAGGAAAATGTAGATAAAGAACTAACGGCACTTCGGTGCAGTGATACCTACGGGCGTCTTGTGTGCAAAGGGTGTGCCCCGGTTGTCACCGAGCTCAGAGAAGATCCCAGCCCTGCTCTCCAACCTAGAATAAGATATCAGAATGGGTGTGGAAAATTGGCTGCGAAGCGGGAACGCACAAGCCGTTCTTCATGTCTGAGTGAGCCATTAGTGAACAGAAAGCAGCAGAAAGATTAGGCCTCATGACAACCTCTGGCCACATAGAAAGAAAGAAGCACCAACATTTCACAAAAACGCTTTAGACTCAGAAGGCAGCGCGAAAAGAAGTTTGGCCAAAGATAACTGCGAAAGGAGACAGAAAAGAAACACTACCCCTGCCCGCTGCCCGCCAAGCTCTGACAAATGGCTGGCCGATGCAACGCCTTGTTGGCTCGAAGCGGTAGCCTGCGCTTCCGAAAGATCCTTATCGCGTCTCCCTGCCCCGTGCCACTCGCTCTCAACGCTCGCTTGGTTCTCCCTAGCGCACTTAACTCATTACTCTTTACCCATTCGAAACCGGTGTGAGTGCGGAGCACTTTTTCTTATTTTGTCGTCCACCAGAGCGGGGTGGACACAGTCAAATGAAGAAACGAAAATTCGGCAGAGACACTTGAGATTGTTTACGTGTAGGAATGCGAAAGCCGAGCAACGGCGCTAATGTACCTCCGCGCTTCTTCACTGGGCAGTTCGCGTGGCTGAGGTCACATTACTTTTGGTACCACTCGTGTTGTCGCCGCCGTCGACGACGACGTTCACTTTTGACGTTTGCTGAGACATATAGGACTTAATCCTTTTAACTTAAGATATAAATCTAGAGTATAAAGAAGAAAGAATTCTACTCACAAAAAATATTTTCGTTCAGGACGAGAGCGTGCCTAAACTCCGCACTTGAGATGACGATGGTCTATGTTGGGTGTGGAAGGCGGCGCAGTTTCGATAAGCGAAAGCAAACAGCCATGATAGGCGCTCAACTGAAGCAATTCGCACAGGTGATATCCGGGGCGATCCACAGAAAGTTTTC